>NC_056747.1:1016452005-1016752005 GCF_019279795.1 Protopterus annectens | reverse complement strand
AAAGACAAAACACGGGGTGAAGGTTCTTATGTTGAGCTGCCACTCACGTGGGTCCAGAAGATTTCTGCTTAATTGGTCTGCTAGAGAGTTGAGAGAACCTGGTAGGAATTCTGCTAACAGGTGCAGTTGCATGTGCCAAAGGGTCATGGCCAGGCCGCATAGAGGGTAGGAGTGAGTTCCTCCCTGCTTGTTGATATACCACATCAAAGTGGTGTTGTCTGTTTTGATTAGGACAGCACCTAGGGAGGGAAGCGGCTTGAAAGCTACCAAGACGTGCTGGACAGCCATCATCTTTTTGGTTGATGTGCAGAGGGATTTACTGTGGGCTCCATTGGCCCTGTATACACCTGTCGTCTGGGTGTGTACCCCAAGCATAGTCTGATGCGTCTGTGGCAAGGGTCTGGGCAGCGGGATGTGATGAGAAAGGTAGTCCCTTGTTGTGGGAGCATGCTGTTGCCCACCAAAGAACATCTTTTCTGATGCAAGGAATTATAATAGTCTCCTGGTCTTGAGAGTGTTGACACCAAAGGCTTTTTAGGTACCATTCCTCATATGCAGTCTAGCATATGAAATGAGTAGTATGCAAGATGCCATGAACCCCAGAGCTTGCAGGATCTTCCTTGCAGATAACCAGGGCCTGGTGGCTAGTTGAGAGAAGTAGGCTTTCAAGAAAATTTGTTTTTCTTGTGTAAGGAATGCCATCTGAGATGCTGTGTCCAGGTTTACTCCCAGGAATATAATCCTTTGGGTGGGCACCTGTTTGGATTTCTTTTTGTTGATTGTGTACATAGGGAGGATAGTAGGGTCTTTACAAAGGCCAGGTGCTTCAGCAGCTTTTCCTGGCTGTCTGCCTGAATAAGGCAGTTGTCTAAGTATGGGTAAATCTGGATATTCCTTTGTCTGCAAAAGGCAATGGTCAGAGCCAGACATTTTGTGAAAACTCTGGGAGCAGTAGATACGCAAAAGGGAAGCGCAGAGAACTGAAAGTGTTGAGATCCTGCCCTGAAACGGAGAGATTTCCGGCAGAATTCCCTGCTAGGAATGTGGAGGTAGGCCTCTTAGATCTAGGGTGGCTAGCCAAGTGTCGTTGGAGAGCATGGGTAGCAGATGGAGGGTGAGCATTTTAAATTTTGGGATCACCACAAAGATGTTTAGAATGGATAGATGAAGGATGGGGTGCCAGGTGCCCTCTTTTCTGGGCACCAGAAAAAGTCTGGAGTAGAAACCTTGGCCTATCTGTTCTGCAGGAATGTGCTCTACTGCCCTCATAGAAAGCAGGGAAAGGATTTGAGCCTCTGCCCACTGGTTTAGAGGAAGATCTGGGAACTCTTTTGGGGTCGGAAGGGTGTGGAAGGAAAATGTGTATCCCTGAGACACTATGTTGAGGACCGAGTGGACATTGGTAATGGTGGCCCAGGTGCTTGCATGAAAGGAGAGTTTTCCTCGTAGGGGTAAGTGAAGGTGGGGGAGGTGAGTCATTGTGAGTTCTTACCATAAGGGGGTGGCTTAGAAAATACAGTTGCGTACACTTACCATAAATGCACATGTTCAAGTGTATTCACTGTTGCAGTCATCACACTTGGGTTATCTGCCTGTAGGTAACCCTCAGACGGCCCGAATACCAGAGACTTAGCATTACTGCGTCAGATGCTGTCACTCCAGGACTGACGTCAGGTCATCAGGGGTATAAAAACAGGCAGCCAATGACATTACATTAGTATTTCTTGCCCAAAATGTCAGGAGCCCCCCAAATAGGGAGCTAAGTTATGGCGGGGAAAACACCACCAGTAAAAAGTAAATACAAAACCCCTAAAAGTGGTAAGTAATAGCCATACAGAGGAGAGAGAGAGAAAAAAGTACAGTGTTGTACCTACCATAAATGTAGATGTTCAAAGATCCACATTGCTGCAGTCCTGACACTTGGGTAGTCCGCTGTCCCAGTCGGCCCGAATACCAAAGTATAAGGCTGACGTCGGTCAAGGCGCATTTGTCTGACATCAGGACGTCAGGGTACAAATGCGCATGACCGACGTCATATCCTCAGTCTTTTCTTGCCCCAGATGTCAGAAGACCCTAAAAAGATAAGGCCAAAACCAAAAAAAACACCCAACACTCCTGTACCTAATATATGTACAACATATATATACAAATTTACAAAAATAGAACCCCACCCACACAACCACCCCTAAACACAGAGGGGAAGGAGGGAGGGTTGACTGCAGCAATGTGGATCTTCGAACATCTACATTTATGGTAGGTACAAAACTGTACTATGTTCTTCATCTCACATTGCTGCAGTCCTAACACTTGGGTAGAATCCCAAAGCAGAGGTAAGGGAGGATGGCTAAACTATAATGAAGCAGGAGCTGCCAAAATGCCCTGCAACACAGCAGTGGCAAAACCAGCCCTGGATTTAGAATAGAGAGGAAGGTGGTAATGCTTGGAGAAAGTATGCACTGAACTCCAAGTAGCTGCCTCCAAAATATCCTTAGTTGCCACCCCCTTAGAAATGCTGTTGAAGTGGCAGTAGCCCTCGTGGAATGAGGCCTAATCCCAGCTGGAATCTCCTTGCCATGATGGGAATAACAGAATGCAATGCAAAACCCAATCCACTTAGATATAGTTTGTTTTGACACAGGCTTGCCCTGGGAACTCAAAGCAAAAGAAACAAACAACTGCTGAGACTGCCTAAAATCCCTAGTCCTGCTTAAATAATAACGCAACTGCCTGTGTACATCTAAAGTGTGCAAAATCTTTTCCCCTATTTTGGGGATCTGCATAAAAGTAGGCAAATGAATAGTTTGGTTTAAAGCCACACTAGAAACCACCTTAGGCATAAATGAAGGATTAGTACGTAATGATACCCTATCCTTATGAAAAATCAAAAAAGGCTCAACCGCCATAAGGGCCTGCAATTCAGAAACCCTTCTTGCAGAAGTAATGGCCAACAAAAAAAGCAGTCTTCCATGACAAGTATTTCAATTCAGCAGTAGCCGCAGGCTCAAAAGGTTGTAGAGTAAGTTTCTCCAACACAAAATTGAGGTCCCAAGCAGGAGTAGGAGCTCTACGTGGGGGTCTTATATTCTTTGTCCCTCTAAGAAATTGCTTGAACAAAGGATGAGAAAACAATGGTGGGTCACAATCATAGTGAGCTGAAATTGCTGCAGCATGAATCTTAATGGAAGAGAAAGACAAACCTTTGTCCAATAACTCAGTAAGATATTGAAGAGCCACACTCAAATTAGGCTCAGAAACATCCAAATCCTTTGCTGCACTCCAAAATAAAAATCTCTTCCATTTTTCTGTATACACTTTACGTGTACTAGGTCTTCTGGCTTCCATAATCACATTCAAAACTTGTTGAGGAAGTTGAGACCTGCTGTGGTTTAAAACAGAATATGCCAGGCTGTTAGATGAAGAGAGTGAAGCTTGACATTGAGTAGATGACCGTCCCTCTGAGACAAAAGGTGTGGAATTAAAGGTAAAGGCCATGGAGGCTTCCTTACCAGATTCCTCAGTAATGGGTACCAGTGTTGCCGAGGCCAATCTGGAGCTATCAAAATCATCCTTGGCTTGTCTTGTCTGACCTTTAGGAGTACCTTTGGGAGGAGAGGCAGAGGTGGAAAGGCATACACATGAAGATTTTCCCAACTGAACGAAAGAGCATCCACTTTCCAAGCTGTGTGATGAAACCTTTTCGTGCAAAACAGTGGCAGCTGGTGGTTTAGTGGAGAAGCGAACAGATCTATGTCTGGAGTTCCCCAGGACACTGTCAATTGTCGAAATACATGAAGATCCAGTTTCCACTCGTGGGGATCCATGATTTGCCTGCTTAACACATCTGCTAAGGAGTTCTGTGCTCCTGGCAGAAACCTTGCCTGTAGATTTAGCTGCAAGCTGAGCAGATCTCCCACAAAATCATTGCTTGCCTGCATAGAGGATAAGAATGTGTTCCCCCTTGCTTGTTGATGTACCACATGACAGTTGTGTTGTCTGTTAGAATCAACACCTGCCCTGGAAGAAGTAACTCCTTGAAAGCCATCAATGCAAACTGGACTGCTAACATCTCCTTCATGTTGATATGTAGATGCTGTAGTCTGGCAGGCCACTTGTCTTGTATCCACTTTCCATTCAGATGAGCTCCCCAAGCGATGTCTGAGGCATCTGTCGTTAGAATCTGACTCGCCTCTGGCCGGGTCAGAGAGAGTCCCTTGTTTAGGTGACATTCCTGAGCCCACCACAAAAATTCCTTTTGAATGCAAGGTATTATTGGAATGACAGTGTCCAAATCCTGGCAGTGCTGAGTCCATACATTTTTTAGATACCATTGCAGCTTCCTCATATGCAGTTTGGCATTGGGAAGCACCAGAATACAAGATGCCATGAACCCTAAGGCTTGAAGGACTGTCCTTGCAGTCAGCCCGGACTGAAGAGATAGTTGATGGAAGTAAAGGGAAATATTCTTTTGTTTGTCCGGGGTTAAAAAGGCCATCTGGGCTGCTGTATTCAGTCTCACACCCAGAAAGCACATGTCTTGAGAGGGTACTAGACTGGACTTTATTTCGGCCTTACAATACCCCAGGCATCGTAGCACTGCTATCACATATTTCAGATGCTGGAGAAGCTCGTCCTTTTCTTGAGCCAGAATCAGACAGTCGCCCAAGTAAGGATAGATTTGTATTCCTTTTAGCCTGAAGAAAGCTACAACTGGAGCCAGAACTTTTGTGAATACTCTGGGCGCAGTAGATAAGCCAAAGGGCAATGCAGAGAACTGATAATGGGAATTTCCAGCTCGGAAACGCAGATACTTCCTGCAACTGAGTCTGATAGGCACATGAAGGTAAGCCTCCTTGAGATCTAAAGTTACCATCCAGTGATCTTTGCCCAGCAGAGGTAAAAGCTGTTGTAACGTCAACATTTTGAACTTGGGAATGTCCAGATAAGTGTTGAGGATAGACAAATCCAAAATTGGTCTCCACGTGTTCCCCTTTTTTGGTACTAGGAACAGGCGAGAATAAAATCCTAGGCCCCTTTCTGGCACAGGAACCGCTGAATGGCCCCTATCTGGAGTAACAGAGAAATTTGCTTGTGAGCCTCTTTTCTTTGTATAGGAGGAATGTCTGGCATGCCTTTGAAAGGAGGCAAGGTGTGGAAATAAAACCTGTAACCGTGGTGAACGATATCCAATACCCATCTGTCTTGGGTAATAACACTCCAATTTTCTTTGAAAAGTGCCAGCCTTCCTCCCAAAGGTGCTGCCAGAGAAGGCTCTGGCAGCTGAAAAGGCAAGTCATTGGGTCTGCTTACGAAAGGACTGACCCCTGCCCTCACCAGAAGACTGGGCAGGCGAACTGCCTGTTCTAGGCCTAAAAGAACCTTGAGCTCTGCCCCTACCACGTCTAGATCTACCCCTAGACTGAGAATCATAAGAAGGATAAGTCCACCCCTTAGTAGGCCAATTTCTACTAAACTTTGGAGGCTGAACCTGCAAAAATCTTTAACAGTCTGCATAGACTTAGCCTTGTCCTCCATTTTCTTTAAAACTGCTTCCACAGGCGCACCAAACAACACATCAGATTGTAAAGGAGCATCTAAAATCCTTGTCTTTACATGTTCAGCTAAATTCTGATCCCTCAGCCAGGCGTGCCTGCGAAGAACAGAACCAGTGGCTGCCACCCTAAGAGGCCTGTACAGCATCAAAACCACATTGCAAGGAATGCTTACCCACCTGTTCAGAAACATGAACTAAATCCTGCAACTCTTTACACTCAATACCTTCCGCCAGAGCATCTACCTTAGACTTCAATTGTGAAAGGAGATAATTTTGGTATTTCAACATGTGAAACTGGCAATTCAAAGCCCTCATGGCCAAAGTGGAAGAAGTATACACCTTCTTTCCCCATCTATCCAAAGCCCTTGCCTCTTTATCAGAAGGAACAGGATTTTTAACAACAGAAGCCTTAACACCTTTAGGGCCCTGAGAAACAGTTTCTGGGTCTGCCCTAGGACTCTTAAAAAGATACTTATGAGCTTCAGGCACCCTATAATACCTATCCGGTTTAACTGGGGCCGGAGACAAAGAATCAGGGTTCAGGGAAGCCTCTGCAAAAACATCCTCTACCACATCCAGAACAGGAGGTATAGCTAAAGGCCTATGCTGGGGTAGAAACAAAAATTCCTAAGCCTTTTCCTGGAATCAGAGAAATCTTGACCTTCCCATTTAAAATGCTCCTCATGGAATGAAGAGTCTCTGAAAAGAAAAATCCTCAGGAGGAGAAGCCAAGGTGTAGAGTCATCTACATCAGAATCAGAATAAGGAGGATACTCCTGCAAGTCTTCAGCCGAAGACTCAAGCCTCGAACACTGCTCAAAACTCTCAAGCTCAGGTTCCACCCTAGGCCTCTTATCAGGTGGGGCATAGAACCTCTAATCATAGTAATCAAATCTTCTGCCATTTTAAGCATATGTTTCTTAGGCAGAGACCCTGAAGAACTAGGGAGACCCCACTGAAGTAAACCCTGGCCTGCCTCTAGAAGAAGCCTTGGAAACAGAGAGGGAGGGCCTAACCACCTTAGGAAGGGAGGGAGAACAGCTACCTGAGAAGCCCCTTCAGCCTGGCCTACCTCCTGAGAGGACACATCCTGTAACAGTAAAGTCTCTCCCTGAGAATCCAAAGGAACTTCTGGTAGAACCACCGGCTCCACCGAGCCCTCTAAAGAACCGACGTCCGGGACAGACTGTTCTTCCACCCTAGGCTTCGCTGCTTTGTCCTTGCGCTTTTTAGACGAAGCGGGCGTCGGAGCATCCGACGGCATGTTGTAATTACAACGCTTCCCAAAACTAACCTGGCACAATCTAATCTTCTCTTAATAGTGCGTTTGTTAAATCTAGCACAAGAGCGACAGCCAACAACGTCGTGCTCAGGCCCTAAGCAAGGTATACACAAGGTATGGTAATCTCTATGAGGTATCTGTTTCCCACAAGAAATACAGTTATTCACTTTTTCTGACATCCGGTTAAATACTGAGGCAAGAAAAAACCAAAATATTCCCCAACGGGGTACTTAGCCAATTTTGATTCGGTCTGAAACTCCGACTTCAGAAAATTTCAGAACGCCAACCTGCACTCGCAATACTGCTTCTGCATCGGACCATGCGGCAAAAAAGACTGAGGATATGACGTCGGTCATGCGCATTTGTACCCTGACGTCCTAATGTCAGACAAATGCGCCTTGACCGACGTCAGCCTTATACTTTGGTATTCGGGCCGACTGGGACAGCGGACTACCCAAGTGTTAGGACTGCAGCAATGTGAGATGAAGAACATCCAGGGGCTGCAGGGAGGAAAACCAGGACTGTAACAGTGAATACACTCAAACATCTACATTTATGCTAAGTGTGCACAATTTTACTATGTTCTTCCTGTTACACTTCTGCAGTCATCACACTTGGGTGGATTCCCAAAGCTGAAGGGTGGAGGCATTCAAGAAGAGTTAGGGCTGGCTAGTATGCCTTGCAGGACTGCTGTTGCAAAACATGCCCTGGACTTCGAAAAGCTAGGTAGGTGGTAATGCTTGGTGAAGGTGTGTACTGAACTCCAGGTATCAGCTTCCAAGATGTCCCTGGTAGGGATTCCCCTGAGAAATGCGGTAGAGGTAGATGCTGCCCTAGTGGAATATGTTCTGACCCCTCTGAGGGGTTCATAGGTTGATACTAGGCTATCGTCCCTAGGGCCTATACAAGCCTAGCCATAACAATTCCCTGGCTATTTCTTCCCACAATATTTACTTCCCGAGACCCCTGTCTAGCAGGGCGACTGACGTGATCCCCGGGGTGAATTTCCTATCTCCCATCCAATCATCAAGATATCATTTGAAGAGGGCCAGAGGCACTCTGCTTGACATGTATGGGCAGTCTATTCCAGAGTCTGGGGAGTGTCTGGGTCAGGAACCTATCCCTCCAGCATGTTTTGTTCATTGTGATGACAAGGTTTAGATCCTTGGAGCGTGTCCCTCTGAGGGATTGGGATTTCTTTAAGTGTAGTATGTCCAACAGCTCTGGGTTTGACATGGTCTTGTATGTTAAGCAGAGACAGTCTGAGTAGACTATATGCGACAGAGTACAGCTGGAGTTTTTTTTTTTTTTTTTTTTAGACTGTCCGCATAGGGCATCTGCTTTAGGCCTGTGATTCTTTTAGTGACGTTATTTCTGCGGCCTTTCCAGTTGTTGCAGATGTCTTGAGAGCTACATACCAAACGGGGCGTTGTATTCTATTATGGGTCTAATGAGGGATGAGTACAGTGGGACAATGACCTCCTTTTTTCAGGATGAAAAGCCCTTAGTGATGAGGTGTGCCACATAGAAGGATTTCCTGACTGATGTGGTTATCGAAGGTGAGACCACTGTCCACCTGTGTCCCTAAGTCTCTTATCACACTTTGTGTTTAGTGTACTGCCACCTATGTGGTAATTCACATGTACATGTTTTTTCCCCAAAGGGGATATCTATACATTTCTTGGCAATGAGCTTGAACCCATGGCTCTGGCACCAAGCATCTGTTTCTATAAGGCCCTTTTGTAGAATATCCACATCATTTCGGGATTCAATAATGGCTCCAATTTTGCAGTCATCTGCGAACTTTGTTAGCCAGAGTCCCTTAGTGTTGGTCTGTACTTCAGAGAAGTAGATACCAAACAAGAGCGGTCCCGGGACTGAGCCCTGAGTTACTACACATGTCTGGAGCTGGATTCGGAGTCGGCTACTTTTACAGTGTGGGTTCTGTCAGTAAGCCAGTTGGCAACCCGAGTGACGTAGGGATTAATGCCCAGCTTAGTAAGTTTATCTAGGATTCCAGAGTGGGGGATGGTGTTGAAGGTCTTGGCGAGGTCCAAATAGGCTGTGTGGACCACCTTACCCTTATCCCTTACCCACGGCTCTGGAGACTGATTGGAAAAAGTCAGTCAGGTTCAGGAGACAAAATCGGCCCTTCACGAACACACACTGCATGGGGTCCAGTGTTTGAAGGTTGCCAATTTCTTTGTTTACAAGTTCCATGGCAATACGTTCCATGGCCTTGCAGATAAGGCTCGTCAGACTGATGGGGCGGGTAGTACCCAGGATCCAAGGTGGCTCCCCCCTTGTGGAGTGGGATAACTGTAGCTGTGCGCCACTCAATGGGCATAAAGCCTGAGGTGAGGCTATGATTAAACATGACACTTGTGAGGTGCCAGTTCATTTTGTAGTTCATGTAGTAACACAGCCTGGGATGTCATCTGGTCCCATGGAAGCTGTATTCTTGGCTTTGGAGAGTGCGTTTTTACATCTGTGGCCATTATTGCCGGAATTTGGCAATCTTTCGATATTGAGATGGGTCCTTTGGGGGGGGGGGGTGAAGTTTGCACTGAACTGATCTGCCAGGATACTGGCAATATCCTTGGGATCAGTATATTTAATGCCATTCTGTTGTAACTCAGAGCAGATTTG
Source organism: Protopterus annectens (assembly GCF_019279795.1). Taxonomy (NCBI): domain Eukaryota; kingdom Metazoa; phylum Chordata; order Ceratodontiformes; family Protopteridae; genus Protopterus; species Protopterus annectens. The sequence goes on along the minus strand of NC_056747.1, from coordinate 1,016,742,523 downwards.
AGCATAGTCATTTAGATTCTTGACATAGCTATATAATGCCTTGTGGTTTTCTTTGGAATCTTTGGCAATTTTATTTTGGTAAATAGCTTTGGAGGATTTTATGAGGGATCTCAACTTCTTTTTGAGGCTGGTAAGGGAGTTTTTTGCATCCTGGGATTTTCCTCTTTTCTGCAACAGTTTCTTCCTTTTGTTGTAAAGTTTGTTTATGACAAGGGACCACCAGAGTGGCTTCCTTTATTTGGAGGAAAGCATCTTGGTTCTATTGGGGATGGCACGAGTCATGCACAAGTGGATGTGTTCGTACAGTGCGTTAGTGTAGGATTCAGCAGTCAAACTTTTAGTTCCTGTCTGCATAGGTGTCATGAAGTTTGTCACTTCTCACTTAAGTAGCATGAAGTTGGCTTTGGGGAAGTTTTTTACAGAGGTTTCCTTACTGGGGGCTGGTATGTGGATGTCAAGGGTGATTAACTTATGGTCAGACCTGACCAACGAGGGGGACACCATAGGTGTGAAGCATTGATTTCCCATGTTGGTAATGACCAGGTTTAGGATATTGGAGCCCCTGGTGGGACCAAGGATTATTTGATCCAGGGCGTTGGAATTTATGAATTCCAAGAACTGTTGGGCAAAGGTGTTTTCCAAGTTAATGGCAGGATAGTTGAAATCACCCAGCATTAGGGTGTTTGGTTGTATCTTTTTTCCAGTATGTTTAGAAAGGTGTAGTGAGAATCTTGGGGCATGGTGGGGGATCTGTAGCAAGCCACAATTTGGATTGCAGTCTTACCTAGTGTTAGTTGCACCTGGAGAATTTCAAATGCATTGTGTTGGGCAACTAGCCTGGTGAATATTGACACTCCTCCACCTTTAGTGTTTCGGTTCTGGTTTGGTGGCCGAAAAGTGTGGTAAGAGTTGTAGCCATGGTGCTTGTAGCAGAAATGGATGCAGTGTGCTAGCCATTTGGAAATTGTTTGTTTTGAAAAGGCCTTGCCCTCTGCCCCTGTTGCAAAGTTGACTAGTAACTGGTCAGATTTTCTGAATGGCTTAGTCCTATCAAGGTAGAATCTGAGCTGTCTGTGCACGTCCAGGGAGTGCAGGATCCTCTCTCTTATTTTGAGGATTAGGTGAGAAAGTTGGCAAATGAATAGATTGGTTGAGAGCCACACTGGACACTACTTCAGCCATGAAGGCAGGGTTAGTCCTGAGGGAAACCCTGTCAGCATGGAAAATGATGGCAATACGTTCCATGACCTTGCAGATTAGGCTTGTCAGACTGATGGGGCGGTAGTACCCAGGATCCAAGGTGGATTCCCCCTTGTGGAGTGGGATAACTGTAGCTGTGCACCACTCAGTGCTTGTAGCTCAGACACTCTTCTAGCTGAAGTGATGGCCAGAAGCAAGGCTGTTTTCCAAAAGAGGAATTTTAAGTCTGCTGAAGCAGCAGGTTCAGGGGGGGAAGCGTGAGCTTTTCCAGTGCAAAGTTAAGGTCCCAAGCAGGGGTGGGTGCTCTCCTTAGTGGCCTTAAGTTGTTTGCTCCTCTCAGGAAGTGTTTAATAAGAGGGTGCGAGAAGAGAGGTGGCTCAGTGTTGTAATGAGCCGAAATGGCTGAGGCATGTATCTTAATGGACGACGACAGGCCTTTGTGGAGATCTGCTAAGCAATCCAGGATTAGAAGCAAGGAAGGCAGAGTTGTGTCCTCTCCTTTAGATAAAATCCAGGAGCAGAACTTTTTCCACTTATCAGCACAGGATTTCCTTGTACAAGGTCTTCTGGCTTCAAGAATGACGTCCAGCACCTGCTCGCTTAGGGTTGCTTGGGAAGAATTCAAGGAATAAGCCAGGCTGCAAGATTTAGGGTTTGCAGTTGTGGATGCAAAATCTGTCCCTCCTGCTGAGACAGCAGGGTTGGGTTCTGGTGTAGGTGCCAGGGTGGCACCGGTGACAGGCTGCGCAGGAGTGGGTACCAGTGCTGGCATGGCCAGTCCGGGGCAATCAGAATTGTCCTTGGTCTGTCCCGTCTTATCTTGAGTAATACTCCTGAGAGAAGGGGCAGAGGGGCAAAGGCACAGATTGGGAGATTTACCCACTGAAAAGATAGGGCCATCCACTTTCCAGGCCCTGCTGTGAGGATTCCTGGTGCAGAATTTGCTGAGCTGGTGGTTGTAGGGGTAGGCAGAGATCCACCTCTGGGGTACCCCCATTTCTGAATCAGAAGGTTGAAGGTGCTGGGCTTCAATTGGCACTTGTGTGTGTCTAGGAGATTTCTGCTTAAGTCGTCTGCCAGTGTGTTTTGTTTTCCTGGCAGGAACTGAACTTGCAGATGGACTTGCATGTCCGAGGCCATGTGCCACAGGGCCATGGCTAACCTGCAGAGTGGGAAGGAGTGGGTTCCCCCCTGCTTGTTGATGTACCACAACTGTAGTGTTGTTTTTATTAGCAGTTGTCCTGGAAAGAGTAGGGATCTGAAAGCTGCACAGCTAGCATCTCTTTTTGGTTGATGTGCAGATGACATTGACTTGGGCTCCAGTGGCCCTGAAGGCATTTGTCATCCGCGTGCTCCCCAGGCATAGCCCGATGCGTCTGTGGTTAGGGTCTGGGTGGCGTGGGGTTGAGAAAATGGCAGTCCTTTGTTGTGGTAGCATGCTTCTGCCCATCAAAGGAACTCTGTCCTTACACAGGATATGATAGGAATGACTGTTTCCAGGTTCTGAGAATGTTGGTACCAAAAACTTTTTAAGTACCATTGAAGTTTCCTCATATGCAGTCTTTCATATGGAATTAGCAGTATACATGAGGCCATGAACCCTAAGGCCTGCAGTATTTTTCTTGCGGACAGCTGGGTTCTGGTGGCCATCTAAAGTAGACTGTCAGACAGACTTGTTTTTCTGAAATGAGGAATGCCATCTGGGATGTTGTGTCCAAGCTTGCTCCCAGGAATGCAATCTTTTGACTGTGTACCAGTTTTGATTTCTTTTCGTTGATGGTGTACCCCAAGGAAGTGAGAAGGTGTTTCACAAATGTCAGGTATTGCAACAGCAATTTCTGACTGTCTGCCTGAATCAGGCAGTCGTCCAAATACAGGAAAATTTGGATATTTCTCTGCCTGCAGTATGCAATGGCTGGAGCCAGACATTTTGTGAAAACGTTGGGCACAGTTGATAAGTCAAAGGGAAGTGCGGGAAACTGATAATGCATAGATCCTGCCTTGAGACGTAGACACTTCCAGCATGACTCCCTTATGGGGATGTGCAGATGGGCTTCTCTAGTGTGACTAACAAGGCATCCTTAGCTAGCATAAAAAAGCTGTTGCAGGGTAAGCATTTCAAATTTTGGTACCACCAGTAAAGTGTTAAAAAATTAAAAAAGATCCAGGCTTGGGCATCACGAGCCCTCTTTTTCTAGGTACCAGGAAGATTCTGGAGTAGAAAAACTGACCCCTCTGTTCTACTGGAACCGGCTGAATAGCTCTGATATTGAGTAGGGAAGCTACTTGGCTTTGAGCCTCTGCCCACTGGTTTAGAGGAAGGTCTGAAAACCCACTTAGGGCTGGCAGTGAATGGGAATAAAATTTGTATCCATAGGATATAAATGTTGAGGACCCACCGGTCCTGCATGATGGACATCCAATTTTTTGCATGAAGGACAAGTTTTCCCCCTAGGGGCACAAGCAATTGGGCAGGGCTGGGGAGTGGAGTTAAGAAGTTATTGTGAGTTTTTTCTGGAAGGAGGTGGCTTACCACTCCCTGCTTTAGGGGTGGGGGCACTCCATTGCTTAGATCTCTGCATACCCTGAGACTGTAGTCTGCGTGGTCTGTTTCCCCTGGGTCTGGTTTGAGAAGGCCTAGAGGGGGCTGGAAAGGACCAGTGTTTGGAAGGGCAATGCTTACTGAATCTAGGGGAGTTACACTTGTAAGAATTCTTTTAGCAGTGTGCATAGACTTAGCTTTTTAAGAACCTCTTCTGCTTTGGTGCCAAACAAACTGTCCTTGTTTAAAGGAGCGTCTAGTAACTTTGACTTGACATGGTCTGGCAAGGTCTGCTCCTTGAGCCAAGTATGTCTTCTCCGTACAGATCCAGTGACTGCTGCCCAGCAAGATGCTTCTAGGGTGTCAAAGCCACACTGCAAAGTATGCTTACTGACTTGGTTTGCAGAGTGCATAAGCTCCTGCAATTCTTTATTTTCTGCACAGTCTGCAAAGGTTGCCACTTTTTGTTTTATAAGTTCCATAATATGCGGCTGGTACTTCAGCATGTGAAAGTGACAATTCAATGCCCTAATAGCAAGAGTTGCAGAGATATATACCTTCTTATCCCATCTGTCCAAAGCTCTGGAATCCCTGTCCGAAGGGGTGAGATTCTTGGGTGTAGTAGCGTTAATACCTTTGGGCCCCTGGGAAATTATCTCTGGGTCAGCAGTAGGATTCTTGAAAAGAAATTTGTGAGTGTCAGGTACTCTGTAGTACCTGTCTGGTTTACTAGGGGCAGGAGGTAAAGTGTCAGGAGTAAGACTGGATTCCATAAAAACATCAACATCCAGGACAGGGGGTACTGCTAAAGGCCTGTGCTGTGGCAACTCTAGGAATTCTCTAAGTCTCGCTCAGAGTTTCTTTTTGGACTGAGGATAGTCCTGGCATTCCCAGTGGAAATGCTCTCTTAGGGTATGCAAGGTTTCACCAAAAGAAAAACCCTCTGGAGGGGAGGCAGAGGGAATGGATTCCTCTGCATCTGAATCCTCATAAGCAGATAAGGGCATGTCTTCATAATCAAAAATCTCAGAGGCATCGGACTCCTGGTCTGCAGAAGCTGTAGGGGACTGGTCTCTTTCTCTTAGAAGGGGAAGGCTGACTTCCCCTAATCAGCCTAATAAGGTGGTCTGCCATTTTAAGCATGTTTTTGTGGCATGGGAGCAGGTGCATGCACTTTGGTCATCAGTTTTCTAGGCGTAGTGCATACTCTGGACCCATGAAACTTGGTAGTTTTGGTTATAAAAGTAGTCATCAGTTTGAAATGAACATTGGTTGAGCGAAGAACTGCCTCAGAAACCGGTACCTGCACAGCAGCTCCGGATCCATCCAAGGTAGAGACATCTGCAGGTTTTACAGTCGAAGAAGAGTCTCGCGGCATACCGGACTCTAAATGGGTCTTGATAGAGGCCTGCGAATCCACTGAAGCGGGCATCAGGGGCTGCAAAAGCACATCACTGAGTACTGGTGGACTGGTGACTAGCTTAATGAAGAGTTGTCGGCAGCTTTTTGTCGGCAGCTTTGGACCTATGCGGTCTGTCTCTGTCCTTATCCTTATTTTTTTTGGAATATTGGTAGTCGCATGGCTTAACGAAGCCTTTTCAGAATATGGAGATCGAGAGCAAAAGAATTTAACAACAAAGAGCCCAACGACGAATGGTTCAGGCATTAAACAAGGCACAAAACTGACAGTGAGGTATGTCGTGGTCTGGGCCTAAACAGGTGACGCAGTAAGAATGAAAATCTCTGTCAGGTATTTGCTTTCCACAGGCAAGACAATTGTTAACTTTTTCTGACATTGGTTAGAGCAAGAAAAAAGGATCCCCAATGGGGTACTTAGCTTTAGATTTCAGGATTATTCAATTCGTAAACGAAAAATCAGGTAGCAGCCGGCTGGCACTTGCAAAATGCTTCTGCTTCGGGCTCCTCGACAAGAAAGACTGATGTAATGGCGTCAGTTGCCTGTTTTTATACCCCTGACGGACCTGACATCAGTCCTGGAGTGACAGCATCCAACACAGAAATACTAAGTCTCTGGCATTCGGGCCAACTGAGGGCTATCTGCAGGCAGACCAACTCAAGTGTGATGACTGCAACAGTGAAACATGAACATCATCTCCCTGGTTTTGAAGTGGAGGTAGTCCACTGCTTAAGATCTCTGCATTCCCTGTGGCTGCTGTCTGGGGGGGGGGGGTCTGGTTCCCCGGGGCCTGGGATGGACTGGCTTAGTGGCAGCAGGAAAGCAAGTACAGTTTTGTACCTACCATAAATGTAGATGTCCGACAGATATGCAACTGCAGTCATAACATATGGGTTGTCCTGCCTCAGGCAGCCCTCGGTCGGCCGGATTCCAAAGTCTGGGTCCGGCGTCGGCTGGTGTCGCCTCCTATCCGACGTCAGAACGGCTGGAGTATAAAGGCATCGGCCGACGCCATCTTCTTCAGTGTTTCTTGCCCCAGATGCCAGGTGCCCTCCTAGGAAGGCTAAATTTGGTGAATGTATAAACAATTCCAAACATGCACAACAGTAATAAACAGATACACCATAGGAGATACCCCCAGCCAATAGAAATAGGGGTAGTGGACCCATAAAGAAGGTTGTAGAGGGGTAGGAGGGTGGGAAAATCCGACTGCAGTTGCATATCTATCGGACATCTACATTTATGGTAGGTACAAAACTGTATTATGTCCTTCAAGAATGCAACTGCAGTCATAACATATGGGTTGAATACCATAGCCAAGCTGGGGGTGGATGGAACTAAGAAAGGGATGGTGTAGCTAGAATGCCCTGCAGGACTGCCGAAGCAAAGCCTGCTCGGGATCTGGAGTATAAAGGCAGGTTGTAGTGCTTGGTAAATGGAAAGCTGTGGATGTGGCTATAGCTCTGGTGGAATGTGGCCTAATACTGGCTGGCACACCTTTTCCATGGAAAGAATAGCAGAATCTGATGCAGTGTCCAATCCATTTTGAAATTATTTGCTTGGAGATTGCTTTCCCTTGTACTCCAGCAGCATAGGCTACAAACAGTTGGTCAGACTTCCTGGTGGCCTTAGTTCTGTCCAAGTAGTACCGCAGTTGCCTGTGCATGTCCAAAGTATGCAGTAGTTTTTCCCCCTTGTTTTGAGGATTGGGGAAGAAAGTAGGCAGGTGTATAGCTTGATTCAGAGACACCCTGGAAATTACTTTTGGCATGAATGAAGGATTGGTTCTTAGAGAGACTCTGTCCTGATGAAAAATGAGGAAGGGAGGTACTGCCAAGAGTGCCTGTATTTCCGAGACTCTTCTTGCTGATGTGACTGCCAATAGAAAAACTGTTGTCCATGATAGAAATTGCATTTCTGAAGTTGCTGCTGGCTCAAAGGGAGGAAGAGTTAGTTTTTCCAAAACGAAATTGAGGTCCCATGCAGGTACTGGCTGTTTTCTGGGAGGTTTGATATTCTTTATCCCTCTTAGGAACTGTCTTAGCGAAGGACGTGAAAACACTGGTGGATCACAATTGTATTTTGCTGAGATTGCTGAGGCGTGAATCTTTATGGAAGAATATGAGAGACCGGTATGAAACATTTCTGCCAAGTATTCCAATATCTGGGGTATACTCAGTACTGTTGTATCCTGACCCCTGTTGGCATTCCAGATGCTGAATCTCTTCCATTTGGCTGAATAGGCTTTTCTGGTGGAAGGTCTGGGTGCTTCCAGTAAGATCTCTTGAACTGTTTTGGAAAGAGATAGTGGAAGGAGCTATGGTAACCTCCAGGCTGTCAGATGTAATGTTTTCAGGCTTTGATGAACAGTCCTGTAATTGTGTTGCGTTAGAAGCAGAGGCCATAGGGGCAGAGGCCACGGTTTGGTCCGAGTTATGCTCAACAGCAATGGGTACCAGTGTTGCCTTGGCCAGTCTGGAGCTATCAAAATGCCTGTTGGTTGTTCTGCCTTGATCTTCAGTATCACCTTGGTCAGCAGTGGCAGAGGAAGGAATGCATAAATTTTTAGGGAATTCCAGCTGAAGGAGAGAGCATCCGTTTTCCAGGCTAGAGGATGGTGGGTCCTTGTACAGAACTTTTCCAGGTGATGATTCATGTGAGAAGCAAAGAGATCTATGTCCGGCCTTCCCCATGTCTTTGTTATTTGTGAGAAAATGTGAGGATGCAGCCTCCATTCGCGTGGATCCAAGAAATTTCTGCTCAGCTTGTCCGCCAGCACATTGTCCTTGCCTGGCACAAACTGGGATTGCAAATGTATCTTCAGACTCAGGGATTTTTCCCAGAGAATCATTGTTAGTCTGCAGAGGGGATAAGAATGAGTGCCTCCCTGCTTGTTTATACACCACATGACCGTGGTGTTGTCTGTCCTTATTAGCAAATGTCCTTGTTGTAGTGATTTTTCGAAAGTCTCTATTGCATGTATCACTGCCAACATCTCTTTTTGGTTTATGTGCAGATGCCTTTTCCTTGGTGTCCATTGACCTTGAATGCATCTGCCGTCCATGTGCGCCCCCCCATCCATGATCTGAGGCGTCTGTTGTAATCATTTGGCCTGCTTGAGGTCTGACGAAAGACATGCCTTTGTTTAACTGGCTTGCTTGAGCCCACCACAAAAATTCTTTTTGCAGACATGGAATGAGTGGGATTACGTCCTCTAGGCTTTGGCTGTGTTGGGACCATAAGCTTTTTAAGTACCATTGCAGCTTTCTCATATGAAGTCTTGCCAAGTGTACCAGAAGAATGCAAGATGCCATGAACCCCAGGGCCTGCAGGATTTTCCTTGCAGTCAGCTGGGAGAGCTTTGCTAGGCCTTTGAAGTACTCTGGTAACTGCTGTTGTTTTTCCTCTGTGAGGTAGGCCATTTGTGTTTCTGTGTCCAGTTTGGCTCCTAGGAAAATAATCTGTTGGGATGGCAGTAGTCTTGATTTCTGAATGTTGACTGTGTATCCCAAGGCCTGAAGTAATTGAATGACTTAGTCCAAGTTTGCTATTAAGGTTTGTTTGTTGTCTGCTTGTATGAGGCAGTCGTCCAGGTAGGGGTATATTTGAATCCCCTGGAGTCTGCAGTGAGCCACTACTGATGCCAGGCATTTCGTGAACACTCTGGGCGCAGTAGATAAGCCAAACGGCAATGCTGAGAATTGATAATGCTCTGTCCCTGCAAGAAATCTGAGGTATCTTCTGCAGCTTTGTCTGATTGGGACATGCAGGTATGCCTCCTTGAGGTCCAGAGTGACCAGCCAAGACCCCTTGCCCAGCATGGGAAGGAGTTGCTGCAACGTCAGCATTTTGAATTTTGGCACAATGAGAAAAGTATTTAGAGTAGACAAGTCCAGTATAGGCCTCCATTTGTTTTCTTTTCTTGGAACAAGGAACAGTCTTGAATAAAATCCCTGGCCTTGTTCGTGAGGAGGAACCTTTTCTATTGCTTTTATACTTAACAGCTTTGAAACTTGAATGAGTGCTCTGCCCTTTGATGATGTGGCAGGTTTGGCATGCCTTGTCTTACTGGTAAAGTATGGAAGTGGAATCTGTAACCCTTGTCTATTAAATCCAGAATCCAGTTGTCCTTGGTTAAGATATGCCAGTTTTTTGAGAATAAGGATAATTTTCCGCCCAAAGGTGCTTCTTTTTGAGCCTTTGTAGGCGGTATGAAAGTCAAGTCATTGTGATTGTCCTTGTGGTGCAGCAGGGCTGCCTGCGCCACTTCTTTGATTTGGAGGTTGCCATTGGCGGCCCCTGTAGGAGCCTCGGTATTGCCCTCTACCTCGGGCACGCCTGCTTTTTCCCCTTTGAAACTTGTCAGAGTCTGGGAAGGACCAATTCTTTGAAGGCCAGTTTCTGCTGAATCTGGGTGGCTGAACCGGGAGGAAATCCTTGACTGTCTGTACTGACTTAACTTTTTCCTCAATGGACTTCAACACATCTTGTGCATTAGCACCAAAAAGCTTCTGTTTTTCCAAAGGTGCATCCAGTAACTTTACTTTAACATGGTCTGGCAGTGACTGATCTTTTAACCAAGCATGTCTACGTATCACAGCCCCAGTCATAGCTGCCCTACATGAAGCCTCCAATGCATCATAACCACACTGAAGAAAATGATTGTTAACCTGCTGGGTGTTATGTATTAGATCCTGCAATGCCTTTCTATCAACAGGCACAGGAGAGGCAATTTTTTTCTGTAAATCATCCAGTAAAAAATCCTGGTACTGAAACATATGAAAAAGGCAATTAAGTGACCTCATGGCTTGGGTGGTAGAGGTATAAACTTTTTTACCCCATCTCTCCAGGGACCTAGCTTCCCTATCCGCTGGCAGTGGATTCTTAGCAGTGGAAGTAGCCACTCCCTTGGGGCCCTGTGAAATAGTTTCTAGATCCACAGAGTGGGCCTTAAAGAGATGTTTGAGTGTGTCAGGGGGCCCTATAATATCTGTCTGGCTTGACAGGAGCAGGTGGGAGAGAATCAGGGTTAGCACAGGAGTCGGAGAAAACATCATCCAAAACATCCATAACTGGAGGAATAGCTAAAGGTCTGTGCTGGGGAAGCTTAAGGAAGGTTCGCAAGTCTTTTCTTGGAATCAGAGAATTCCTGACCCTGCCATTTAAAATGTTCCCTCATAGAGTGTAGGACTTCACCAAACGAGAAATCCTCTAGAGGAGGGGCAGAGGGAATTGATTCCACAGCATCCGAATCCTCATAGGCCTGGAAGGATTCTTCTTGGGTATCTGAAAGCTCAGAATCCCCAGAGGCTTCATCTGAAGAGAGGTTGTCAGTCTGCTCAGTTCTGGGCCTTTTCTCTGCAGGTGGCTGAGAACCTCTGTCTGGGTGAGGCTGAGACCCCCTGATAAGAGAAATAAGATCTGCAGCAAGAGACGTGATCTGTTTATCAGAAGAAGGGGCCTGGGCAGCAGGTTTAGGATGGGCCTTGGCCTGGCTGGCGGCCTTAGCACGTGCAAAGGCCTTGATTGACATGGAAACAGGAGGCCTAGCAGCCCCACGTGCAGGAGTAACCTTATCTACAGGAATGGTGTCGGGTAGATCCAGAACTTCGGTTTCCGGAGGAAAACCAACAACCGGCACCAGAGTGGTCTCCGAAACCGAAGGACATGTTAACGCTGTGTCGTCAGTCTGGAGCGGTTGAATTACCGCTTCCGAAGGGACCGAAACACTAGCGGAGGATTTAGGAGTTGCATCGGTGGAGGGCGCGGGCCGAGGATGTCGGTCCCGGTCCTTGCGTTTTTTGGAAGATTGAGTTGTCGGTTGATCCGACGGCATGATATACGCAAAAGATTAGCTGAAAAAGTCTTCGGCAAATTCTGCCCGGCGTCTGAGTGTGCGCTTATTAAAGCAAGCACAGGCAGCACAGGCCGAGACGTCGTGGTCTGGGCCCAGGCAAGGAAGGCAGTAAGAATGGAAGTCCTTATGAGGTATTTGTTTACCACAAGACAAACAATTATTAACTTTCTCAATTTGGTCTGACATCGGCTGAGGCAAGAAAAAATGTACCCCAATGGGGTATTTAGCTTTTAGAGGACTTCGGTACTGAACACACAGGAGCTGACCAACCGGCACTTGCGAACTGCTTCTGCTTCGGGCACCGCGCGGCAAGACAGACTGAAGAAGATGGCGTCGGCCGATGCCTTTATACTCCAGCCGTTCTGACGTCAGACAGGAGGCGACACCAGCCGACGCAGGACCCAGACTTTGGAATCCGGCCGATCGAGGGCTGCCTGAGGCAGGACAACCCATATGTTATGACTGCAGTTGCATTCTTGAAGGACATCCACTGCTTGGTGGGACAATGCCTGCTGAACCTGAGTGGCTGGACCTGTAAGAAATCCTTAACTGTCTGCATAGATTTTGCTTTTTCTTCCATCTTTTTAAGACCTCTTCTGCCTTCGTGCCAAATAAGTTGTCTTTGTGCAAGGGGCCATCCAACAATTTAGATTTGACATGGTCTGGCAGGGGCTGTTCCTTAAGCCATGCATGCCTTCTAATGACAGATCCAGTGACTGCTGCCCTGCAAGAAGCTTCTAGGGCACCAAAACCACAATGCACGGTGTGTTTAGTTACTTGACTTGCAGAATGCATTAACTCTTGTAACTCTTTAGATTCTGCACAAGCAGAAAAGGAAGACATTTTTGTTTGAGGAGTTCCAGGATATGTTGCTGAAATTTTAGCATATGGAACTGACTTGTTTAGTGCCCTGATAGCAAAAGTAGCTGAGGTGTATACTTTATTACCCCATCTGTCTAGTGCTTGGGAATCCCTATCGGAGGGGGTGGGATTCTTAGCAGAGGTTGCTTTAATCCCTTTAGGACCTTGAGAAATTACCTCAAGGTCAGCAACAGAATTTTTAAAAAGAAATTTGTGAGAGTCAGGGACTCTATAGTACCTGTCTGGTTTTCTGGGTGCAGGAAGGAGGGTGTCAGGAGTCTAGCTGGATTCCAGGAAAACATCCTCCACAACATCCAGGACTGGGGGGATGGCCAAGGGTCTGTGCTGTGGAAGATCTAGGAATTCCCAGAGTCTCTTTTTAGACTGAAAATAGTTTTGACTCACCCACTGGAAATGCTCCCTTAAGGTATGAAGGGTTTCTCCAAAGGAAAAATCCTCTGGGGTAAGAGGCTGAAGGGATGGAATCCACTGCATCAGAGTCTTCATAAGTAGAGGGGAGTTGCATGTCTTAATATTCAGATGCATCAGTCATCTGACTCTTGTTCAGACAAAACTACAGGGGACAGATCACTTCCTTTTGGAGGGGGTAGCTTGGCTTCCCCTGATCAGCATGATAAGGTCTTCCACCATTTTAAGCACTTAAGACTGAGGCAAAGAAGCAGGTGCCTGAGAATGGGTCAGTTTAATGGCTGTGGTTCGTACCCTGGGCCTAAGAAACTCGGTTTTCGAAAGAAGATAGTCGCAAAAGAAGACGCCTGTTTGCGTCGAGAATCGGTAGTGTGAAGGACTTCCATGGAAGCCGGTGCCTACTCAGTGGCTCCGGACCCATCCTTAGTTGAAGAGTTCTGCGGCATACCGGACTCTGAAAGGGTTTTGGTAGCGGCCTGAGAATCCACAGAAGCGGGCATCAGGAACTGTGAAAGCACCTCATTGAGGACCAAAGAACTGACTACTAGCTTAACAGAAGCGTCGTCTGTCTGAAGCTAAACCTGGCCTGCCCCTGGGAGAAGCCTTGGAAACAGAAGGAGAAGGCCTAACCACCCTAGGCAGGGAGGGGAGTATAGTAACCTGAGAAGCCCCATCAGCCTGGCCTGCCCCCTGAGAGGCCACATCCTGCAATAACAAAGTCTCTCCCTGGGATCCCAAAGAAACCTCCGGTGGAACCACCGGCTCCACCGACACCTCTAAAGAACCGGCGTCCGGTACTGACGGTTCCTCTAGCCTAGGTTTAACTGCTTTGTCCTGCGCTTCTTGAAGAAGCGGGCGCCGGAGCATCCGACGGCATTTTATAATTACACCGCTCAAGACTAACCTGGCACAATCTAATCTTCCCTTAATAGTGCGCTTATTGAATCTAGCACAAGAGCGACACCCAACAACGTCGTGCTCAGGCCCTAAACAAGGAATACACAAAGTATGGTAGTCTCTATGCGGTATCTGTTTCCCACAAGAAATACAATTATTCACTTTTTCTGACATCCGGTAAACCACTGAGGCAAGAAAAACTAAAATATTCCCCAACGGGTACTTAGCCAACTTTGACTCGGTCTGAAACTCCAAAATCGAACAATTTCAGAACGCCAACCGGCACTTGCAACGCTGCTTCTGCATCGGACCATGCGGCAAAAACGACTGAGGATATGACGTCGGTCATGCGCATTTGTACCCTGACGTCCTGATGTCAGTCAAATGCGCCTTGACCGACGTCAGCCTTATACTTTGATATTCGGGCCGACCGAGGACAGCGGACTACCCAAGTGTAAGGACTGCAGCAATGTGAGATGAAGAACATCTGACTACTAGCTTAACAGAAGCGTCGTCTGTAGGTTTGGACCTGTGCGGTCTCGGTCTATCTTTTTTCGGAAGATCTCCTGTAGGAAGGCTTACCAAAGCCGTATCGGAATTAGAGGACTGTAAGCGAAAATATCTAGCTACAATAAGGGCCTGATGATGGTTAGTTCTGGCGTTGAACAAAGCACAGAAGCAACAACAGGGGACGTGGTGGTCTGGGCCTAAACAAGTGATGCAGTACGAATAAAAGTCTGTGTGTGGTATTTGCTTTCCACAGGAGAGATACTTAACTTTTTCTGACATCGGTTAGTGCAGGAAAAAGGATCCCCAATGGGATACTTAAACTTAGAAGACTTCAACTTCAATTCGGTAGACAAAACTCTGGTAGCAGCTGTCTGACACTTGTGCGAACTGCTTCTGCTTTGGGCTCCACGGCAAGAAAGACTGATGTAATGGCATCAGCTGCCTTACTTTATACTACTAACGACCTGATGTCAGTCCTGAAGCAACAGCAACCAATGCAGAAATACTAAGCCTCTGGTAATCGGGCCAGCCGAGGTCTACCCTGGCAAGGATAACACAAATGCGATCACTGCAACAGTGAAATGTGAAGAGCATCAAGAGCCTGCCTGACAAATGAAAGCACCTTTGAAACTTTTCTTTTTGCATGCCTGGGAAGATACTACCACAGAGACCAAAGGTACTTCCACAGGTAAACCAAGGAACGGATATCAAAAGCAGGGAATGGGAGCCTGGACAAATCTGCAGATAAGGTAGAAAAAGTACAGTTGTATACACTTACCATAAATGTAGATGTTCGAGTGTATTCACTGTTGCAATCATTACATTTGGGTAATCTGCAGGCAGGTTACCCTCAGTCAGCCTGATAAACAAAGCCTTGGGTCATGCGTCGGTTGCTGTCCCTTCTTCCATGACCTCAAGGGTATAAAACATGCAGCAGACTCCATTTTCATCAGTTTTTCTTGCCCCACATGTAATTTAGAACACAAAATATACCTCCAAACAAAAGCAAATACAACAAAAAGGCTTTTGAGCAAAGTAACAGAAAGAAGAGGTATATAAAGAGAAAAGTAGGGGGCTGGTGGGTGGGTAACCAGGACTACAACAGTGAATACACTCGAACATCTACATTTATGGTAAGTGTACACAACTGTACTATGTTCTTCGTGTTTCACTGTTGCAGTCATTACATTTGGGTAGAATCCCAAAGCTATGGTTGGGAGGATGGAATTATAAAGCATTAGGAGCAGCTAAAAGGCCCTGCAGGACAACAGTGGCAAAGCCTGCTCTGGATTTAGAGAAGAGAGGTAAATGGTAATGCTTGGTGAACGTATGATCTAAGTTCCAGGTAGCAGCTTCTAGAATGTCTATGGTAGGAACCCCTCTGAGAAAGGCTACAGAAGTAGATGCAGCCCTGGTGGAATGGGATCGGATCCCCTTGGGGACAGGTTTACCATTATACATGTAGCAGAAACGAATACAATGGCTTATCCATTTTGAAATAGTCTGCTTTGAAATAGCCTTTCCCGCTGCCCCTGCAGCAAAGACCACCAGTAGTTGCTCAGATTTTCTTAGAGATTTTGTCCTGTTCAAGTAGAATCACAGTTGTCTGTGTACATCCAATGAATGCAGAATCCGCTCCACCTTGTTCTGTGGATTTGGGAAAAAAGTTGGCAGATAGACTGATTAAGAGCCACACTAGATACCACTTTAGGCATAAAGGACGGATTGGTCCTGAGCGCTACCCTGTCTGGGTAGAAAATAATAAAAGGCTCCACCGCTATGAGAGCCTGCGGTTCTGAAATCCTTCTAAGCTGAAGTGACTGCTAAAAGAAAAGCTGTCTTCCAAGAGAGAAATTTTATGTCCACAGTAGCAGCTGGCTCAAAAGGAAGTAAGGTGAGCTTTTCCAACACAAAACTGAGGTCCCATGCAGGAGTTGGTGCTCTCCTGGGAGGTCTTAAATTTTTGGCCCCTCTGAGATACTGCTTTAGCAGGGGATGCGAAAAGAGGGGAGGCTCTGTGTTGTAATGAGCTGAAATGGCAGAGGCATGGATTTTTATGGAAAAAAAAGATAGGCCCTCGTGAAGCATCTCAGTTAAATATTGCAGAATCTGAGGAATATTAGGCATTGCTGTGCATATTCCTTGTGCCTGATTCCAGGCAGAGAATCTTTTCCATTTATCAGCATAAGATTTTCTAGTACTAGCCCTTCTAGCCTCCAAAATGACATCCATCACAAGTTTGCTGAGAGATGTAACTGGTGAAATTAATTGATTAGCCATGCTGCAAGATTCCGAGTTTGGAGCCGAGTGTGAAGAATTTGATAGTTCTGCTGAGACAGTAGATAAGGTGTCTGACGCAGGTACCAGGGAGGAAGGTGTGACATACTGCGTAGGAGAGGGTACCAGTGTTGGCGAGGCCAGTCTGGAGCAATCAGAATCATTTTTGGTTTTTCCTGTCTGACTTTTAGTAATACCTTGGAGAGCAAAGGCAGAGGAGGGAAGGCATAGACGGATAGGTTTTTCCAGCTGAAGCATACAGCATCCACTTTCCAAGCGTTTTTGTGATTGATGGTTTTGGGGTGAGGCAAAAAGATCTATGTCTGGGCTCCCCCATTTGCATGTCAACATGCTGAAGATTTGTGGATACAGTTTCCATTTGTGTGGGTCCGTAAGATTTATGCTTAGTTCGTCTGCCAGAGTATTTTGCTTTCCTGGCAGGAACTGAGGCTTGTAGATGTATTTGGTAAGTCAAGGCCGTGTTCCACAAAGCCATGGCTAGTCTGCAAAGGAGGTAGGAATGGGTACCCCCCCTATTTGTTTATGTACCACATGACAGTGCTGTTGTCCGTCTTTATCAGTAGTTGTCCTGGATGAAGAAAGTCCTTGAAAGCTGTCAAAGCTTTCTGTACAGCTAGCATCTCTTTCTGGATGATATGCAGGTGCATTTGATTTGGGATCCAATTGCCCTGAATGCATCTCCCTGCCAGATGCGTGCCCCAAGCATAGTATGATGCATCTGTAGTCACGGTTTGGGTGGCAGAGGGTGGAATGAATGACAGTCCCTTGTTTTGGTGACAGGCCTCTGCCCACCACAGGAACTCTTGCTGCAGGGAAGGAATGAGAGGAATCATTGTTTCCAGGCTGTGACAATGTTGACTCCATAAGTTTTTTAGGTACCATTGAAGTTTCCTCATACGCAGTCTTGCATATGGAATTAGAAGAATGCACGAAGCCATGAACCCCAAGGCCTGCAGAATTTGTCTTGCAGATAAACTGGGTTTTTGTGGCCACTTGTCTGAAGTAAGTCATTAACTGGATTTGTTTTTCTGGCGTGAGGCAAGTCATCTGAGCAGTTGTATTCAAGCTTGCACCCAAGGAATGTAATTTTTTGAGAGGGTTCCAGTTGTGATTCCTTTTCGTTTCTGGTGTACCCTAGGCAAGTTAGAAGCCTTTTTACGAAGGTCAGATGCTGCAGAAGAGTGTCCTTGTTTTCTGCCTAAATTAGACAATCGTCCAGATAAGGAAAATTTGAATGTTTCTTTGTCTGAAAAATGTAATTACTGGTGCCATGCATTTTGTGAAGACCCTGAGTGCAGTAGATAAGCCAAGAGCAGTGCAGAGAACTGGTAATGCAAATAGCCTGCTTTGAAGCGGAGGTATCTTCTGCAAGATTCCCTGATTGGGATATGTAGGTAAGCCTCTTAAGTCGAGAGTTACCAACCAGGCATCCTTGCCTAGCATAGGCAGTAACTGTTGTAGAGTCAGCATCTTGAATTTTGGAATGTCCAGGAATGTATTTAGAATGGATAAGTCCACAATTGGAGGCCATGATTTGTCTTTTCTAGGTACAAGGAAAAGTCTTGATTAAAAACCTTGTCCCTTTTCTTTTTTTGTACTGGTTGAATAGCCCCCATATTTATGAGGGACATAACTTGTTTCTGGGCCTCTGCCCACTGATTTGGAAGCAGATCTGGCCATCCGTTTCGAATTGGCAACGTGTGGAAATGAAATCTGTATCCTGGGATAATACATTTAAAAGCCACTTGTCCTGAGTAATTAGATGCCAATTTTGTGCATGAAGTACTAGTTTTCCCCCCAAAGGGGCTGCCAAAAGATAAGTGTTTGGAAGTGGCAGAGGAAAGTCACTGAGATTGTTTTCCGTAGGGAGGTGCTGTGCTACTTCCGGATTTGGAGGTGGAGGCACCCCATTGTTTTGTTCTGTAAGTTCCTTGTGACAGGAACCTGGAGCCTTTGGAGTGTCTGAGTTTGACCTGAGCGGCTCTGGTGGGTACTGGAAAGGACCAATTCTTAGTAGGCCAGTGCCTACTGAACCTGGGTGGCTGCACTTGCAGGAAATCTTTTACAGTTTGCATAGATTTAGCTTTGTCTTCCATCTTTTTCAAAACTTCTTCTGCCTTATTACCAAATATACTGACCTGTTGTAAAGGAGCATCCAACAATTTTGCTTTTACACGATCAGGCAGATTTCGTTCCTTGAGCCAAGCATGCCTTCTTATCACAGATCCAGTTACAGCAGCCCTGCAAGAGGCCTCCAAGGAATCAAAACCACATTGCAGGTATGCTTTCCAACTTGTTCAGCTGAATGCAATAAATCCTGTAACTCTATTTTCCACACAGTCAGAAATCAACATCATTTTCTGTTTAAGTAAGCCCATGACAATGCTGTTGACATTTAAGCATATGAAATTGACAGTTTAAAGCCCTGACTGCTAGGGCTGCAGACGTGTAAACCTTCTTACCCAATCTCTATCCAGCAACCTGGAGACTCTATCAGAAGGGGTAGGATTTTTAGCAGTAGAAGCCTTAACACACTTGGGACCCTGTGAAATTGTTTCAGGGTCAGCAGTAGGGTTTTTAAAAAGGAATTTGTAGGAGTCAGGAACCCTGTAATATCTGTCTGGCTTACTAGAAGCCAGAGGCAGGGAATCAGGAGCCATGCTGGATTCTGAGAAAACATCAACAACAATGTCTAGAAAGTACAGTTGTGTACACTTACCATAAATGTAGATGTTAGAGTGCATTCACTGTTGCAGTCATTACATTTGGGTAATCTGCTGGCAGGTTGCCCTCAGTAGGCCAGAATTCCAAAGTCTTGGGTCCTGCGTCGGTTGCTATCTTCTCTTCCATGACATCAGGGGGTATATAAAACATGCAGCAGACGTCATTTTCTTTAGTTTTTCTTCCCCTGATGTCAGGTGCCCCCAAAAAGGTAGCAATATTATGTATATGTGTATATATATATATATATATATATATATATATATATATATATATATATATATATATATAAATAAATAAATACATGCATCAATATAAACTTTACAGTGAAGGAAAGATAAACTTCAGAATGACAGGGGGATGGCGGGAGGGTAACCTGGACTGCAACAGTGAATACACTTGAACATCTACATTTATGGTAAGTGTACACAACTGTACTATGTTCTTCATGTTTCATTGTTGCAGTCATTAAATTTGGGTGGAATCCCAAAACTATGGTTGGGAGGCTGGAGCTAAACAGCATTAGGTGTGGTTATAAGGCCCTGCAGCACTGCAGTGGCAAAGCCTGCCCTGGACTTAGAGAGACAAATGGTAATGCTTTGTAAAGGTGTGAACAGAACTCCAAGTAGCAGCCTCTAGAAAGTCTTTGGTTAGTACTCCTCTGAGAAAGGCTGCTGAAGTAGCTGCAGCTCTGGTAGAATGAGACCTAATGCCCTTGGGCACAGGTTTGCCATGGTATAAGTAGCAAAAATGGATGCAGTGGCTTATCCACTTTGAAACTGTCTGCTTTGAAACGGCCTTTCCTTCTGATCCTGCAGCATATGCCACTAGTAATTGCTCAGTTTTTCTTAGAGCTTTAGTCCTGCTCAAGTAGAATCTAAGATGTCTGTGAATGTCCAAGGAATGCAGAATTCTCTCCCCTTTGTTCTGTGGATTTCGATAAAAAGTTGGCAGATGAATTGCTTGGTTAAGAGCCACACTGGAAACCACCTTAGGCATAAAAGTAGGATTTGTCCTCAGAGACACCGTGTCCAGGTAAGACATGATAAAAGGCTCTACAGCCATGAGGGCCTGTAGCTCTGAAACTCTTCTTGCTGAAGTAATTGCTAGTAGCAGAGCGGTTTTCCATAAGAACTTTATATCAGCGGTAGAAGCTGGTTCAAATGGAGGCAGGGTGAGTTTTTCCAACACATAATTGAGGTCCCATGCAGGTAATGGTGATCTTCTAGGGGGCCTAACATTTTTGGCTCCTCTACGATGCTGCTTTAGTAAAGGATGAGAAAAGATTGTTGGCTCTGTGTTTTAATGAGCCGAAATGGCAGAGGCATGGATTTTGATTGATGAGAAAGATAGGCCTTTGTCAAGCATCTCAGTTAAGTATCGTAATATCTGAGGAATATTTGGTTCTGCTGTATCAGTTCCTTGTGCTTGATTTCAAGCACAGAATCTCTTCCATTTGTCAGCATAAGATTTTCTAGTACTAGGCCTTCTGGCTTCCAAAATGACATCCATCACAGCTTTACTGAGAGGCATTGTTTGTATGATTAGCCATGCTGCCAGGTTTAGAGTCTGTAGTTGATTGTGCAGGATCTGATTGTTTTGCTGGGACAGTAGTTGTGGTGTTTGAGGCAAGGTCCAAGCTGGGTATTGAGACAAGTTCCTTAGGATTGGGTACCAATATTGGCGAGACCAGTCCGGGTCAATTAATATCATCTTTGGTTTCTCCTGTCTGACTTTTAGGAGGACCTTGGGTAGAAGAGGCAGAGGAGGAAAGGCATAAACTGATAGTTTTTCCAACTGAAGCATAGGGCATCCACTTTCCATGCTTATCTGTGATAAGTCCTTCTGCAGAATTTTTTCAGTTGATAATTTTGGGGATAGGCAAATAGATCTATGTCTGGGCTCCCCCATTTCACTATCATGCTGAAGACTTGTGGATTTAGTTTCCATTCGTGAGGATCCATAAGGTTTCTGCTTAAATCATCTGCCAGAGTGTTTTGTTTTCCTGGAAGGAATTGAGCTTGAAGATGTATTTGGTAGGTCAAAGCTGTGTCCCACAGTGTCATGGCTAATTTGCAAAGGGGGTATGCATGTGTGCCCCCTTGCTTGTTTATATACCACATGACTGTGGTGTTGTCCGTCTTTATCAGTTGTCGTCCTGGATGAAGTAAGTCCTTGAAGGCTGTTAGGGCATTTTGAACAGCTAGCATCTCTTTCTGGTCGATATGTAGATGCATTTGTTTTGGTGCCCATATGCCTTGAATGCATCTTCCTGCCATGTGGGCCCCCCAGGCATAATCTGAGGCGTCTGTTAAGGTTTGGCTGGCAGGAGTTAGAGTGAAGGGCCATCCAATGTTTTGGTGACTGGCCTTTGCCCACCATAGAAACTCCTGTTGCAGGCAGGGAATGAGAGGAATCATTGATTCCAGACTGTGTGAATGTTGACTCCATAAACTTTTTAGGTACCACTGAAGTTTCCTCATATGCAGTCTTGAGTATGGAATTAGTAGGATGCAGGATGCCATGAAGCCCAGAGCCTGCAGAATTTGTCTTGCAGAAGACTGGGTTTTTGTTGCCATCATTTTGAAGTAAGAAGTCCGTTGCCTTTGTTTTTCTGGCGTAAGGTAAGCCATCTGGGCAGTTGTATTCAAGCTTGCACCCAGGAATGTTACCTTTTGAGAGGGTACCAGTTGTGATTTCTTTTCGTTTATAGTGTACCCTAGGCATATTAGAAGCTTTTTCACAAACGCCAGGTGTCTAAGAAGAGTGTCCTTGTTCTCTGCTTGAATGAGACAGTTGCCCAAGTAAGGATATATTTGTATACTTGCTTGTCTGCAAAATGCAATTACTGGTGTCAGGCACTTTGTAAATACCATGGGCGCAGTAGATAAGCCAAAGGGCAGTGCAGAGAATTGGTAGTGCATTAAGCCAGACTTGAATAGGAGATATCTTCTGCACGATTGTCTTATTAGGACATGCAGGTATGCCTCTTTTAGGTCTAATGTCACCAGCCAAGCCTTCTTGCCCAGCATGGGCAGAAAATGCTGCAAAGTCAGCATTTTGAATTTTGGAAAAGTCCAGGTATGTGCTCAAAATTGATCAATCCAGTATTGGCCGCCAGGCCTTGTCCTTTCTGGGTACCAAGAACAGTAGAGTAAAAACCTTGTCCCTTTTCATGTTCTGGTACTGGTTGAATGGCCCCCATATCCATGAGGGACGTAACCTGTTTTTGTGCCTCTGTCCATTGATTTTTTGGGCAGATCTGGCCAACCATCTGCCATTGGTAGTGTGTGGAAATGGAATCTGTATCCCTGTGATACTATGTTTAGTACCCACTTGTCCTGGGTTATTAACTGCCAATTTTGAGCAAAAAGTGCTAATTTTCCCCCTAAGGGTGCTGTCAAAAGACAAGTACTTTGTGTAGTCAGAGGGAAGTCATTGGGACTGTTTTCTGTAGGTTTGCGCTTTATCTCCCCCTGGTTTGGAGGTAGATGCGCCCCATTGCTTTGACCTGTATGAATCTTGCGCCTGGTATCTGGAACCCTTTGGGCATCTGGATTTGCCCCTTTGAGCTCTGTCTGACACAGGAAAGGACCAATTTCATGTAGGCCAGTGTCTACTGAATCTTGGTGGCTGCACTTGTTGGAAGTCTAACAGTTTGCATAGACTTAACTTTGTCTTCCATTTTCTTTAAAACCTCTTCTGCCTTAATACCAAACAAGGAATCATGCTGTAAAGGTGCATCTAGCAATTTAGCTTTAACATGATCAGGCAAATTTTGTTCCTTTAACCAGGCATGCCTCCTAATCACACAACCAGTAACTGCGGCCCTGCAGGAGGCCTCTACGGAATCAAGACCACATTGCAAAGCATGCTTTCCAACTTGTTCAGCTGCATGCAATAATTCCTGCAATTCGTTATTTTCTGCACATTCTGAAATCAACATCATTTTCTGTTTCAATAATCCCATAACATGTTGTTGGTACTTAAGCATGTAAAACTGACAGTTTAAGGCCCTGACTGCCAAGGTTGCAGATGTATAAACCTTTTATCCCCATCTGTCTAGTGCTCTTGAATCTCTGTCAGAGGGGGTAGGGTTTTTTTTGCTGTTGAGGCCTTAACTCCCTTTGGACCCTGTGAAATAGTTTCAGGGTCAGCAGAAGGGTTTCTAAATAAATTTATGTGAGTCAGGGACCCTGTAATATCTGTCAGGCTTTCTGGGAGCCGGAGGTAAGGAGTCAGGGGTCAAGCTTGACTCCGAAAACACATCAACCACAATGTCTAAAACAGGGGGAATGGCTAAAGGCTTGTGCTGAGGGAGAAGGAAATCCCTGAGCCTCTTTTTTGATTCTGAGAAGTCTTGATTCTCTCAGTGAAAATGCTCCCTCAAAGTATGCAATGCTTCTCCAAATGAATAATCTTCTGGAGGAGATGCAGATGGAATAGACTCCTCAGCATCAGAATCCTCATAGGGAGGAACAGATAATTCCTGATCAGAAGAGGAATCAGAAGAAACAGAAACCTGATCTGAAGATTCATAATCAGTGTCTTGCCTAGGCCTCTTACCTGGAGGGGGATGGGTACCCCTGATCAAGGTAATAAGGTCTTCAGCCATTTTGATAATCTGTTTTTTAGGCATAGAGGCCCGTGCACGTGGCTCAGGCGTCTTTTTAGTTTTAGAAGTTGTCTTTGGTTCAGCAGCTGTCGTCGGTTTGATATATAAATGTTGAGGTCTGAATACACCCTCAAAAGCCGGTGCCTGCTCAGCGGCTCCGGACCCATCCGAGGGAAATACATCCGTCGGTCCAATACCTTGAGTATTTTGCGGCATGTCTGACTCCACATGGGTGTCGGTAGAGGCCTGCGACTCGAAGGTAGCGGGTTATCAGGGGCTGCGAAAGCACCTCACTGAGTACCGGCGAACCAGCGACTGGCTTAGGAAAAGCTTTGTTGGTTTTGGATCTCGACTGCCTTTCTCTGTCCTTTTCTTTGTGTTTTTTTATGTACTCCGGTAGTCGGATTGCTATCCGACAACATTTCTGTTTCCAAAATACTTTGATGCAAAAATATACCAACGCTTAATAGTGCATTGGTTAAATCTAGCACAAAACCGACAGACAGGTTATGTTGTGATCAGGGCCTAGGCAAGGAATACAGTATAAATGGAAATCCTTATGAGGTATTTGCTTCCCACAAGCAATACAATTATTAACTTTTTCTGACATCGGTAAAAAGCAAGAAAAAAGTTTTCCCAAAGTGGTACTTAGCTTTAGTGAAGACTTCTGTTCTAAAGCTCAATAGTTGGCCGATCGGCACTTGTGAAATGCTTCTGCTTCGGACACCGCGCGGCAAGAAAGACTAAAGAAAATGGCCTCGGCTGCATGTTTTATACCCCTGACGACCTGATGTCATGGAAGAGAAGACAGAAACCGACGCAGGACCCAAGACTTTGGAATTCAGGCCGAATGAGGGCAACCTGCCAGCAGATTACCCAAATGCAATGACTGCAACAGTGAAACACTAAGAACATCAGGAGGTATTAGCCAAAGGCCTACACTGAGGAAGAAGGAAATCCCCAAGCCTCTTTTTGGATTCTGAAAAATCCTGACTCTCCCAATTGAAAATGTTCCCTTAAGGCATGCAAAGTTTCTCCAAAAGAAAAATCCTCAGGAGGAGAAGCAGAAGGGATGGATTCTTCTGCATCAGAGTCCTCATAAGGTGGAATAGATAATTCCTGATCAGAAGAGGAATCAGAAGAAATGGAAACCTGATCTGAAGATTCATAATCAGTGCCTTGCCTAGGCCTCTTAGATGGAGGGGGTTGGGAACCTCTGATCAAGGTAATTAAATCCTCAGCCATTTTGATAATATTTTTTTGGCATAAAGGCCTGTGCACGTGGCCCAAGCGTCATTTTTTTAGACACCGATGTTGGTTTTGGGCCTTGGTTTTGAAGATAGTGTCGGTTTAATATACAAATCTTTAGACCTGAAAAAACGCTCAGAAGCCGGTGCCTGCTCAGCGGCTCCGGACCCATCTAAGGTAGAGACATCCGTGGATTCAACACTTAGTGTCTCGCAGCATTCTGGACTCCGAATGGGTCTCAGTAGAGGCCTGCGAATCAAAAGTAGCGAGTATCAGGGGCTGCGAAAGCCCCTCACTGAGTACCGGTGCTGGTTTAGGAGAAGCTTTGTCGTCGGTTTTGGACCTCCAACAGTCTGTCTCTGTCTTTTTCTTTGCGTTTTTTGTGAATTGTGGTAGTCTGATTGCTAACAGACGACATTTCAGGATAGTTTAATCTTGAGCCAATATATTTAGATGCAAAAATATACCGACACTTAATAGTGCGTTGGTTAAATTTAGCACAAAACCGACAACAAGGCACGTTTTGGTCAGGGCCTAGGCAAGGAATACAGTACAAATGAAAATCCTTATGAAGTGTTTGCTTCCCACAAGTAATACAATTATTACCTTTTACTGACATCGGTAAGGAACAAGAAAAGTTTCCCCAATGGGGTACTTAGCTTTAGGTTGAAGACTTCGGGTTCTGAAACTCAAAAACGAAAATTTCAGGAGTCGGCCGACCGGCACTTGCGAACTGCTTCTGCTTCGGGCACCGTGCGGCAAGAAAGACTGATGAAAATGGCGTTGGCTGCATGTTTTATATGACATGGTCAGACGACCTGACGTCATGGAAGAAGGGACAGCAACCGATGCAGGATCCAAGACTGTTAATCAGGCCGACTGAGGGCAACCTGCCAGCAGATTACCCAAATGTAATGACTGCAACAGTGAAATACAAACATCATCAAGTGGTTAAAAGGTAAGTAGACCAATGACAGTCCCCCACACAGAGTACCCTGCCCCAAACACACAAATGTTTACAATCGTAATTAAAACTTCTGTCAAAAATAAAACTTTGTCTCACAAAGTTCATACATGTATTTACATGACTCCCTTAGAAATGCAATGGCAATCTGCACACATACAGTTTCCTAGCTAAGAATCATTTTCATAGAAAAGCAAGTTTTCTTCATAAAAGTTCAAGATTTTCACCAATGGGGATATCTGTCAAACTTCTAAATATCGCCAGCTGACTGACCACTTCATGGGGGCTGCAAATACAACACTCTACTCAAGCTCCTAACAGAGTACACAAAAAGCACCCTTAGTTTTTGGAAGCTGACCAGTTGCCATGGGGGCAGGACCCATATACCTTAAGCTACTGCAACAATGACTTCTGTTTGAACATCTGCTACTTAAACATGCAGTGTAAGCATATGAGCAGGTGAGATGGTTCAAGCAGTCCTTTAGGCTTACACAGTTTCCTAGTACAAAATGTTAAGTTGACCATCCCCTACATTAGTAAACATCCATATTATATATATATATATATATATATATATATATATATATATATATATATACATGTGTATATGTATATATATATATATATACATGTGTATATGTATATATATATATATATATATATACATGTGTATATGTATATATATATATATATATATATATATATATATATATATATATATATATATGAACAACCTTTTTCACCCAAAATGAGAGAAGTGTCATGGAACTTCTTCAGAAAAATACAAATATGCAACAAAAATGCCTGTGTTAAATAGGAAAGTTACAGTTCTAAAAGATACTAAACAGCCAGATTGCACTACCAATTTTTCATTGGTTATTTAGTTTACTCATTCAGTTTTTTATGGGAGGAATGTGGTTTTGATACAAATATCAGGTTTTTCATGTAAAAACACATGGTTTTCAAGTTTCCTTTTAACACAAGCATGGCTGACTACTCGAATGTATGACATCTTTTTAAACTGAAACCAAATTAAATGTTTTAACCAAGTTTAAACATTACTAACGTTTACGAGCAGATGGTTATAAGTTTTTATTTATGATGTCATCAATTAATGTTTAGATGGTACTATACCTATGTGGTATTACCACTTTTTCATTGGTTTAGTATATTTTCCAACGGTAACTTACCTTTTTAAAACAGGCATTATTGTTGCATCTTTATATTTTTCTGATGAAGTTCCATGACACTGAATAAAGGAAGGAAAGCGCTCAAGATATTGGTTCACGGTCTTCTCTCTCATTTTGGGTGAAAAAAGTAGTTTTTCATGTAATTTTATTTGTACTTTTTCGGTACAGTTTTTGGTAATTTTATATATAGATATATATATATATATATATATATATATATATATGTATATGTATACATATATATATATATATATATATATATATATATAAAACTAGGATGAACTCAGCTTCAAGCCTACACTGCCATCATCCACTATACTACAATTCTCTCTCTCCAGGCTATACTATGGGTAATAAAACACCTAACACAGACACAATCATCCTTCCTCCATGGTAGTGTCAAAAAGGCTAGGATCTTCCACATTTTGGGTAAAAGGCATAAAAAAATGAACAAACGAAGAAAAACTGCACTTTCCTAAACCTGCCTCCTAGTGTAGGCCGTGGTGCCTCTCATTATGTGCACCTGCAAAAACAAGAACATGCAAAAGATTTCAACAGCACAGAGAGGTCACTGTAAGAGTAATTCACAGCATTTGGATTTACCCATCATATTGCAGGACAATACAGCTTGTGGAAGGTACTTAGCATAAACAAAATTTAGGTACTTAACACAATGTTACAAGCTGATGAGGTCAGTCCTCATCAGCAACACAACTAAATTTACAAACATTTAAGATAATGCAACGTCTTGCACTTTCACAAGCTACTAAGCCCATCCCCCTTTTATCCACAATGCTCCATTTCCCACTCTTGATATTTTATGTTGTATAATGAGTTTATGACAAGTGCAAGCACTCAGAATTCTTCAGAGAAAGTCCAATGAAGATGTACCTGCTCATTGGGATCCGACTACATTAACAACATAACTTCAGTAACTAGTATCAGAGGATCAGAGGAGATCCACATCAACTGTTAGTGCACAGGATTAAGGCTGTAAACTTGTCATGAGCTTCCACCTTGCAGTCCACAGAATGACTTCCTCAGCTCTTTTTTGCCTACTGATTGACTTTAAGCAAGTCACACAACTAGTGCACCTAGAGAGGCACTGAAAGAAAGCATTTGTGAATAGTTACTGGACTTACCTGCTTAACAAATAAATAAAACAAAAAACAGTCCCAAGTTTATTCTCCTGTTTAGTCAACTTCATGGGAATATATTCATAACTGTGGCCCAGAAGAACGACCTAGGATCTAGATATCATATCCAACTTGAAGTCTTAAAGGAAGTATTTTGTGACGTCCACAGACCTGCTGCCCAAATATCAACTTGTATTCACAAAAATGCTTTCAAAGTGGTCAAAGGTTTACATTACTTGCCATGTTTTTATATCAAATCAACCATTTAGATAAAGTACTTCTGAAGCCAAAGCTCAAAACTACACCCACTGCCTGTCTGAGCGAGAAGGATCAAGCCACATGCAGGGGTTCCTAGCAGATAACTGAAGATGCATTTTGTCAAATGCGCCTTGGTTGAACTTGAAATGTCGAAAAGGCAAAATGAAGTGGCATATAAGCAAAATTTTTCCCAGGGAAATAAGTCGCTTGGCCGCTTCCGTCACATTGCCATTTTCGGCACTGTAGTGATATCTCTGAGTTTGCATATTTAAGTAGGGGGGTGAGAGGCACAGCCCCCCCACTTTATGCAGTGTTTTAATGTCTTTTTTTTTGGGAACTGTGATTTTTTTTTCCCCTGGGACAAAAAATCACTGTTTTGGTTGTTTGATGTCTTGTGAATTCAAACTAGAGTTCGATATAACGAAGTTCGATCATTTGATCGTTCGTTGTTATAATACAGACCCCATGGCAGGACCTGGCAAGCTCTTCACACTCACAGGCAGGACCCTTTCAGTTTTCCTGTACTACAATCAGAGAAGGATATTTTCAGATACTGTTTCACTCTTTTTCTCTAGGTGATATCAGCTGCAGAGCTCAGATAAACTCATTTTGTGCTTTATTTCTTCCCTTTGTTTTATTTCTATCAGTGCTAAGTATACTCTGTTGATTTGCTTATTTTTTTCTTCTGTAAAATTTGTATATGGTTTTAATGTGTTTCCTCTCGCAGTATAAGAATTGTACTATATATTTTAAGCTCTGAGTTTCTGTGGATTTCTAACTTTTGAACTAGAAATAGCCACAGAACTTTACTTTTCACAGAACGTTTCTGCTCTGAGGCCGTTTTAGGGCAGTTCCTTTCATTGCCTCATGTTGCCAGCACCATGGCTAATTCATGGTTATTCCGTCTGACTTGCAGTTTTTTTTCTTTGTGACTACGATTACTTGAGGTCATTCACCAAATTTATACCATTTTAAATCATTTCTTTTGTGTAAATTGCAATTTGGTGCCATTTTGTTTGTAAAACATTTCTGACAGGAATTTTTCTTAAGGTCATATTTAATATTTTGTCTAATTTATTTTATGCATTTGAATAGATTTACAACTTTTTAAATGAATTTCTTGTTTAAATCGCAATTTTGGTACCATTTTATGTGACATTTATGACAGGAATTTTACTTCTTATACTTTACTTCTGCTCTAGAGCCCACCACCTGGAGGGGCCTCTGTTTCTATTTCTGTCAGATAAAATGTTAGCCTTTTGTATTTATTTTGGGATCTGTGTACTGTGTTTGTGTTGGACTACTGAAACTGCTGTATTTTTCCACAGTACAGTATATCTTCCATATATTTAGAGAGAACTTTGTGGGATTTGTCCATTTGGTCCTGGACTGACTGTTCAACCAATAACCTTTGTATTAATCTGGCTAATCTTTGCTCCCTGACTTGGAGTCAGGTATGCCCCCCACCACCATTTTCTGTGTTTGCACCTAAAACACAAAATAAAAAAAATATATGCTTCAGCTTATGGCTTGAAACTCTGCAATAGCATTAGCTTCAGGCAGGCTATTAAACCACTCACCTTCTATTACCTCCAGGTCGGTCACCTGGTGTAGTCTAAGTATAATATTTGTGTGAGACACATGGTTCAGACACACCCTCTTGGGGGTATACCACTGCCTGCTTCAGAGAATAAAACCCTTTAGGTGCAGGGAAAGCCAGGGATGCGGAATCTGTTACCAATACTGATACCCCCCCGGGATTCTCCCACTAGTGTAGTGTATACTAAAAAGAAATAGAAGCCTTATCAGGTGGATGGGTAGCATTCCCACCTGAGACAATGGATACAGCTAGATCGATTGTACAGGGAGTCAATTACAAGGTGCATACCTGGGTTATGCATATTGCCAGCTCTTCCACCTCTGATCAATCTGCTAAGGATCCTTTTTTTGAAGGGGATGCTGCATCTGAGGATTCTGACCTAAGTACGATCAATCTGTTTTCTCTGAAGACAAACTGGTACAGGTAACCAAACAGATATTTTCTTTCACCCCTAAGCGTTGACTAGATTTAGAGATATATTCAACTGGGAGTAATCAACAGCTGCACCCGAGATTAAGAGGGTTTACAATCTCTTGCAGGATGAGGCCTGTGCTTTGAGACCTTTCCTCCACTGATCCAGCATTAGAACATGTCTTCAAGAAGGCTTGTAGTTCTCTAGTTATTGAGGCTTTGCCTAAGAAAAGTATTTAAGAAATTTAGGGTAAGCTCAGCCTTGGCTGGCCTCCAAGCCCCTTTGTCTCCAACCCAGCTTGTGTCCCCAGTGACTTCTACTAATAAGACAACCATGTATTCTAACCCAGTCCCTGAAGATCAACTATGCAAGTGGTTAGAATCTTATGGAAAGTAGTTGGTGCAATCCAGCACAGTAGCTTTTAAAGTATTTAACCATCAGGTTTTCATGTGTAAGTTTGCGTTGACTTGCACGTACAGTTTAGATGAATTTGATGCATCACTGCCTGCACACTAAAATGTTTACATTAAAGATACCATTTCCAATGTTTTAAAACATCTTTTGACACACAAGAAAAGTGCCTTGGAGGGGGCAGCTACTACTACTAGAAATGCAGCATGGTCAATGGTGATTAGGAGGTATCCTTGGTTATACTCCCCAGAATTTTTCAGAGTTAAATTCTTGGCCTGATGGTGGCCATGATTCTCATACCACCACAGGCCTGTCTTCACATGAGAAACATTCATTGGTATGTCTGAAACTGCTGGACCCACCACCTTCATTTCCTGGAACTCCAGTTGCCAACTGCTTCCCTTCTCCCCTCTGGTGCCAGTACAATCTGTCTAGACAGATTCATCCAACTTTGCTTGGGGAGCTGTGTCAATGGGGATGCAAGCATAAGCCACTTGGGCCCAAGGACACAAACACATTATAAAGGAGATCCTGGCAGTGATTTATGCTTTGAAAGTCCTTCACGACCTTTGAACTCTGGCCTTCTGCTTATTAGAGACACCACCAGTGATGTGGTACCTTTATTTTTTTTTATTTTTTGTACCTCAACAAAGAAGGGGATAAGAGGTCTTCCCTTCTGTACTAGTTGGTAATTACAACTTGGGAGGTGGGTTTCTCAGTATTCTCGGTCTCTTCAGGAATCACACATTGTCAAAAAACATTGTAGCAGACACTAAGATCCTGGGCAGACCAGCATTAGTAGAAGCTCAAGACAGTGGCATTTCAGGACCTAGTCCAGACGTGGTGAACACCTCAAACAGATTTCTTCATCTCCTTTCAGAACAGACAGCTGGAGAAATTCTGTTCCAGACATCATTGCTGCCATGCCTGGAGGACAAATGCATTCTTGTTTCCTCGGATGGGAATGTTCCTGGATGCATTTCCACTGATGTATAAGGTACTTTTGAAAGTACAGACAGAAGTGCCGAAGACCATTGCTGTGACCTCCTACTGGCCGTGGCAATCTTGGTTCTCCCTGTTAAAGGGCAATTACCACAAACTTCCTTGCATGCTGAACCTGCTCACACAGTCTTGGGTGCGATTAGTGTACCCAGGTTAGGAGAAACTTCAATTGACAGCCTAGATGATTCAATCTCAACTCCCTTTAGGTAAGCAGGTGTAAAACCTGCTACTAGAAAATGTTTACAAATGGATACGGTTTTCTAAGTGGTGTCTAAATAGAAACAGAGGGTCCACTGAGGTTAATATCCCTCTGGCCTTGAAATATCTGAGAGAGCTACTTCAGAATGGCTTGCTTACTTGTACATGTCCATTAAGGTGTATTTAGAGACCATATCTCTGCTTGTCTGCCAGTGGATTCTCCTCTTTCTCCTTTGGTAAAACAGTTCATGAAATCAATATTGCACGAGACCCCCCTCACAAGAAAGTTCCTTCATGGGATCTTATGTTCTTAAGAAAACTGACCATGCCACCCTTTGAATCAGCAGCTCATGCTGATAACAGTTCTTAATGTGAGAAAATTTTTGCTTATTACTCACATCTACAAGGCAGGTTTCTGAGCTGCAAGCTCTTATGGTGGGACAACCTTACCAGATTTTCCACAGAGATAGAGTTGTGTTAGATACTACTACTCCTTTCATTGTCAAAAGTAATTTTTAGAGTTCACTCAGTCTGTTAATCTCCTTATGATTTTTCCAAAACTCAAGAATACGGGAGACAGAATACTTCACAATTTGAATGTGCATAGCCAGCTTAGGTAATACCTTGATAGAACACAGCACTTTAGAAAGGGCAAAAAATGTTATTTCCTACACACAGGAAGCAAAGAATGATCAACCTTTCTCTAAGCAAACCACTGTAGGTTGGCAGTCCTCTGGTATTGCTTTTGTTACATCCACCATGGCTAGGCAAATCCAGGCAAGGTAAAGGCACACTCCAACATTTCTTTAGCAGCATATTGGAAAGGACTGGATTCAAACTATTCTAGAGGCAGCAACTTTGTCCTCTGTCCATATCGTCCCACTTTCAAGATCATCTACAAACTGGATTTTTTTTCTATATCCAGAACAGGCTTCATGAGGACCGTTTCTCCATGGGCTTCCTGGACCCTTAATCATTTCAGGTTTGGTAAACTTTGGGAATCTACTCACTAAGGCAGAGTGTTTGATGAACGTAGGACAGCTGCATAGGTTCCACTTACCTGTAACCCTGCCTTGCTGGCAGTGCCAACTTATATAATCCAATAACTGAACAAACGTTCTACAGCTTTATTACAATGAGTATCCACTTTGAAAAAAAGCCAAGCTTTCAGGTTACAAAGTTTATGAGTCATAAGTGAAGAACCATCAAAACCAATATGGAAATTAGACATTGCAGCAAGATGTGCTCAAATGGTACAAGTTGAGGAGCCAGACTGATTGAAAGGCCAGAAAAATCTAAAACTTTACCTACAGGTGCTGCGTAGGGATGGATATTACTGTCAACTGACCATCTAGCAATTTCTTTTCCATTTGTTATGGTACAGCTTTCCAGTTGAAGATTTGTGGTGGGCCAAAATGATTTGTTGGACCAGGGAAGTAAGAGAGGAATGCCTGGCAATCATGGGAACTGGAGAAGCCATCCAGTGAGCTTGAAATGCTGGAGATTCAGATAAACCATTCCTTCTGGGGGAGATACCAGGTCTGAAGATGGGTCCAGAATACAAGGTTTCTGAAGCAGGTGAGGCCAAAGGAAGGGAAACCAAACTTGTTCAGGTCAGAGCAGAGCAATGAGGATTACTTTTGTTCTTTGACCTCTTGGCTTTCTTTAGAAACTGACATGTCAGAGGAGTCGGGGGAAAGCGTACAGAAGACTGGGTGGCCAGCTGTGGAGAAGAGCATCTTTGGGTGACACTCCCGGAGGGGGATTACGGCAAAGTAACTGCTGCCCTTGTTGATGCAAATAGATTGCAGCAAGGTTGACCGCAGTGGTGGAATACCTTTTCCGCCAGTACTTGATTGGGAGACCACTTGTGAGGCATTAGGATCACACTGAAGACTGCATTTTTGCTCAACTTGTCCAAACACGTTGGAGCTCCTTGGAATGTGCATTGCCATTAGAAAGCGGTTGGAAGAAATCTCCCATTGCCATACTCTGAGGGCTTTTCAACAAAGCGGATAAGACTTGGCTCCCTCTTTGTTTGTTGATGTACCAGACTACCTACATATCTATTTGTATTGCCACTGCTCCAAAGAAGAGAATACCATCAAATGCTCGCAATGCTAAGAGCACCACCCTCATCTTCAGAACACTGACAAGCAAATTGGCCTCCACCTGGGACAAAGTGCCTTCGACTGTCCTTCCCAGATAATGCCCACCATATCTGGGAAGCATCCGTGGTCACTATGGCTTGGGGCTGAGGTAGGACAAAGGGATGGCCTGACAAGATTTCGTAGGAAATGAGGCACCAAGATAGGTCTTGCTTGCAATAACTGGTGATCAAAATCTGATGAAACATCAGTTGGTTTAATGATGACCACTGGGATGTCAGAAGCCACTGAAGAATCCCCATAGGATATCCACCCATGGGAACTAGGGTAACAGAGGCTGTCAATGTTATCCAATGTTATCCTAGAACCTGCAGGATAACTCTTGCTGGAACGTTCAGCATGATTTGGTTTACTTGTGATGTGATCCTCTTGAGCCTCTCCAATGGAAGTGATGCTAGATCTGTGACTGTCTAGTATAGCGCCAATGAATTCCAGCTGTTGTGTGGGTTCTAAATGGGATTATTCAGAATCTATTGTGATTCCTAAGGTGGGGCAAAGATGAAGGGTGTAATATCTTGCCTTTACAAGTTGACACCTGGTGCAAGCAGTAAGGAGTCAGTCGTTGAGATATGGAAATACTCAGAACGCCATCAGTCTGAGATGTGCTGCTACTACTGCCATGCATTTGTTCAACACCCTGGGGGCCGTGGTGAGGCCAAAGAGCAGTGCACTGAACTGACAGTGACTGGCTCCCAACTGGAAGTGCAGGAATCTCCTGGAGCACTTGTCCATTTTTATTTGGTAATGTGCATCCTGAAGATCTATTTAGCACATCCAGTCATCTTTTACCAAAAAAGGGATGTACTGATTGCACTGAGACCATCCAGAATTTGGTTTGTTGAACTGATTTGCTCAACTGGCTGAGATCCAAAATGGGTCTCCAGTCGCTCTATTTTTTTGGGCACTAAAAAGAACCTTGAGTGGATTCCAGATCCTCTCTGGTCTGGTGGGACCGATTGGATGACTCTTGTTAAGAAGTTTTTTGATTTCTAAGACTGCTGTTATCCTGTGACTAGGTGGAATATCTGGGAGTCATTTGTGTGTTTTTGAATTTATTGAAAGGGGAATGATGTATTCTCTGGAAATGATCCCCAGCACCCATTTGTCCACGGTTATCTGTAGCCAGGCAGATTAATGCAGGGATAATTGTCCCTTCACTGTCTCCAGTGGAAGGCAATCAGGCCTCTATTCAGGAGCGCTGGTAGGAGTTACCTGAGAAGGAATCTCTGGACCCCTGGTAATGCGGGGCATTTCTGCCTCTTGGATGGTGTCTTTCATTAGTACTTCTCCCTTTGCCCCGGGAGACGTCCTTGCCACATGAGTCTTGGAAAGGCCCTTGAGTCTTTTTGAACTACAGCCTCCCACTTCTATGGTTCCTAGAGTAGGGTCGTTGAAGAGTGGAGAAGCGTACACCCATGGCAGAAAGAGTCTTCCCATCTTTCACATCTGGCTAGTGTTGTCTTTAACCTTGGGTCCATAGGGATGATCTGTCAAACAGAGTTGGAGAATGAAGATTTAAATTGCTCCGCAAAGTCACACAAGCACATCCAGGTGAGTCTCTTGATGGCTACACCTGAACCTGCTGCTCGTCATCCCTTCAGCTGCATGAGCAATTAACCTCATGGATGAATTGGAAATCGATTCAAGGGTGGCGAGCTGAGAGGTAACCTTATCTTGCACCCTTTCAGCTACTGCTCCTGTGAGTGTCTGAAAGCTCTTTGATCAGATCTCTCTGCAACCTAGTGAAGTGTATCATATAATTCAAGCACCTGAGAGCAAAGGTCGAAGTGCATATACACTTTCCAAACATATCCATAGTCCTAGACTCCTTGTTAGGAGGATGGATAGTACGGCTTTCTCCTGCAAGTTACTTTTTGGTGGCAGCCGCTATCACCATGGCGTCTACAGGAATACCCTTGGCTCAATGTTGGTCATCCGTAGGGGCAGACAGAATCTGGTCAAGTTTCTTAGGGACCGGCTCGATAGAGTCAGGAATCTTCCAAGCCCACTGAGTGATCAGTTTAATAAGATCGTCAGCAGGTGGAGAGATGCAACAAGTAGACGGCTGGGCAAGAAATGCCTTCAGGTATCAAGATTTCTCTGAGGAAGGTTGAAGGAAGTCCAGCCACCCCTCTGTTTCAGGATTTCTAGGATATCCTTGAAGGAAACATCAGGGCAACCTAGGGGAACCTTCACTTTCATCGAAATCAGTATCTTCACTGAAAGACTCTTCCAGGGAATCCAACTGCTTCCTCCTGCACTTTTTCTTCTTCGAAGGTACCTCTTCGGTGAGTGTTCTGGAGATGTATCCGAAAAAGAAATCACCATGGTGGCTTGTTCCTGAGGCTTCTGTGCCCTTTGTCCCAGGGAAGAGAAAGCTCCGGTTGAGGGGATGTACAAGATACTTGCCCGACAGGGATGGCATAGATTGAATCCACAATGGACAAAGCCTTCTCCATGGCCCAAAACGCAGCCCCCCCCCCCCGTAGAGGGTTGGGAGGCCAGAACCAAAACAGACTCCTTTGGAACCGTGGTCCCACCCCACACAGAGGAAAATAAGACTCCTTAGAAACCACAGTCCCACTCTGCACCAAGAAAGCCACCTCTGAGGTAGAAGCCAACATCGAGCTTATGAATGCCGAGGCCCTGAGGGGCAGGGAGAGCTCCAAAAGTATCGAAATTGAACCCTGCCCCCTCGAAATCTGCAATGAAGCCTCGACCCGGAAGGTCTCTGGTTCCAACAAACCAGAAGAGCTCAAGGCAATCAGGGTGCCGGAGAAGTAGCTCCAACTGGCAACAGGGCAGTCGGAGCAAAGGAAGTCTGTACCAGGGGCTCCAAAATCTTGGCTAGAGTCAGAGGAGGAATCTGAATGGGCGTCGAGGAAGGAGCGGCTCTGGAGCAGAGTTTGCTTGGAACCAAGGATCAAGGCAATCCCCTCGCTATCAGGAGCTGGTCAACCAGTCTCATGATACCCGACTCAGAAAGGTTCTTAGACAGAACAGAGGAGGCTGATGGGGACCTAGGTGGATGGTCCAAAAACAGGTCCACTGATGGAGAATAAGAGGTCCTTGGTAAGGAAATAAGATAAGGCTGTTTCGGTACTGACGATTCAGCTGGTACTGAAGCTCCAGATATCTGCAAAGTTTGTTTCAAAGTCAAATCATCTTCACCTACTAGTGCCACAGATGCAGTCAACGCCATAGGCGGTTTGGTTAATTTAACAGGCAGTTCAGAGGAACTTGTTGGAACCAAATGTGGCCATTTTTAGTTTTGGATGATGAAGAGGAAGAGCTGGCTTCAGTCTTGGGACTAGATATCACCTCTTCAAAATCGCTCTTCAGGAGTCCATTTAAAATAAGTTTGTTTCTGTGTTCAGTCAAGGTTCTGGAGGAGAACCCATGGAAAACAGCACAATCCTCTTGGAGATGGACAGCACCTAAACATACAAAGAATATGTGTCCATCTGAGTTGGGCATTTTTCTGTTGCATTTTTGGCACCTCAAACTCAAAGGTGCCCTTAGCAGATTTATCAGTCATGGTAACAAAATAAAGGCCTAATGCACTCTAACAAACGCACGTAGAGGAAAGAGACACTGATAGTCTTTTTTTTTTTTTTTTTTTTTTTGGAAAAAGGAAAGGAAAAGGGGAAAAATTACCAGTGATGGTAAGAGATTACCCTGAGGTAAAGGAAGAAGAAATAGGAAGTACCAACAATGGCATGTTAAACTACCTAATGGTAGAAAGTAAGGTAAGAGAGAAAGCACTGACAAACGCACTAAAGTAACAGAGGAGCAGGTAGAAACTATAGAAAATATAGCAAATATAGAAGATTTATAGGAAAAAAGGAGATAAAAACAAAAAGGTTAGAAACTTAACATTATAATACCAAAGCTTGAGAGATAGGTTGGACACGTCTGACTCCGCAAAGCGGCAAACGAGATCAGGGGTACTTTAGTAAGGAGCACTATGGGTAGACCCTAGCTCTAGAGTTTTGGGAGACGTGAGTTGGAAAAACACCAGAGTCTGTTCCGAGGCTCAGAACTGAGCCCAGAGTCTAGGATTACGTGAAGACTGACATAATCAGATCTTAATTTTACTTGTATATTCATCAATTTACTTACTTACAGACAGTACCTAGTTTCCTTTTTCCCTGTCGGGATAAGTAACCACTGTACCTCACTTCACAAAATTTCTCCTAACATCTATTTTCCCCTCATTTCAATCTTCATCAGCATCCAAAACAGCCTTAAAGATGCCAACCCCCCCCCCCCCCCCACACACACACACACACTGGATTGATTAATCTCAAGCCACCAGCTTTTCTGTTGCAATACAACACTCCTTGCTTAATTAGGTTCAGGTTTGACCTTGTATAATCCCAAATACTCTCTCTAGTAATTCTTGCTTTAAAGGCTGGAAAGGCATATACTAACCCCACATAACTCAGTTTCATTAACATGTACTTATAAATCATAAAGACAGCCCGTTTCTTAAAGGCTAACACATCCTCTAGAAACCTCTCCCCACTGCTTCAAATCTCACTTCCTGCTGTCCAAAACTCATACCCAATGCACTTTTCACATAATTAATGAAATATACCCACCTTTGTCATGACCTCAACCAACCTCCTTTTTAACATATCTTTCAGAAAAATCCCCAAATCAGCAGCATAAGCCAAAAACTAGGTTACCTTTACTACATGCACTATTTCCCAACTTGCTTAATTTACTTTCCTACTAAACTGCTATGGTATTAATTACTAAAGTAAATAATGCTCCACTTATTGGGCAACCTTGCCTCACCCCGTTCCGCATGTTTTCCTGAACATTCATTTACTATCACCTTATTCTGTCCATATACTTTTAAACACCGATTACACTGTGACTCAAATTACACCTCTAAAATACATTTCTCATGCTTTACAATATCAAATGCTTTCTGTGTGTCACACACTGCTGCCTTCACTCTCCCTTCTCTCACTATGGAATCCCCCACTTCACTCTCCCTTCTCTCACTATGGAATCCCCCACTTCCTTAATCATCAACAAAGAATAGTTGTGTAAGAACTTACCATAACCTTGGATGTTGTCCTCTTCCATGTTGCAATATTCATAACTGTAGGGAGGTTGCTGCTACAGTAAAAGACATCTGGCCAGTATACCAAAGTCTTTGGAGCAGGGATACGCGTGATGTCTGATGTCAGAGCCATAATCCGATGTTGGCTATAAATGTGACGTCTGCACATACCCACTTAAGAATGGACTACCGCATACAGTAGTACCCCTGTAAGCAAGAAGATAAAGGGAGAAAACTTTTCGGACCTAGATGCGACACCGAACCAGAGGGTGCCTCATGGAGGCATGTTCCTGTTGCTGAGGAAAGATAGGAGGGATAAATCTCATCAGGTAAATAAAAAGGTAAGTAAAGAAGGGTAGGAGGGGTGGGACTGAATACTGTAACGTGGAAGAGGACATCTAAAGTTATGGTAAGTTCTTACACAACTATTCTATGTCCTTCTATTCTCATGTTGCAGTATTCATAACTGTAGGGACAGTACCAAAGTTTCTAGGTATGACTGGGAGGAGGGATGTGGTCCCTGGTCGAGACCATGTAGGATGGATATAACAAATCCAGTTCTAGCTCTGGAAACCAAATCTAGTTTATAATGCTTGGTATATGTATGGACTGATGACCAGGTAGCTGCTTCTACAATAGAAGTGTAGTCTACCCCCCCCCCCCCCCGAAGGCCGCTGAAGAAGCAGCTGCCCTGGTGGAGTGAGCTTTCACATTTCCAGATAGAACTTTCCATGAAGGGAGTAACCTGCAGAGATAGCCTTCCAGAGCCATGAAGATATAGTCTGTTTTGAGACAGCCTTCCCCAAGGCCCTTGTGTGGAAGGAGACTACCAGCTGGTCAGACCACCTAATAGGTTTTGTTTTGTCTGGGTAATATCCAAGTTGTCTGTGGACATTTAAGGAATATAAAGATCTTTCAGAGGTATTTTGAGGTTGAGGGAAGAAGACAGGAAGGTTAATGGTCTGATTTAAAGATAGCTCATTAACCACCTTAGACAAGAAAGGGTTAGTCCTGAGGGAGATCCTATCTTTATGGAAAATGAGGAAAGGAGAGGTGGCCATCAGGGCTTGTATTTCTGATACCCTCCTGGCGGATGTGAGGACCACCAGCAGAACAGTTTTCCAGGTATATAGCTTCAGTAATGCTGAATGAGCTGGCTTAAATGGTGGTAAGCTAAGTTTCTCAAGGACAAAACTTTAGTCCAAAATAGGAGGTACTGGCTTCCGAGGGGGTCTGATATGGAAGACCCCTTTCAAGAAGAGCTTAACCTCTAACCTGGATGCCAATAGAGGTTCCAAAGGCAGGCAAGTAGAAATGGCAGTCAAGTGGACCTTAACAGACAAGTAAGTTAGTCCTGAATGTAGAAGCTCACACAAGTGAGAAAAGACCATCGGTATAGGAATGAGTGCAGGGTCCTGGTTTTTCTTTTGACACCACGTGGAGAATCTTTTCCACTCGGACACAATTTCTCCTGGTACTAGGTTTCCTGGCCTCCTGCAGGACATTGAATACGTCCCTCTGAGTATAGGTGTCTGAAGAGGATCAAACCCCATCACCCATAAAGTGAGTTTGAGATTGGTCACCTGAGGGTGTATTAGGAATCCTCCAACTTGTGTGAGTAGGTCTAAACAGTGGGGTAAACTGTGATCAGTGCCCATGGCTAAAAGGTGAAGAAGGGGAAAACCAATGCTGTCATGACCAGTAGGAAGTCACAAACAGGATTTTTGGTTTGTCCCTCTATCTTCAAAAGACCTTCTGAATCAGTCTGAGCGGGGTGGGGGGGGTGGGGGGCATAGAGCTACATCCTCGCCCAAGAGAAAGAGAAGGCGCCCACTTTCTAGTCCAGGGGGTGTGGATCCCTTGTACAAAACCGAGGCATCTGGCTGTTCTGGGAAGAGGCAAACAGATTTGCCTGAGGAATACCCCCCTTGTGCATAAGATCCACAAATATCTCTTGGTGAAGCATCCATTTGTTAGAGGGTACAGAGTTTCTGCTGAGCATGTCTGCCACTGTATTCTCTGCTGAAGGAATGTACACTGCTTGCAGGTGGATATGGAGTATTGATGCAAGGGTCCAGATCTGTATGGCTAGGCTGCAAAGGGGGTACGACTTTGTCCCCCCTGCTTATGTACAAGACAGTCATATTGTCTGTGACTACTTTCAAGGTACCTGTTAGGAGGACCTGTCGGAAGGTCTTTAATGCAAGATAAAGGGCCTCATCTATGACGTTGGTGTGCTCGCTTTGAATGTAGGCCACTCTCCCTGTACTTTGCTTAGTTTGTGGTTGTGCAGTAGAACTGCCTCCAAGCCCATATCTGTCTCATCTGTGAAGATGTGCTGTAAGGGTGTAGGCATTTGCAAAGGCATGCCCTGGTTGAGATTGATGGTTGCAATCCACCATTCAAGTTCTTTTTTCAGTCATGGTAGGAGAGGGAGCGAAGCGCCCAGAGGGTGAAGATATTGGTTCAGAGTCTTTAGTACCTCACTGAATCTTTCTCATATGCATCCTTGCCATAGGGAAAATGGGTATCAGGGATGCCATGTGACCGAGGAATTTCAGGAGTTCCATGGCTGTTAGCGTTTGAAGAGTGAGGAGGTTCTTGAAATAATGGGTGGTGTCTATTATCCTCTGGTAGGGGATGAAGGCTGCCATCTTGTCTGTTCTGATCCTGCACCCTAAGATGAATAGGTCTTGTGTAGGGATCAGGTGGCACTTTTCCTGGTTCATCGTGAACCCTACGCCTGCAAGGATGTTGGTCACCTGGTGTAGGTGATGGTAAAGGGTGCGACAGTCCTGGTGCAGTATTAACAGGTCGTCTAGGTATGGGTATATTTGAAAACAGAGTTCTGTAGTGGGCAATCACTGGAGCCAGACACTTTGTGAACATCCCGGGGGCTGTGGACAGCCCAAAAGGCAACGCAGAAAACTGAAAATGCAAGGAATCTACTGAAAAATATAGGAATTTCCTGCAGCAGAGGTGAACTGGAATGTGAAGGTAGGCGTCCTTCAGATCTAGGGATACCACAAGGCTTGGCTTAGAATGGGGGGCAAGAGCAGATGCAAGGTGAGCATTTTGAAGGTGTGAACCTTGAGGAAAAGGTTGAGGACAGACAGATCCAGGATTGGTCTCCAAGGACCATCTTTTCTTGGGACCAGAAACACCATGGAATAAAACCACTTGTACCTGTTGTGGTGGTACCCCTTTCTATGGTGCCCTGAGCCTGTAATTGATTCAGAACAGAAGAAAAGAGATGAAGCTGGCTTGGAAGAGGTTGGGGTATCTCCTGGAAGGGGGGTATAGTGTCCACCAAGTCATAAAATAACCTTATTGAATGACAGAGGACCCAGTCCTCTGAGGTGATCTTCTGCCAGGAGGGTAGGGAGAGGGTGAGGTGAAGGGACAGAGGGTTGGAAGGAGGTAGTGGATTTGAGTCACAATGGAGGGGGTCTGCCCCGGTCAGACTGCCTCTGAAAAGGAGTGGCAGTGGCAGAGGAAAGAGATCTAGGGTTTGAATATTTCCTAGGTTGCCTCCGTCCCTTAGCCTGAGGTGGAGCAGAATGAGCTGACAGTCTACTAACAAAGGTTGTCCTTTGAGGATAATTCCTGTAGTATCTAGAAATTGGTGAAATTAGTAAATATTTTAAATTTTGCAACTCCTTTCCCTTTTCTTGTAGGGATTTGAGGAGTTCTGCAGAAACTTCACCGAAAAGGGCCTTAGTATCTAATGGAGCATCTAACAACTTGGCTTGTACATCCATAGTAAGGGGTTGGGGCCTCACCCAGGAGCATCTCTTCAGGACACAGCCTGAAGCTACAGATTTTGAAAAGGCTTCCACCGCATTGTAACTGCACTTAATAAACTGTCTTAGTCACCTGTGAGGCGGTGGAAAGTAGGGTGTGAAGTTGCGTCTTAACGGGCGAGGCTGGAACTTCAAGTAAGAGAGCTGAAGCCTGAAAGAGGGTGTCCAAAACAAAGCTGGCCATGTGGGTTTGGTAATTTAGGGCTCTAATGGCAAGAGTAGAAATACAGACCTTCTTGCCTAGCCTATATACAAACTTGCTGTCCTTGTCAGTAGGGAATAGAGAGGATGAGGGGAGCTGTCTAGAGGATTTGTCAGCAGAGACTGCTATGACTGCAGGGGGGGTTCTTGAACAGGTACTGAGTGTCCTGAGGTACTTTATAGAACCTGTCTGGGCATTTTGAAGCAGAGGGTTGAGAAGCTGCCATAAAGGCATCTTGAAAGGCCAGAAGCAAGG
The DNA here is from genome assembly GCF_019279795.1 of Protopterus annectens. NCBI lineage: Eukaryota > Metazoa > Chordata > Ceratodontiformes > Protopteridae > Protopterus > Protopterus annectens. The sequence continues at coordinate 1,016,699,252 of NC_056747.1, read as the reverse complement.
GAGGCACAGCAGATGGGGAGAGGTGATCCATTTGAGGTGATCCATTTGTAATAATTCAAAGTACCTCTTTTTTTTGTGTCTGAAACATCTGAGGCCTGTCACTTAAAAGTGTTTAGGTCATGAGAGAGAGTATCCCCAAACAAAAATTCTTCCCCTGGAGACTCAGGGCTGATACAGTCCTCTTTCCTTGGGGGTGATAAAGTCCTTGGGGGATTCAATTTGAGAGCAGTAAGTCAGGAATTCTTCAGAGGAGGAGTAATCTTCCTCTGATTCTTCTAAGTCCTGCACAGTAGGGGGGAGCAGATTGAGGGACCTGTGACTGGAGGGCCTGGAATGCCTTGAAGAGATTGTGAGAAAAAGTACAGTTGTGTACCTACCATAAATGTAGATGTTCGCGTGTATTCACTGTTGCAGTCAATACAATTGGGTTATCCTGCTGGCAGGCTACCCGCAGTCGGCCCAAGTTCCAAAGTCTAGGTCCAGCGTCGGTTGCTGTCGCCTCCTCCCTGACGTCAGTGCGCCAGGGGTATAAAAGATGCAGCAGACACCATTTTCTTCAGTTTTTCTTGCCCCAGATGTCAGGTGCCCCTAAAATGGTAGGCTAAATTATGCCAATAAGCATGCATGCACAAAAAACAACTTTTCCTTCATCTACAAGCAAATACACCACACAGGTTGTAAAGAATAGAGAAGTACAGATAAGTCCCAACAAAGGAAAAGGGGAAAGGGGAATGGTGGGAGGGTAACCTGGACTGCAACAGTGAATACACTCTTAACATCTGCATTTATGGTAGGTACACAACTGTACTATGTTCGTGTTTCACTGTTGCAGTCATTACAATTGGGTTGAATCCCAAAGCTAAGGTTGGGAGGCTGGTGCTAAATAGGATTAGGAGAGGCTATCAGGCCCTGCAGAACTGCAGTGGCAAAGCCTGCCCTGGATTTAGAGTAGAGAGGTAAGTGATAGTGCTTTGTAAAAGTATGCACTGAACTCCAAGTTGCAGCCTCTAATATGTCTTTGGTTGGTACTCCTCTGAGGAAGGCTGCTGAAGTGGCTGCTGGTCTGGTTGAATGTGGCCTAATGCCCTTAGGCACTGATTTGCCATGCTGTGAATAGCAGAAACGAATGCAGTGGCCTATCCACTTTGAAATAGTCTGCTTTGAGATAGGCTTTCCTTGTGATCCTGCAGCATATGCCACTAGAAGTTGTTCAGTCTTTCTGAAAGCTTTGGTTCTGTCCAAGTAGAAGCGTAGCTGTCTGTGAATGTCCAAAGAATGCAGAATTCTCTCACCCTTATTCTGTGGGTTTGGATAAAAAGTAGGCAAATGAATTGTTTGGTTAAGGGCCATGCTGGACACTACCTTAAGCATAAATGTAGGGTTTGTCCTCAGAGAAACCCTGTCAGGATGAAAAATGATAAAAAGTTTCCACAGCCATGAGTGCCTGTAACTCTGAGACTCGTCTAGCAGAGGTTATTGCTAGGAGCAGAGTTGTTTTCCAGGAAAAGAATTTTATATCAGCTGCAGAGGCTGGCTCAAATGGAGGTAGTGTGAGTTTTTCAAAGCCATAGTTGAGGTCCCATGCATGTACTGGTGCTCTCCTTGGAGGTCTTATGTTTTTGGCCCCTCTGAGGTACTGCCTTAGTAATGGATGTGAAAAAATAGGTGGTTCTGTATTGTAATGAGCTGAAATGGCAGAGGCATGAATTTTAATTGATGAAAAGGAAAGGCCTTTATCAAGCATCTCAGTTAAGTACTGCAAAATCTGAGGAGTATTTGGAACAATCGTGTCAATACCTTGTGCCTGGTTCCAAGCACAGAATCTCTTCCATTTTTCTGCATAAGATCTTCTGGTGCTAGGCCTCCTAAATAACATCCATCACTGCTTTAGAGAGAGGTGCGTCTTGAATGGCTACATTATCTGCCATGCTGCCAGGTTTAAGGTCCTGAGTTGGCTGTGCAGTATCTGACTGTCTTGCTGGGTCAATAAGTGAGGAATTTGAGGTAATGTCCAAGCTGGGTATTGAGACAAGTTCTTTAGAATTGGGTACCAGTGCTGGCGGGGCCAGTCTGGGGCAATCAGTATCATTTTTTGTTTCTTTTGTCTGACCTTGAGGAGTACCCTTGGGGAGGAGAGGCAGAGGAGGAAAGGCATATACTGTTAGGTTTTTCCAGATGAAAGACAGACCACCCACTTTTCATGCTTGCTTGTGATAAGTCCTTGTGCAGAATCTCTGTAGTCGGTAGTTGTGAGGGGAGGCAAACAGGTCTATGTCCGGGCATCCCCAGTTCCTTGTTATCATGCTGAAGACTTGTGGATCCAATTTCCACTCGTGGGGATCCATTATGTTTCTGCTTAGTTCATCTGCCAGAGTATTTGTCCTTCCTGGCAGGAATTGTGCTTGCAGATGTACTTGGTAAGTCAATGCTGTGTCCCACAAGCTCATGGCTAGCCTGCACAGGGGGTAGGAATGTGTGCCTCCCTGCTTATGTACCACAAGACTGTAGTATAGTCAGTCTTTATCAGTAGTTGTCCTGGATGAAGTAGATCCTTGAAGGCTGTCAGGGCATTCTGAACAGCTAGCATCTCTTTTTGATTGATATGTAGATGCATTTGACTTGCGGACCATGTGCCCTGAATACATCTTCCTGCCATATGGGCCCCCCAGGCATAATCTGATGCATCTGTTGTCGATGTCTGCCTGGCTGTGGGTAAGGTGAATGGCTGTCCCGTGTTGTGGTGACAGGCTTTTGCCACCATCGAAACTCCTGTTGCAGGCAGGAATAAGGGTAATTATTGTTTCCAGGCTGTGGCAATGTTGAGTCCAACCACTTTTCAGATACCATTGAAGTTTCCTCATATGCATTCTTGCATATGGAATTAGCAGAGTGCAGGATGCCATGAAACCCAAAGCCTGCAGAATTTTTCTTGCAGATAACTGGGTCTTTGTAGCCAACATGTTGAAATAGTCAGTTGTCTGCGTTTGTCTGGTGTGAGATAAGCCATCTGGGCAGTTGTATTTAAGCTTGCACCCAGGAATATTATCTCTTGAGAGGGTACGAGTTTTGATTTCTTTTCGTTTACTGTGTACCCCAGACCTGTTAGTAATCTTTTTACAAATGCCAGATGCTGTAGTAGAATGCCCTTGTTCTCTGCTTGAATAAGGCAGTCATCCAAGTAAGGATATATTTGTATTCCTCTTTGTCTGCAAAATGCAATTATTGGTGCCAGGCATTTTGTGAAGACCCTGGTCGCAGTAGATAAGCCAAAGGGCAGTGCAGAGAATTGGTAGTGCATTGAGCCAGCTATAAATCGAAGGTATCTTCTGCATGGCTGTCTGACTGGGACATGCAGGAAAGCCTCTTTTAGGTCTAAAGTCACAAGCCAAGCCTTCTTGCCCAGCATGGGCAGAAGCTGCTGCAGAGTTAACATTTTGAATTTTGGAATGTCCAGGAATGTGTTTAGGATAGACAGGTCCAATATTGGTCTCCAGGCTTTGTCCTTTCTGGGCACCAAGAATAGCCTTGAGTAGAATCCTAGCCCCTGCTCTTGCTGTGGTACTAGCTGAATGGCTCTCATGTCCATGAGGGATGAAACTTGTTTGTGTGCCTCTGCCCATTGATTGCGTGGCAGGTCTAGCATACTGTTTGGCCTTGGCAGGGTGTGAAAATGGAACCTGTACCCTTAGGATAAGATATTTAAGACCCATTTGTCCTGAGTGATCATGTGACAATTTTGTGAAAAAAGTGCTAGTTTTCCCCCCAAAGGGGCTGCCAGCAGATAAGTGCTTGGTGTTGGCAACGGAAAGTCATTGAGACTGTTTCCTGTATGGCTGTGATTTTTCCTCTCCACTTTTGGAGGTAGAAGTACCCCATTGTTTAGGCCTGTATCAGCCTTGGGGCTGTGATCTGCCTCTGGGGCGTCTGTTTCTGCCTCTCTGTGGCCTGTCTGACACTGGAAAGGACAAATTCTTTGTAGGCCAGTTCCTGCTAAATCTGGGAGGCTGTACCTACAAGAAATCCTTGACTGTTTGCAGAGATTTAGCTTTGTCCTCCCATTTTCTTCAACACCTCTTCTGCTTTAACACCAAACAAGGTATCATGCTGTAATGGAGCATCTAATAGTTTTGCTTTAACATGATCAGGCAGATTCCGTTCTTTTAACCAAGCATGCCTCCTAATGACAGAACCTGTAACAGCGGCCCTGCAGGAGGCCTCGAGAGAATCAAAACCACATTGCAAAGTATGCTTTCCCACTTGTTCAGCTACATGCAATAAATCCTGCATTTCTTTGTTTTCTGCACATTCTGAATTTGTCAACATTTTCTGTTTAAGCAGTGACATAAGATATTGCTGATATTTAAGCATATGAAAAGTACAGTTTTGTACCTACCATAAATGTAGATGTTAGAGTGCTAATACAGCTGCAGTCATAACAGATGGGTTTTCCTGCAGTCAGGTGGGTCCTCGGTCGGCCGAATTCCAAAGTCTAGGTCCGGCGTCGGATGTCGTTGCCTCTTCCCTGACGTCAGTGCGACAGGGGTATAAAAAAAACAGCCAATGCCATTTTCTTCAGTTTTTCTTGCCCCAGATGCCAGGTGCCCCCAGAAGGAAGGCAATACATAAATTTATGTAATAATGCAATGCAATATAATCAAAAAACAGCAGTTGCAAGCAAATACACCATAAACGAATACCCCAATCAGGTTGTATGAGGAGGTGTTAGCCATTAGGCCTGTCCCAAGAGGGGAAGGAGGGAGGGAAACCTGGACTGCAGCTGTATTAGCACTCGAACATCTACATTTATGGTAGGTACAAAACTGTACTATGTTCATCATGCATACAGCTGCAGTCATAACAGATGGGTTGAATCCCAAAGCTAAAAAAGGGGTGGTAGGAACTAAGTGGAACTAGGAGGAGCCAGGATGCCCTGCAAGACTGCAGTGGCAAAGCCCTCTAGATATGGAGTATAATGGTAGGTGATAGTGCTTGGAGAAAGTATGTACAGAACTCCAAGTGGCTGCTTCCAAAATATGTTTGGTAGGAACCCCCTGAGGAAAGCTGCAGAGGTATCTGTGGCCCTTGTGGAGTGAGATCTGATGCCTGCAGGTACAGTTTTACCATGAAAAGAGTAACAAAAGTGTATGCAGTGGGATATCCATTTTGAGATTGTCTGTTTGGAAATAGGCTTCCCTTGAGCTCCTGTAGCATAGGACACAAAGAGTTGCTCTGATTTTCTGAAAGGCTTTGTTCTGTCGAAATAATAACGTAGCTGTCTGTGAAAGTCCAAGGAATGTAGTAGTCTCTCCCCCTTGTTTTGAGGATTAGGGTAAAAGGTAGGTAAGTGGATAGCCTGATTCAAGGCTACCCTGGATACTACCTTTGGCATAAAGGAAGGATTGGTTCGTAAGGAAACTCTGTCCTGATGGAAAATGATGAGAGGCTGCACAGCCATGAGGGCTTGTAGTTCCGAAACCCTGCGAGCTGAGGTGATAGCCAGAGGAAAGGCTATTTTCCAGGACAAATATTGCAGATCTGTTGAAGCAGCTGGCTCAAAAGGAGGCAAGGTCAGTTTTTCTAGAATGAAATTGAGGTCCCAAGCAGGTACTGGTTGCTTCCTTGGGGGTTTTATATTCTTAGCCCCTCTGAGGAACTGTCTTAAGAGGGGGTGAGAGAATAAAGGAGGATCAGTGTTGTATTCTGCAGAAATGGCTGAGGCATGGATTTTGATGGAGGAGAATTAAAGTCCACTGCTTAGCATCTCAGCTAGGTACTGTAATATTTGAGGTAAATTCAGTATTCCAGGATTCTGACCCTTTTTCCGATTCCAGGCACAAAACCGTTTCCATTTGGCGGAGTAGGCTTTTCTAGTAGAAGGCCTTCTGGCCTCCAAAATGACATCCTGCACCTCCTTGGAGAGTATGGTCTGTTGTGAATTTAAGGAATCTTCCATGCGGCTAGATTGAGTGTTTTCAGCTGACTGTGAAGAGTTTTGAAGTTGTGCTGAGTCAGTAGTAGAGGCATTAGAGGCAGGATCCATGGTGGGGAATGTGTCAGGCTGCTCAGGCGTGGGTACCAGTGTTGTCTTGGCCAGTCTGAAGCAATGAGAATCATCTTTGGTCTGTCTGCTCTGGTTTTTAATAGAACTTTGGGCAGCAGAGGAAGAGGTGGAAAGGCATAAACTGTCATTGTTGTCCAACTGAAAGAGAGTGTGTCCACTTTCCAGGCCTGTGGATGAAAGGTCCTTGAGCAGAATTTTGTCAATTGGTGATTTCTGTGGGTGGCAAAGAGATCTATGTCTGGCCTTCCCCATGCTTGGATTATCTTTGTAAAAACTTGAGGATGCAGCTTCCATTCGTGTGGATCTGTCATATTCCTGCTTAGGTTGTCTGCCAGCGTGTTTTCCTTGCCTGGCAGGTACTGCGCTTGAAGTTCGATTTTTAATTCCAGAGCCATGTTCCAAAGAGACATGGCTAGCCTACATAGGGGATATGAATGGGTTCCTCCCTGTTTATGTACCACATTACTGTGGTGTTGTCTGTCCTTATCAATAGCTGGCCTGGATGCAGCAGGTATTTAAAAGCCATAATAGCATTTATTACTGCTAGCATTTCCTTTTGATTGATGTGTAGGTGCTTTTCTTTTTGGGTCCATTTGCCCTGAATCCACCCATCTGTCATGTGCGCCCCCCAGGCATAGTCCGAGGCGTCTGTTGTGATGACTTGATTTGCTTGAGGCTTGCAGAATGGGAGACCTGTGTTTCTTTGGCATGCTTGAGCCCACCACAGAAATTCCCTTTGAAGACATGGAATCAGTGGTATAATTGCTTCCAAACTGTGGCTGTGTTGAGACCATAAGTTTTTTAGATACCATTGAAGTTTCCTCATATGCAACTTTGCACATGGGATTAGCAGGATGCAAGATGCCATGAATCCCAGAGCCTGCAGGATTTTCCTTGCAGTCAGCCTGGTGAAGGTTGCCAGTTTTCTGAAGTACTGAGTTAGTTGCCCTTGTTTCTCTGGCGTGAGGTAGGCCATCTGGGTATTTGTATTCAAGCTGGCACCCAGGAAAATTATTGTTTGAGAGGGTATTAGCCTTAATTTCTTTTTGTTGACTGTGTATCCCAGAGAATTCAACAACATTATTACAAACGCCAGATGTTTCACAAGTATGTGCTTGCTGTCCGCTTGGATCAGGCAGTCGTCCAAATATTGGTATATTTGTATCCTTTGAAGTCTGCAGAAGGCAATTACTGATGCCAGGCATTTCATGAACACTCTGGGCGCAGTAGATAAGCCAAAGGGCAATGCGGAGAATTGATAATGGGTTGAACCTGCAAGAAATCAGAGGTATCTTCTGCAATCTTGTCTGATTGGGACATGCAGGTATGCCTCCTTGAGGTCCAATGTTACCAGCTAAGACTCCTTGCCCAGCATGGGAAGAAGCTGCTGTAATGTGAGCATCTTGAATTTTGGTACGAGTAAAAATGTGTTTAGGATGGATAGGTCCAAAATAGGTCTCCAATCTTTGCCCTTCCTTGGTACCAGGAATAGTCTGGAATAAAAACCTTGACCCTGTTCTTGTGCAGGTCCTCTTGAATAGCTTTCATGTCCATGAGATCTGAAATTTGTCTTTGTGCCTTTGCCCTTTGATTGTGTGGCAGGTTTGGCATGCCTCTCATTTTTGGAAGGATGTGAAAGTGGAATCTGTAGCCTCTGTCTATAATGTCCAGGATCCATTTGTCTTTTGTGACAATATGCCAATTTTTCAAAAATAATGCCAGTTTTCCGCCTAAAGGTGCTGCCATTTGAGCCTTGCTTGGCATACAAAGGGGAAAGTCATTGGTTCTGCTTTCTGAATGGCTGTGAACTATTCTCACCACCTCTTTGTGTAGGTGCTTGCCATTGTCTGCCTCTAAATGATCCTTGAGATTGCCCTCTACCCCTCGGGCGCCTGTATCTGCCTCTTTGGGGCCTGTCCGTGGCTGGAAAGGACCAATTTTTTGAAGGCCAATTTCTACTGAAACGTGGAGGTTGTACCTGTAGGAAATCTTTCACTGTTTGCATTGATTTTGCCTTTTCCTCCATTTTCTTCAATACCTCCTCAGCTTTAACACCAAACAATACATCTTTTTGAAGAGGTGCATCTAGTAATTTAGCTTTGACATGATCTGGTAAGGTTTGCTCTGAGCCAAGCATGTCTACGTATGACTGATCCTGTAACAGCAGCTCTACATGAGGCCTCTAAAGCATCAAAACCACATTGCAAGGTATGTTTACCCACTTGCTCTGCACTATGTAACAAATCCTGCAACTCCTTCAAGTCTGGTTATTCAGGTTGTGACATTTTGCTTTTCAAATGAGATAACAGAAACTGTTGATACTTTAACATATGGAACTGACAGTTTAATGCCCTCATGGTTAAGGTGGCCGAGGTGTATACCTTTTCCCCCACCTTTCTAAAGCTCTGGAATCTCTCTCTGAAGGTAATGGATTTTTGGCAGTGGAGGCCTTAATTCCCTTGGGACCCTGTGAAATAGTTTCTGGGTCAGCCGCATGGCTTTTGTACAGGAATTGGTGTGAATCAGGAACCCGGTAATACCTGTCAGGCTTGACTGGAGCTGGAGGTAAAGAATCAGGGTTAAGACTGGCCTCCGAATACACATCATCTAGTATGTCTAAGACAGGAGGTATAGCCAGAGGCCTGTGCTGGGGGAGCAAGAGGAAATCCCTAAGCCTTTTCTTGGAGTCTGAGTACTCTTGGCCTTCCCAGTGGAAGTGTTTCCTGAAGGTATGTAGGGTTTCCCCAAAAGAGTAATCCTCAGGGGGGGAGACAGAGGGAATGGACTCCTCTGCATCAGAATCTTCAAAAGGGGAGTATGAATGTTCCTGGTCTTCAGAATGTTCTGAAGTAATGGAGGCCTGGATCAAGGAAGGGTATTCTTCCTCCACTCTGGGCCTTTTGTCCGAGGGGGGTTGAGAACCCCTGATAAGAGTAATCAAATCCTCAGCCATTTTGAGCATCTGCTTTTTAGGCATGGGGCCTTGAGAGGGGCCCTGTGGAGCTTGTCTTTTAGCATGCATGGCTGCTTTGGACTTGGTGAAAGCCTTAATGGAAAAAAAAGGCCTGAAGACACCTTGAGAGGTGGTAGGCCTGTCTAAACTCTGAGTTTCCCCGCCAAGAGTGGCTTCGGTATCTGTAGTCGGGGTGTGGGCCGAAGAGCCTGCGACCTCGGGCACAGAAGATACCGCCAATGAAGTGTCATCGGTAGTCAGGGGCTGCGTAGGCGCCTCGCTGAGAACCGGAGCACCTGTAGTCGGCTTTAGCGTGGTCGGTAGAAGTCGCGGACCTCGTATGTCGGTCCTTATCTTTGCTTCTTTTACTCAAAACCGGAGTCGTAGTATCCGACGACATAATGTAATTAAACTTTTTGCCAAAATAGTGTTGGGCGAACTCCGCCTGACGCTTAATAGTGCGTCTGTTGAATGTAGCACAAAAACGGCAGGCCGAGACGTCGTAGTCTGGGCCTAAGCAAGGAATGCAGAGGGAATGAAAATCCTTATGCGGTATTTGCTTCCCACATGAAATGCAATTATTAACTTTGTCTGACATTGGTCTGAGGCAAGAAAAGTTTCCCCAACGGGGTACTTAGCTTTCAAAAAGACTTTGGTTGAAAAATATTCGTAATCTCAGGAGCTGGCCGACCGGCACTTGCGAACTGCTTCTGCTTCGGGCACCGCGTGGCAAGAAAGACTGAAGAAAATGGCGTCGGCTGGTTCTTTTATACCCCTGTCGCACTGACGTCAGGGAAGAAGCGACGATATCCGACGCCGGACCTAGACTTTGGAATTCAGCCGACCGAGGACCCGCCTGACGGCCGGAAAACCCATCTGTTATGACTGCAGCTGTATGCATGATGAACATCTGGCAATTTAAAGCTCTTAGAACCAAGGTAGCAGAAGTATAAATCTTTTTCCCCCATCTGTCCAGGGCCCTTGAATCCCTATCAGAGGAAATATGTTTTTTTGCAGTGGAAGCCTTGACCCCCTTTGGGACCCTGAGAGACAAGGGTTTTTATAATGAAATTTATGTGAATCAGGAACCCTGTAATATCGGTCTGGCTTAACAGAAACTGGAGGTAGAGTCAGGAGACAGACCGGACTCTGAAAATACATCATCTACAATGTCTAAAACAGGAGGGATTGCAAGGGGCCTGTGCTGAGGTAATAAAAGGAAGTCTCTGAACCTTTTCTTGGATTCTGAGTAATCTTGGCTCTCCCAGTGGAAATGCTCCCTCATAGTATGCAGGGTCTCCCCAAAAGAATAATCCTCAGGAGGACAGGCTGAAGGGATAGATTCTTCAGCATCAGAATCCTCATAGGAAGGAAGAGAATATTCCTGTTCAGAAGAGGAATCAGAGGAAATGGAAACCTGATCTGAACATTCATATTCTATCTCTTGCCTAGGCCTCTTATCAGGAGGGGGATGGGAACCCCTGATCAAAGTAATTAGGTCTTCGGCCATTTTAAGCATCTGTTTTTTAGGCATGGTGGCCTGTCCAGGAGAATGCTGTACTTGTTTCTTTGTTTTTAGAGCTGCTTTAGTCTTTGCCTTTGAAGCTGAAGTTGGTTTCACATATAACTGTGTAGGTCTGAAAACACCCTCAGAAGCCGATGCCTGCTCAGCAGCTCCGGACCCATCTGAGGGAATAGTTTCAGAGTGTCCAATACCTTGAGTTTCCAATGGCCTAGTCAGCTCCACGTGGGAGTTGAAAGTGGCCTGTGGCTCTGAGGTAGCGGGCGTCAGGGGCTGCGATAGCGCCTCACTGAGAACCGGTGAAATGGCGACAGGCCTAACTGAACCCTCGTCATCGGGTTTGGACCTTGGATGCCTATCCTTTTCTTTGCGCTTTTTATAAACTCCAGTAGTCGGCTGTTCCAATGGCATTATATAATTGAATCTTCTGCCAAAGTAATGAAATGCAAAATCGTACCGACGCATACTAGTGCGTTGGTTAAATCTAGCACAAAACCGACAACTAGCAACGTCGTGGTCAGGGCCTAGGCAAGGAATGAAAATCCTTATTAGGTATTTTGCTTCCCACAAGAAATACAATTATTAACTTTTTCTGACATCAGTCTGGAGCAAAAAAAAAGTTTTCCCAACAGGGTACTTAGCTTTAATGAAGACTTCGGATCTGAAATTCGAATTTGAAAATCTCAGGAGTCGGCCGGCTTTTGCTTCGGGCACCGCGCGGCAAGTAAGGCAGAAGAAATGGTGTTGGCTGCATCTTTTATACCCCCTGGCGCACTGTCAGGGAGGAGGCGACAGCAACCGATGCCGGACCTAGACTTTGGAACTCAGGCCGACTGCGGGTAGCCTGCCAGCAGGATAACCCAATTGTAATGACTGCAACAGTGAAACACTATGAACATCTTTCGACACAGGTGCAGGTTGCTGTTCAGTATGTCTTCATTTTGGTTTCCTCTTCAGAGGAGTAGAAGGAAGGGTCGATTTAGAAACCAATGTCTGGGAGGTTGGCAGAGCAGGAGTAGGCCCCTCAGACCCACGAGCCGTGGTTCCCCCTTGCCATCAGGAGCTGATGGCTGTTCTACCTCAGCGGACGTACTCAGCATTTTCACTGAACCGGCTTCCATCACAGTTCCCGATTCAATCTGGAAAAATAAACATCCAATGGGACCCTGGGCTAACATCTGCCTTGACAGTCTCAGCGGATTCCTGAGGTGCAGTACCGGCGTCAGGCCTAACGTTTTTGGCCTTCTTCCGAGGCAGCTCATCAGAAGTAACTACCCCGCGCCTTCCATACCTAACACTAGTCATCAGTCTTTGGTTCTCGAGATATAGTTTGAGTGCAGCCAGACGGCTGCAGAGAGCTTTAGGCACAAATTTCGCAAGAATTATGGTCGTGGGTCTTCCCTAAATAGAATACTCACTTGCCATGCATATCCTTGAGAAGAATTTGTCTCCCACAAGAACACTTCCCCTTTCTAGTTGACATGTACATCTGAAAAGCTAAATAACAGTCAACAAGAAAAAAAGGGCACTTATCTGTAGGGGATGGCTGAGTCAAACAAGCAAACTGCTTCCTGAAGCTGGGGATCAGAGTTCCGAAGAGATGTCACATTTATAGCCAATGTCGGTTTATGGCTCTGTAGACGTTGTACGTACCCCTGCTCCTTAGACTTTTGTATACTGGCTGGATGTCCGGTGCAGGCAGCAACCTCCCTACTGTTATGAATATTGCAACATGAGACTAGGACATCACGTCTTTAGCGTGTTTTCACCTTAGTCCCATATATTCCGTCATGTACTACCTATCCCATCACTTTAAATAATTTCACTTGTATAATTTTAAAAAGAATTTCATAATTCATATCTCATGAAATTAAAAGGCACCTCTTAATATCATCTCGCTCTCCTTTACTCTTAAAAATAAATTTTAAGACAAAGTACAGTTTTATACACTTACCATAAATGTAGATGTTAGAGTGTATTCACTGTTGCAGTCATCATATTTGGGGTTATCTGCCTGCGGGTAGCCCTCAGTCAGCCTGAATACCAGAGTCTTGGGATTTCTGCGTCAGATGCTGTCACATCATTACATCAGTTTTTCTTGTCCCAGATGTCATGCGACCCCACAACAGGAAGCAATTACATGGTGTGGAACACCCCCAGTAGAAAGTAAATACCAATATTATAAGATATGGCCAAACAAAAAAAGAATAGTCAGAAGTATAGAAAAGTCAGGGGGGCTGGAGGGAGGGTTACCAGGACTGCAACAGTGAATACACTTGAAAATCTACACATATGGTAAGTGTACACAACTGTACTATGTCCTTCGCGTTTCACTGTTGTAGTCATCAAATTTAGGTTGCTTCCCAAAGTTCAGGATGGGTGGCAAGCAGGCCCTGTAAGACTGTTGTGGCAAATCCAGCTCTGGCTTTAGAAAAGATAGGCATGTGGTAATGCTTGGTGAAGGTGTGTACAGAGCTCCAGATTGCAGATTCCAGGATGCCCCTAGTAGGGACTCCCCTGAAAAATGCTGTAGAGGTTGATGTAGCCCTAGTAGAATGTGTTCTGATCCCCTGAGGGGTAGGTTTCCCATGGTGATTGTAGCAGAAATGGATGCAGTGTGCTATCCATTTAGAAACAGTTTGCTTTAAAATGTCCTTGTCCTCTGTTCCTGTAGCAAAGCTGACTAGCAACTGGTCAGATTTTCTGAAAGGTTTTGTCCTGTCCAGATAGAACCTATGCTGCCTGTGCATGTCCAGGAGTGCAGGATCCTTTCCCCTTTATTCTGAGGATTAGGGAAAAAGGTTGGCAAATGAATGGATTGGTTTAAAGCCACACTAGATGCCACCTTGGGCATAAATGATGGGTTAGTCCTGAGGGAAACCCTATACGCATGGAAGATAATGAAGGGTCCCACGGCCATAAAGGCATGCAATTCAGACACTCTTCATGCTGAAGTGATGGCTAGAAGTAAAGCTGTTTTCCAGGAGGGGAATTTTAACTCTGCTGAGGCAGCAGGTTGAAAGGGTGGAAGCGTGAGTTTTTCCAATACAAAATTAAGGCCCCAGGCTGGAGTGGGAGCTCCCCTGGTGGGTCTTAAATTTTTGGCTCCTCTCAGGAACTGCTTCACCAGAGGATGAGAGAAGAGGGGTGGCTCGGTATTATGATAAGCCGAGATGGCAGAGGCATGAATCTTAATTGTAGAGAGGAATAGGCCTTTGTGGAGCATTTATGTTAAGTAATCTAGTATATGAGGTAAGCTGGGTACAGCTGTGGCCATTCCTTGAGACTGGCTCCAAAAAAAAATATCTTTTCCACTTTTCTGAATAGGATTTTCTAGTACTAGGCCTCCTTGCCTCAAGGATGACATCCAACACCTGTTTACGGAGGGTAGCTGGTGATGAGTTTAGGGGATGAGCCAGGCTGCTAGGTTCAGGGTTGTCGAGGATGCAAAATCTGGCCCTCCTGCTGGGACAGCAGGGAAGGGGTCTGAGGAAGGTGTCATGGTGACAGTACTGTTAGCCTGCACAAAAGGGGGTACCAGTGCTGGCGCGGCAAGTATGGTGCAATCAGGATTGTCCTTGGCTTGTCCGGTTTGATCTTTAGTAGAACCTTTGAGAGGAGGGGCAGAGGGAGAAAGGCATAGTTTGAGAGTTTTCCAAAGTAAAGGGCAGGGCATCCACTTTCCATACTTGGCTGTGGGGAGTTCTGGTGCAATATTTGCTCAACTGATAGTTTTGAGGGGAAGCAAAGAGGTCCACCTCTGGTGGTCCCCAATCTGTGGATCAGAAGCTTGAATGATTTGGGTTCCAGTTTCCACTCATGTGGGTCCATTAGATTTCTGATTAAGTAGTCTGCCAGTGAATTTAGTTTGCCTGACAGGAACTGAGCTTGCAGGTGCACTTGACTGTTCAAGGCTGCGTTCCACAGAGCCATGGCCAACTTGCAGAGTGGGTAGGAATGGGTCCCCCCCACTTGTTTATGTACCATATAACTGTGGTGTTGCCTGTCTTTATCAATAGTTGCCCTGGAAGAATAAGGCATTTGAAGGCTGTCAGAGCATTCTGTACAGCTAATATTTCTTTTTGACTGATATGCAGGTGCATTTGGTTCGGGCTCCATTTACCTTGAATGCATTGTCCTGCCATGTGAGCCCCCCATGCATAGTCTGATGCATCTGTTCGGGTTTGGGCAGCAGGGGTTTGAGTGAAAGGGAGTCCTTTGTTGTGGTAGCAGACCTCTGCCCACCAAAGTAACTCTGCCCTAAGCAAGTAATGATAGGAATCATTGTTTTCAGGTCCTGAGAATGTTGACACCAGAGACTGTTTAGGTACCATTGAAGTTTCCTCATATGCAGTCTTTCATATGGAATTAGTAGAATGCGAGAGGCCATGAACTCTTCGACTTGCAGTATTTTTCTTGCAGATAGCTGGGTTTTGGTGGCCAGTAACTGAAGTAGCTTGTCAAATAAATTTGTTTTTCTGAATGAGGAATGCCATCTGGGAAGTTGTGTTCAAGCTTGCTCCCAGGAAGACAATCCATTGGCTGGCCACCAGATGTGATTTCTTTTCGCTGATTTTGTACCCCAGTGAAGTTAGAAGTCACTTTACAAATGTCAGGTGCTGAAGTCGCAATTCCTGACTGCCCGCCTAAATCAGGCAATCGTCCAAGTAAGGGTAAATTTTAATTTTTCTCTGCCTGCAATATGCAATGGCTGGAGCTAGGCATTTTGTGAAAACCCTGGGCGCAACAAAGGGAAGTGCAGAGAAAGTACAGTTGTGTACACTTACCATAAATGTAGAAGTTCGAGTGTATTCACTGTTGCAGTCATCACATTTGGGTTATCTGCTTGCAGTAGCCCTCAGTCGGCCTGATTATCAAAGTCTTGAGACCTGCGTCAGTTGCTGTCTCATCTTCCGTGACGTCAGGTCGTCAGGGGTATAAAGCATGCAGCCGATGCCATTACATCAGTTTTTCTTGCCCCAGATGTCAGGTGCCCCCCTTAATGGGAAGCAATTAAATGTATATATATATATATATACAAGGTTATACCTCCAACAAAAAAGCAAACACACCAAAGAGCTTTTAAGTATAGTAAAGGAGAATAGAGGTATAGCCAAAAGAATTCGGGGAGCTGGAGGGAGGGTAACCAGGACTGCAACAGTGAATACACCCGAACATCTACATTTATGGTAAGTGTACACAACTGTACTATGTTCTTCATGTTTCACTGCTTCAGTCATCACATTTGGGTAGATTCCCAAGGCTAAGGATGGGAGGAGGAATTTAGATAGCATTAGGACCAGCTATAAGGCCCTGCAAGACTACAGTGGCACAGCCAGCTCTGGATTTAGAAAATTGGCAAATAGTAATGCTTGGTGAAAGTATGTACAGAACTCCAGGTAGCAGCTTCTAGGATGTCTCTGCTAGGGACACCTCTGAGAAAGGCTGCAGAGGTAGATGCAGCCCTAGTTGAATGTGGTCTAACCCCTGCGGGATAGGTTTTCCATAGTGCTTATAGCAGAAATGAATGCAATGGCCTATCCATTTAGAAATGGTTTGCTTTGAAATAGCCTTCCCCTCTGCCCCTGCAGCAAATGCCACCAGCAGTTGTTTAGATTTCCTTTGAGGTTTAGTCCTGTCCAAGTAAAAACAAAGTTGACTGTGCACATCTAAAAAGTGCAGTATCTGTTCCCCTTTGTTCTGTGGATTAGAAAAGTAAGTTGGCAAATGAATGGACTGATTAAGAGCCACATTGGACACCACCTTGGGCAGGAAAGAGGGATTGGTCCTGAGGGACACCTTGTCCGCATGAAAGAAGATGAAAGGCTCTATGGCCATAAGGACCTGTAATTCAGATACCCTTCTTGCTGAACTGATTGCTAAAAGGAAATCTGTTTTTCAAGAAAGGAATTTTAACTCTGCAGTTGCAGCTGGCTCAAAAGGAGGAAGAGTGAGTTTTTCCAATACAAAGTTAAGGTCCCAGGCTGGAGTTGGGGCTCTCCTGGGTGATCTTAAGTTTTTGGCTACTCTGAGGAACTGCTTGAGCAGTGGGTGAGAAAAGAGGGGTGGTTCCGTGTTGTAATGAACTGAAATGGCTGACGCATGAATTTTGATGGAGGAAAAGGAAAGGCCCTTGTGAAGCATCTCAGTTAAGTATTGAAGAATCTGAGGCAAATTGGGCAGTGCTGTGGCTATCCTTTGAGCTTGGTTCCAGGCACAGAATCTTTTCCATTTTTCAGATTTTCTAGTACTAGGCCTCCTTGCCTCCAAAATGACATCCAACACCTGTTTACCGAGGGATAGTAATGAGAGATTAGGTAATTAGCCAGGCTGACAGGTTCAGGGCTTGAAGCTGGGGGTGCAGAATCTGGCCCTCCTGCTGTGGCAGCAGGGTAGGGGTCTGAGGCAAGTGCCATGGGGCTAGCTGTGACACAGCGCAACAGGGGGGTACCAGTGTTGGCGTGGCCAGTCTGGTGCAATCAGCATCATCCTTAGTTTGTCCTGTTTGATCTTTAGCAGTACACTTTGGAGAGGAGAGGCAAAGGAGGAAAGACAAACTGATAGGTTTTTCCAGCTGAAGGACAGAGCACCCACTTTCCAAGCATGTTTGTGGGGAGTCATTGTGCAGAATTTGTCCAATTGGTAGTTCTGGGGGGAGGCAAACAGGTCTATATCTGGGCCCCCCATTTGTTGATAAACACGTTGAAAGTCTCTGGTTACAGTTTCCACTCGTGTGGGTCCATGAGATTTCTGCTTAGTTTGTTTGCCAGTGTATTTAGTTTTCTTGGCAGGAATTGAGCCTTTAGATGCACTTGGTTGCTCAAGGCTGTGTTCCACAGAGCCATGGCTAGTCTACAGAGGGGGTAAGAATAGGTACTCCCCTGCTTCTTTATGTACCACATAACAGTGGTGTTGTCCGTCTTTACCATTAACTGTCCTGGAAGAATGTGGCCCTTGAAGGCAGTCAGAGCATTCTGTACGGCTAACATTTCTTTTTGATTAATATGCAGGTGCATTTGACTTGGGTTCCATTTGCCCTGAATGTACTTCCCTGCCAGGTGAGTCCCCCATGCATAGTCTGATGCATCTGTTGTTAGGGTTTGGGCGACAGGGGGCAGAGTGAATGGTAGTCCCTTGTTTTGGTGGCAGGCCTCTGCCCACCACAGGAATTCTGACCGTAGGCAAGGTATGGTAGGAATCATTGCTTCTTGATCCTAAGAGTGTTGACATCATAGGCTTTTTAGGTACCATTGTAGTTTCCTCATATGCAATCTTGCATGTGGAATTAGTTGAATGCACAAGGCCATGAACCCAAAGGCTTGCAGTATTTGCCTTGCAGATATAGCAGGGTTTTTGTGGCCACTAGTTTGAAGTAAGTTGTCAAATGAATTTGTTTCTCTGGCGTGAGGAAAGCCATCGGGGAAGGTGTGTTCAAGCTTGCTCCCAGGAATACAATTTGTTGACAAGGTACCAGATGGGATTTCTTTTCGTTTATGGTGTACCCCAGACAACAACTTTTGTACAAATGCCAGATGATTCAGAAGTACGTCCTGGCTTTCTGCCTAAATTAGACAATCGTCCAGGTATGGGTATATGTGAATATTTCTTTGTCTGCAAAATGCAATGACTGGAGCTAGGCACTTGGTGAATACCATGGGTGCAGTAGATAAGCCAAAGGGCAGTGCAGAGAACTGATAGTGCATGCAGCCTGCTTTGAAGTGTAGGTATTTTCTGCAAGATTCCCCGATTGGGATGTGCAGGTAGGCTTCCTTTAAATCCAGTGTTGCCAACCAGGCATCTTTGCCTATCATGGGATGCAACTGGTGAAGAGTTAGCATATTGAATTTTGGAATCACCAAAAAGGTGTTTAGGATAGAAAGGTCCAGGATAGGACGCCATGAGTTGTCTTTTCTGGGTACCAGGAAAAGTCTCGACTAGAAACCTTGTTCCATTTCCTCTTCTGGTACAGTCTGAATAGCCCTTAATCTTGAGAGACAGCACTTGCTTTTGAGCCTCTGCCCACTGATTTGGGGGTAGATCTGGCCAATCATTTGGGGTTGGTAATGTGTGGAAGTGAAATCTGAATCCTTGAGAAACTGTTTAAAACCCATCTGTCCTGGGTAATGAGTACCCAATATTTTGCTTGCAGAGCTATCTTTCCCCCTAAAGGAGCAATCAGTTGAGAAATGCTTGGAAGTTTTAAAGTTAAGTCATTGAGACAGCTTACCATACGGGGGAGTCTTACTACTCCCTGATTTGGAAGTGGGAGTCCCCCACTGCTTAGTCCTGTGCATACCCTGGGACTGAAGCCTGGGTGTTCTGCTGGTTCTAGGTTTGAACCGAGAAGGCCTGGATGAGGCAAGAAAGGTCCAATGTTTTGAGGGCCAATGCCTACTAAATCTTGGAGGCTGCACTTGTAAGAAATCTTGAACAATTTGCATAGATTTAGCTTTTTCCTCCATCTTTTTAAGAACTTCTTCTGCTCTGTTGCCAAACAGGCAGTCCTGATTTAAGGGAGCATCCAGCAATTTAGTTTTAACATTATCTGGCAAAGATTACTCCTTAAGCCAAGCATGCCTTCTAAGTACAGACCCGTTGACAGCAGCCCTGCAAGATACCTCTAGTGAATCAAAACACACTGCAAAGTATGTTTTCCAACCTGATCAGCAGAATGCATTAAATCCTGTAAAACCCTATATTCAGCACAATCAGGAATCAACATCATTTTCTGTTTAAGCAATCCAATAATATGCTGCTGATACTTTTAACATATGAAACTGGCAATTTAAGGCCCTGATGGCCAAGGTTGCAGAGGTGTATACCTTCTTACCCTATCTATCCAGGGCCCTGGAATCTCTATCCGAGGGGGTAGGACTTTTGGCAGTAGTAGCCTTAATGCCCCTTGGGTCCCTGTGAAATGGTCTCAGGATCTGCAGTAGGATTTGTAAAAAAGGAACTTGTGAGAATCAGGAACCTTGTAATATCTATCAGGTTTTCTGGGAGCAGGAGGTAGAGTCAGGGGCCAAGCTAGATTCCGAAAAAGGCATAGTCAACAACGTCCAGCACAGGAGGAATAGCTAAAGGCCTGTGTTGGGGCAGGAGTAAGAAATCTCTAAGCCTCTTTTTAGAATCAAAGTAATCCTGGCTTTCCCAATGAAAATGGTCCCTAAGAGTATGCAAGGATTCATGAAAAGAAAAATCCTCTGGGGAGAAGCAAGGAGAATAGAGTCCTCTGCATCAGAATCCTCATAGGTAGATAAGGGTAAATCCTGGTCATCAAAGGAGACAGAAATTTCAGAATCCTGGTCAGAAGTATCATAAGCAAATTCAGTCCTAGGTCTCTTAGAGGGGGAAGGTTGGTTTCCCCTGATTAAAGTAATATGGTCTTCATCCATTCTTATTTGTTTTTTAGGCATAGAGGCCTGACCATGCGGTCTGGGCTTCGGTTTCCTAGTCATGGTTCTAGTTTTAGGCCTTGAAGAAGATGGCGTCTGTTTAATATGAAAGTCAGTAGGCCTGAATGCACACTCAGAGGCCAGTGCCTGTACAGCGGCTCCGGACCCATCAAAGGTAGACATCCTCAGGTTCCAAAGTTGAAGCATCTCGCTGCATACCAGACTCAGAATGGGTCTCAGTAGAGATCTGCGAATCTGAAGTAGCGGGTATCAGGGGCTGCGAAAGCACTTGAGTACCGGCGAACTGGCGATAAGCTTAGAAGAAGCATCGTCGGCAGCTTTGGACCTATGCGGCCTGTCTGTCTTTATCTTTGCGTTTTTTCAGAATGCCGGTAGTCGGGTGGTTTACCAAAGACATATCTGGATAATTGAACAGAGTACCAAAATATTTAGAAGCAAAAATATACAGACGAATAGTTTGTGGTTTAAATAAGGCACAAAACAGACAGCGAGGTACGTCGTGGTCAGGGCCTAAGCAAGGAATACAGTACGAATGAAAATCTTTATGAGGTATTTGCTTTCCACAAGATATACAATTATTGACCTTTACTGAAATCGATTTAGAGCAAGAAAAACTTTCCCAAACGGGGTACTTAGTTTTAGTTGAAGACTTCGGTTCTGAAACTTGAAATTGAAAATTTCAGGAGTCGGCCAACCGGCACTTGCGAACTGCTTCTGCTTCGGGCACCGCATGGCAAGAAAGACTGATTTAATGGCGTTGGCTGCATGCTTTATACCCCTGACAACCTGACATCAAGG
The DNA here is from genome assembly GCF_019279795.1 of Protopterus annectens. Lineage (NCBI taxonomy): Eukaryota > Metazoa > Chordata > Ceratodontiformes > Protopteridae > Protopterus > Protopterus annectens. Next base: position 1,016,678,502 of record NC_056747.1, on the reverse strand, counting down.
AAGATGAGACCGCAACCGATGCAGGACCCAAGACTTTGATAATCAGGCCGACTGAGTGCTACTGCAAAGTAAAATTATGTACACTTACCATAAATGTAGATGTTAGAGTGTATTCACTGTTGCAGTCATTACATTTGGGTAATCTGCTGGCAGGATGCCCTCAGTCGGCCTGATTAACAAAGTCTTGGGTCCTGCGTCAGTTGCTGTCCCTTCTTCCATGACGTCAGGTCATCATGGGTATAAAACATGTAGCCGATGCCATTACATCAGTTTTTCTTGCCCCAGATGTCAGGTGCCCCCCTAATGAGGAGCAAATAAAATTAAACACACAAAATTATACCTCCAACCAAAAGCAAATACACCAAAAAGGCATTTAAGCATAGTAAAGGAAAGTAGAGGTATAGCCAGAGAAAAGTAGGGGGCTGGAGGGAGGGTAACCAGGACTGCAACAGTGAATATACTCTAACATCTACATTTATGGTAAGTGTACACAACTGTACTAGGTTCTTCGTGTTTCACTGTTGCAGTCATTACATTTGGGTAGATTCCCAAAATTATGGTTGGGAGGAGGAATTTATACAGCATTAGGACCAGCTATAAGGCCCTGCAAGACAGCAGTGGCAAAGCCAGCTCTGGCTTTAGAGAAAATTGGTAAATGATAATGCTTGGTGAAAGTATGTACAGAACTCCAGGTAGCAACTTCTAGAATATCCCTGGTAGGAACACCTCTGAGAAAGGTTGCAGAAGTAGATGCAGCCCTGGTGGAATGAGATCTGCTTCCCCTGGGGGAAAGGGTTTTCCATCGTGCCTATAGCAAAAACAAATGCAATGGTTTATCCATTTAGAAATGGTTTGTTTTGAAATGGCCTTTCCCTCTGCCCCAGCAGCAAATCCCACTAGCAATTGTTCAGATTTTCTTTGAAATTTGGTTCTGTCCAAGTAGAATCCAAGTTGTCTGTGCACGTCCAAGGATTGCAGAATCTGTTCCCCTTTGTTCTGTGGATTGGGATAGAAAGTTGGAAAATGAATGGACTGATTAAGAGCCACACTGGAAACCATCTTGGGCGTGAAGGATAGACTGGTCCTCAGATACCCTGTCCGCATGAAAGATGATGAAGGGCTCCACTGCCATAAGGGCCTGTAATTCAGATATCCTTCTAGCTGAACTGATTGCTAAGAGGAAGGCTGTTTTCCAAGAAAGAAATTTTAAGTCTGCAGTAGCAGCTGACTCGAAAGGAGGTAGGGTGAGCTTCTCCAAAACAAAGTTAAGGTCCCAGGCAGGGGTAGGAGCTCTCATGGGTGGTCTCAAGTTCTTTGACCCTCTGAGATACTGCTTGAGCAGGGGATGAGAAAAGAGGGGTGGTTCTGTCTTATAGTGAGCTGAAATAGCTGAAATACCTGAAGCGTGGACTTTATAGAGGAAAAAGACAGGCCCTTGTGAAGCATCTCAGTTAAGTATTGCAAAATCTGAGGTAAATTGGGCACTGCTGTGATAATCCCTACAGACTGGTTCCAAGCACATAATCTTTTCCATTTGTCAGCATAAGATTTTCTAGTTCTAGGTCTTCTCGCCTCCAAGATGACATCCATCACAGGTTTGCTGAGGGATAAGGGTGAATTTAAGTGATTAGCCAGGCTGCAAGGTTCAATGATGGAAGCTGAGGGTGCAGAATTTGATTCTCCTGCTGAGACAGCAGGGAAGGGGTCTGAGGCAGGTGCCATGGAGATATCTGCGACACACTGCACAAGAGTGGGTACACCAGTGTTGGCACGACCAGTCTGGAGCAATCAAAATCATCCTTGGCTTGACCGGTTTGACTTTTAGCAGAACTTTGGAGAGCAGAGGCAGAGGGGGAAAGGCGTAGACTGATAGGTTTTGCCAGTTGAAGGAGAGAGCATCCACTTTCCAGGCTTGTTTCTTGGGGAGTCCTTGTGCAAAGCTTGTCCAACTGGTAGTTCTGGGGGGAAGCAAATAGATCTATGTCTGGGCTCCCCCATTTGCTTGACAACATGTTGAAAATCAGTGGTTCCAGTTGCCACTCATGAGGGTCCATGAGTTTTCTGCTTAGTCCGTCTGCCAGTGTATTCAATTTTCCTGGCAGGAACTGAGCTTTTATGTGCACTTGGTAGCTCAAGGCTGTGTTCTAGAATGCCATGGCTAGTCTGCAGAGGGGGTAGGAATGTGTACTCCCCTGCTTGTTTATGTACCACATAGCCGTGGAGTTGTCCGTCTTTACCATTAATTGTCCTGGAAGAATGTAGTCCTTGAAGGCTGTCAGAGCATTCTGTATAGCTAACATTTCTTTTTGATTGATATGTAGGTGCATTTGATTTGGGTTCCATTTGCCCTGAATGCACTTCCCTGCCAGATGAGCCCCTTATGCATAGTCTGATGCATCTGTAGTTAGGGTTTGGGCGGCAGGGGGTAGTCTGAATGGCAGTCCCTTGTTTTGGTGGCAGGCCTCTGCCCACCACAGGAACTCCAGGCGTAGGCAAGGTATGATAGAAATCATTGTTTCCAGGCTATGACAATGTTGACTCCATAGACTTTTTAAGTACCACTGCAGTTTCCTCATATGCAGTCTTGCATATGGAATTAGAAGAATGCAGGAGGCCATGAACCCCAAAGGCTTGCAGCATTTGTCTTGCAGATAGCAGGGTTTTTGTGGCCACTTGTTTGAAGTAAGTTACCAAATGAATTTGCTTCTCTGGCGTGAGGAAAGCCATCTGGGCAGCTGTATTCAAGCTTGCACCCAGGAATGTAATCTGTTGACAGGGTACCGGTTGTGACTTCTTTTCGTTTATGGTGTACCCCAGACAATTTAGAACCCTTTTTACAAACGCCAGACTTAGAAGTATGCCCTGGTTTTCTGCCTGAATTAGACAATCGTCCAGGTATGGATATATTTGAATATTTCTTTGCCTGCAAAATGCAATAACTAGAGCCAGGCACTTTGTGAATACCCTGGGCACAGTAGACAAGCCAAAGGGCAGTGCAGAGAACTGATAATGCAAGTAGCCTGCTGTGAGGGTAGGTATCTTCTGCAAGATTCTCTGATTGGGATGTGCAGGTATGCTTCTTTTAAAAATAGAGTTGCCAACCAGACATCTTTGCCTAGCATAGAAGTAAATGGTGAAGAGTATCTTGAATTTTGGAATCTCCAGAAAGGTGCTTAGAGTAGACAGGTCCAGGATTGGACACCATGATTTGTCTTTTCTGGGTACCAGAAAAATCCTGGAATAGAAACCTTGTCCCTTTTCCTCTTCTGGTACTGGTTGAATAGCCCCCATGTTTAAGAGGGGAGAGTACTTGTTTTTGTGCCTCTGCCCACTGATTTGGAGGCAGGTCTGGCCACCCGTTTGGTGTTGGCAACTTGTGGAAATATCTGTATCCCTGGGGCACTGTATTTAAAACCCATTTGCCCTGGGTTATGAGTTCCCAGTTCTTTGTATGAAGAGCAATCTTTCCCCACAAAGGGGGTGGTTAAAAGTTAAGTGCTTGGTAATTTTAAAAGGAAGTCATTCAGACTGTTTACCATAGGGGGATGTCTCATTTCCAGATTTGGAAGTGGAGACCCCCCACTGGCTTAGTTCTGAGAGTCCCCTGGGACTGAAACCTGGGGTTTTTGTTGAGTCTGGGTTTGGCTTGAGAGGATGTGGAAGGGGCTGGAAAAGACCAATTCTTAGTAGGCCAGTGCCTACTAAATCTTGGAGGCTGCACTTGTAAGAAATCTTTAACAGTTTGCATAGATTTAGCTTTATCTTCCATCTTTTTTAGAACTTCTTCAGCCTTATTGCCAAACAGGCGGTCCTGATTTAAAGGAGCATCCAACAATTTAGCGTTAACATGTTCAAGCAAAGATTGCTCCTTAAGCCAAGCATGCCTTCTAAGCACAGACCCAGTAACAGCAGCCCTGCAGGAGGCCTCTGAAGAATCAAAACCACATTGCAAAGTATGTTTTCCAACTTGTTCAGCAGAATGCATTAAATCCTGTAAATCTTTATTTTCCAGACATCTTTATTTTCCAGACAATCAGGAATCAACATCAATTTCTGTTTAAGCAGTCCAATAATATGCTGTTGATATTTTAACATATGAAATTGGCAATTTAAAGCTCTGATTGCCAAGGTTGCAGAAGTATAAACCTTTTTACCCCATCTATCCAGCGCCCTGGAGTCTCTATCAGAAGAGGTAGGATTTTTAGCAGTAGAAGCCTTAATGCCCTTGGGCCCCTGAGAAATGGTTTCCTGGATCTGCAACAGAATTTATGAAAAGGAATTGTGGGACTCAGGAACCCTGCAGTATCTGTCAGGTTTACTAGGAGCCGGAGGCAGGGAATCAGGGGCCAAACTTGATTCCGAGAACACATCAACAATGTCTAGTACAGGAGGTATAGCCAAAGGCCTATGCTGAGGTAAGGAAATGCTTAAGCCTCTTTTTTGAATCAGAAAATTCCTGACTTTCCCAGTGGAAATGCTCCCTTAAAGTATGTAAAGTTTCCCCAAAAGAGAAATCCTGAGGAGGGGAAGCTGGGGGAATGGAATCCTCTGCATCAGAATCCTAAGTAGGTATGGACAAAATCCAGGTCATTAGAAGAGTCAGAAGGAACAGAATCATGATCAGAAGATTCATAATCAAGCTCAACCCTAGGCCTCTTGGGGGGGGGGGGGGGGTTGACTACCCCTGATTAGAATAATTAGGTCTTCAGCCATTTTGATAATTTGTTTTTTAGGCATAGGGGCCTGAACATGTGGCCAGGGCGTCGGTTTTTTAGACACAGATCGAGATTTAGGCCTTAGTAATGAAGGCGGTGCCGATTTAATAATATTTAATGCAAGTCTGTAGGCCTGAATACACCCTCAGAAGCTGGTGCCTGCACAGCGGCTCTAGACCCATCCAAGGTAGAGACATCCGCGGGTTCCATAGGTGAAGCATCTCGCGGCATACCGGACTCAGAATGGGTCTCAGTAGAGGCCTGCGAATCTGTAGAAGCGGGTATCAGGGGCTGCGAAAGTGCAACACTGAGTACCGGCGGACTGGTGACTAGCTTAACAGAAGCCTCGTCGGCAGTTTTGGACCTATAAGGTCTGTCTCTGTCTTTATCCTTACGTTTTTTTGGAAGTTCGGTAGTTGGATGGCTTATTGAAGCCATTTCAGAATACAGAGAACGACAGTGAAAGAATTTAGCGACAAAAACAGCCCGACGACGAATAGTTTGGGCGTTGAACAAGGCAATAACATGATGAGGAACATCGTGGTCCGGGCCTAAACAGGCGACGCAGTAAGAATCAAAATCTGTGAGGTATTTGCTTTCCACAGGCAAGACAAGTGACCTTTTCTGACATCAGTTAGAGCAAGAAAAAAGGATCCTCAACAGGGTACATATCTTTTAGAAGACTTCAGGTCTAAAACTCAAAAAACGAAAATTTCAGGAGGCGGCCGACCGGCACTTGCGAAAGTACAGTTGTGTACACTTACCATAAATGTAGATGCCAGAGTGTATTCACTGTTGCAGTCATCACATTTGGGTTATCTGCTTGCAGTAGCCCTCAGTCGGCCTGATAATCAAAGTCTTGGGTCCTGCATCGGTTGCTGTCTCATCTTCCATGATGTTAGGTAGTCAGGGGTATAAAGCATGCAGCAGATGCCATTACATCAGTTTTTCTTGCCCAGATGTCAGGTGCCCCCATAACGGGAAGCAATTATATACAAGGTTACACCTCCAACAAAAAAACGAATACACCAAAAAGCTTTAAACATTAAGAATAGAGGTATAGGCAATAGAAGTCAGGGGGCTGGAGGGAGGGTAACCAGGGCTGCAACAGTGAATACACTCAACATTTACATTTATGTCAAGTGCACATAACTGTACTCTGTTTGTGTTTCACTGTTGCAGTCATCACATTTGGGTAGATTCCCAAAGCTAAGGATGGGAAAAGGTAATTAGATAGCATTAGAAGTACCTGCAAGACTGCAATGGCAAAACCAGCTCTGGATTTAGAAAAAAACTGGCAAGGGACACTGCTTGGTGAAGGTATGTACAGAACTCCAGGTAGCAGCTTCTAGGATGTCCTTGGTAGGGACACCTCTGAGAAAGGCTGTAGAGGTAAATGCAGCCCTGGTTGAATGTGGTCTAAATCCCCTTTGAGGTAGGTTTTCCATGGTGCTTATAGCAGAAGCCTATCCACTTAGAAATGGTTTGCTTTGAAATAGCCTTCCCCTCTGCCCCTGTAGCAAATGCAACCAGCAGCTGTTCAGATTTCCTGAGAGGTTTAGTCCTGTCCAAGTAAAATCTAAGTTGTCTGTGTAGATCCAATGAGTGCAGTATTTGTTCCCCCTTGCTCTGTGGATTAGAGAAGAAGGTTGGCAAAAGAATGGACTGATTAAGGGCCACACTGGATACTACCTTGGGCATGAAGGAGGGATTGGTCCTGAGGGACACCTTGTTCGCATGAAAGATGATGAAAGGCTCTACTGCCATGAGGGCCTGTAATTCAGACATTCTTCTTGCTGAAGTGATGGCTAGCAGGAAGGCTGTTTTCCAAGAAAGGAATTTCAACTTTGCATTTGGAGCTGGCTCAAAGGGAGGTAGAGTGAGTTTTTCCAATACAAAGTTGAGGTCCCAGGCTGGAGTAGGGGCTCTCCTGGGTGGTCTTAAGTTTTTGGCCCCTCTAAGGAACTGCTTCAACAGTGGATGAGAGAAGAGGGGTGGGTTCTGTATTGTAATGAGCTGAAATGGCTGAGGCATGAATTTTGATGGAGGAAAAGGTAAGGTCCTTGTGAAGCATCTCAGTTGAGTATTGAAGAATCTGAGGCAAATTGGGTGCTGCTGTGTCCACCCCCCCCCCCGCGAGTTTGGCTCCAGCAGCAGAAACGTTTCCATTTTTCAGCATAGGATTTTCTAGTACTAGGCCTCCTTGCCTCCAGAATGACATCAACCACTTGTTTACTGAGGGATGGCAATGGAGAGATTAGGTAATTAGCCAGGCTGCTAGGTTCAAGGTTTGAAGCTGTGGGTGCAGAATATGTCCCTCCTGCTGGGACAGCAGGGTAGGGATCTGAGGCAGATGCCATGGTGCCAGCAGTGACACTGCGCAAGAGGGGGTACCAGTGTTGGCATGGCCAGTTTGCTGCAATCAGTATTGTCCTTGGTTTGTCCTGTTTGATCTTTAGCAGTACCTTGGAGAGGAGAGGCAGAGGGGGGAAAGGCATAAACTGATAGGTTTTTCCAGCTGAAGGACAGGGCATCCACTTTCAAACTTGTTTGTGGGGAGTCCTTGTGCAGAATTTGTCAAATTGGTAGTTCTGGGGGGAGGAAAAAGTACAGTTTTGTACCTACCATAAATGTAGATGTTCGAAGATCCACACTGCTGCAGTCCTTACACTTGGGTAGTCCGCTGTCCTCGGTCGGCCCGAATATCAAAGTATAAGGCTGACGTCGGTCAAGGCGCATTAGACTGACATCAGGACGTCAGGGTACAAATGCGCATGACCGACGTCATATCCTCAGTCTTTTCTTGCCCCAGATGTCAGAAGACCCTAAAAAGAAAGGTCAAAACCAAAAGACAGCAAACAACCAACCAACCACCCTTGCACTAATAATATGTACAATATATACAATATACACAATATTTACAACCCAACCCACACAACCGCCTCTAACTACAGAGGGAAGGAGGGAGGAATTGACTGCAGCAATGTGGATCTTGAACATCTACATTTATGGTAGGTACAAAACTGTACTATGTTCTTCATCTCACATTGCTGCAGTCCTTACACTTGGGTAGAATCCCAAAGCAGAGGTAAGGGAGGATGGCAAAACTATCAAGAAGCAGGAGCTGCCAAAATGCCCTGTAAAATAGCAGTGGCAAAACCAGCCCTAGATTTAGAGTAAAGTGGAAGGTGATAATGCTTAGAGAAAGTATGCACTGAACTCCAAGTAGCTGCCTCCAAAATATCTTTAGTTGCCACCCCCCTTAAAAAAGCTGTCGAAGTGGCAGTAGCCCTAGTGGAATGAGGCCTAATCCCAGCTGGAATCTCCTTACCATGATGGGAATAACAGAAAGCAATGCAAAACCCAATCCACTTAGAAATAGTTTGATGTTCTTCGTTCCCCATTGCTGCAGTCCTTACTATTGGGTATAGTCCGCTGTCCAGTCGGCCCGAATACCAGAGTATATGGCTGACGTCGGTCAGGGCGCATTAGACTGACGTCAGTACGTCAGGGTACTAATGCGCATGACCGACGTCATATCCTCAGTCTTTTTTGCCGCATGGTCCGATGCAGAAGCAGTTTTGCGAGTGCAGGTTGGCGTTCTGAAATATTTCAAACCGGAGTTTCAGACCGAATCAGAGTTGGCTAAGTACCCGTAGGGAACATTTTGGTTTTTCTTGCCTCAGTATTTAACCGGATGTCAGAAAAGTGAATAACTGTATTTCTTGTGGGAAACAGATACCTCATAGGGATTACCATACATTGTGTATACCTTGTTTAGGGCCTGAGCACGACGTTGTTGGATGCCGCTCTTGTGCTAGGTTTAACAAACGCACTATTAAGAGACGGTTAGACTGTGCCAGGTTAGTGTTTGGGAAGCGTTGCAATTATAAAATGCCGTCGGATGCTCCGACGCCCGCTGGCCCAAGAAGCGCAAGGACAAAACAGCGAAGCCTAGGGTTGATGAACCGCAGTCCCGGACGCGGTTCTTTAGAAGGCTCAGTGGAGCCAGAGGTTTTGCCAGGAGTTTCTTTGGAGTCTCAGGCAGAGACTTTACTGTTACAGGATGTGCCTTCTCAGGAGGTAGGCCAGGCTGGGGGGCTTCTCAGGTAACTGTTCTTCCCTCTCTTCCCAAGGTAGTTAGAGCCCCTCCTTCTGTTGCCAAAACTTCTTTGAGAGGTAGGCCAAGTTCAGCTTCAGTGGGGGCTTCTCCTAGCATTTCGGGTTCTGTACCTAAGAAACATATGCTTAAAATGGCAGAAGATTTGATTACTATGATTAGAGGTTCTATGCCCTCCTGATAAGAGGCCCAGGGTGCAACCGGAGTTTGATAGTTTTGAACAGTGTTCAGAGGCTTCGGAGTCTTCTGTGGAAGACTTGCAGGAGTATCCTCCTTATTCTGATTCTGATGTGGATGATTCCACTCCTACAGCTTCTCCTCCTGAGGATTTCTCATTTTCAGAGACTCTACATTCCATGAGGGAGCACTTTAAATGGGAAGGCCAGGATTACTCTGATTCCAGGAAAAGGCTTAGGGAATTCTTGTTTTTACCCCAGCATAGGCCCTTAGCTATACCTCCTGTGTTGAATGTGGTGGAAGATGTTTTTGCAGAGGCTTCCCTGAACCCTGACTCTTTGCCTCCTGCTCCTATTAAACCCGATGGGTACTATAGGGTGCCTGAAGCTCATAAGTATTTGTTTAAGAGTCCTAGGGCGGACCCAGAAACTGTTTCTCAGGGGCCTAAAGGTGTTAAGGCCTCTGTGGTTAAAAATCCTGTTCCCACTGATAAAGAGGCAAGGGCTTTGGATAGGTGGGGAAAGAAAGTGTATACTTCTTCCACTCTAGCCATGAGAGCGTTGAATTGTCAGTTTCACATGCTGAAATATCAAAATTATCTCCTTTCACAATTGAAATCTAAGGTGGATGCTTTGGCGGAAGGTATTGAGTGTAAAGAGTTGTTGGATTTGGTTCATGTGTCTGAACAAGTGGGTAAGCATTCTTTGCAATGTGGTTTTGATGCTGTACAGGCCTCCTCGAGGGTGGCTGCCACTAGTTCTGTTCTTCGCAGGCATGCCTGGTTGAGGGATCAGAATTTAGCTGAGCATGTTAAGACAAGGATTTTGGATGCTCCTTTACAGTCTGATGTGTTGTTTGGTTCGCCTGTGGAAGCAGTTTTAAAGAAAATGGAGGACAAAGTTAAGTCTATGCAAACTGTTAAAGATTTTTGCAGGTGCAGCCACCAAGTTTAGTAGAAATTGGCCTGCTAAGGGGTGGACATATCCTGCTTATGATTCCCAGTCTAGGGGTAGGTCTAGACGTGGTAGGGGCAGAGCTCAAGGTTCTTTTAGGCCTAGAACAGGGAGTTCACCTGCTCAGACTTCTGGTGAGGGCAGGGGTCAGTCCTTTAAACAGACCCAATGACCTGCCCTTTCAGCTGCCAGTAGATTCTCGTCTGGTAGCTCCTTTGGGTGGAAGACTGTCTCTTTTCAAAGAAAATTGGGATTTAATTACTCAAGACAGATGGGTGTTGGATATCATTCACCACGGTTACAGGTTTTATTTCCATACAATGCCTCCTTTCAAAGGCATGCCAGACGTTCCTCCTCCACAAAGAAAAGAGGCTCACAAGCAAATTTCTCAGTTACTCCAGATGGGGGCCATTCAGCCAGTTCCTGTATCAGAAAGGGGCCTAGGATTTTATTCTCGCCTGTTCCTAGTACCAAATGGAATGAGGCCTAATCCCAGCTGGAATCTCCTTACCATGATGGGAATAACAGAAAGCAATGCAAAACCCAATCCACTTAGAAATAGTTTGTTTTGACACAGGCTTGCCCTGAGAACTCAAAGCAAAAGAAACAAATAACTGCTGAGACTGCCTGAAACCTTTAGTTCTGCTCAAATAATATCGCAACTGCCTGTGTACATCTAAAGTGTGCAAAATCTTTTCCCCTTTATTTTGGGGATTTGCATAAAAAGTAGGCAAATGAATAGTTTGGTTTAAAGCCACACTAGAAACCACTTTAGGCATAAAGGAAGGATTAGTGCTAAAGATACCCTATCCTTATGGAAAATTAAGAAAGGCTCAACCGCCATAAGGGCCTGCAATTCAGAAACCCTTCTTGCAGAGGTAATGGCCAACAAAAAGCAGTCTTCCATGATAAATATTTCAACTCGGTAGTAGCTGCAGGCTCAAAAGGTTGTAGAGTGAGTTTCTCCAACACAAAATTGAGATCCCAAGCAGGAGTAGGAGCTCTACGTGGGGTCTTATATTCTTTGCCCTCTAAGAAATTGCTTGAACAAAGGATGAGAAAACAATGGTGGGTCACAGTCATAGTGAGCGAAATTGCTGCAGCATGAACCTTAATAGAAGAGAAGGACAAACCTTTGTCCAGTAACTCAGTAAGATATTGAAGAGCCACACTTAAATTAGGCTCAGAAACATCAAAATCCTTTGCTGCACTCCAAAATAAAAATCTCTTCCATTTATCTGCGTACACTTTCCTTGTACTAGGCCTTCTAGCTTCCAAAATAACATTCAAAACTTGCTGTGGAAGTTGAGACCCTCTATGGTTCAAAACAGAATATGCCAGGCTGTTAGGTGAAGAGAGTGAAGCTTGACATTGAGTAAATGACCGCTCTCCTGAGACAACAGGTGTGGAATCGAAGGCAAAGGCCATGGAGGCTCCCGTACCAGACTTCTCAGTAATGGGTACCAGTGCTGTCGAGGCCAATCTGGAGCTATTAAAATCATCTTTGGCTTGTCCTGTCTGACCTTTAGAAGTACCTTTGGGAGGAGAGGCAGAGGTGGAAAGGCATACACATGAAGATTGCTCCAATTGAAAGAAAGAGCATCCACTTTCCAAGCTGTGGGATGAAACCTTTTCGTGCAAAACTTTGGCAGCTGGTGGTTTAGTGGAGAAGCGAACAGATCTATGTCTGGAGTTCCCCATGACACTGTCAATTTCTGAAATACATGGAGGATCCAATTTCCACTCGTGGGGATCCATAATTCGTCTGCTCAACACATCTGCTAAGGAGTTCTGTGCTCCCGGCAGAAACCTTGCCTGAAGATTTAGCTGTAAACTGAGAGCAGTCTCCCATAAAATCATTGCTTGCCTGCATAGAGGATAAGAATGTGTTCCCCCTTGCTTGTTGATGTACCACATGACAGTTGTGTTGTCTGTTAGAATCAACACCTGCCCTGGAAGAAGTAAATCCTTGAAAGCTATTAATGCAAACTGGACTGCTAACATCTCCTTCAAGTTGATATGTAGATGTTGTAGTCTGGCAGGCCACGTGTCTTGTATCCACTTTCCATTTAGATGAGCTCCCCAAGCTTTGTCTGAGGCATCTGTCGTTAGAATCTGACTCGCCTCTGGCCGGGTCACAGAGAGTCCCTTGTTTAGGTGACATTCCTGAGCCCACCACAAAAATTCCTTTTGAATGCAAGGTATTATTTGAATGACAGTGTCCAGATCCTGGCAGTGCTGTGTCCATACATTTTTGAGATACCATTGTAGCTTCCTCATATGCAGTTTGGCATTGGGAAGCACCAGAATACAAGATGCCATGAACCCCAAGGCTTGAAAGACTGTCCTTGCAGTCAGCCTGGACTGATGAGACAATTGATGAAAGTAAAGGGAAAGATTCTTTTGTTTGTCCGGGGTCAAAAGGCCATCTGGGATGCTGTATTCAGTCTTACACCCAGAAAGCACATGTCCTGAGAGGGTACTAGACTGGACTTTATTTCGTTCACAGAATACCCCAGGCATCTTAGCACTGCTATCACATATTCCAAATGATGAAGAAGCTCGTCCCTTCCTTGAGCCAGAATCAGGCAATCGTCCAAATAAGGATAGATCTGTATTCCTTTTAGCCTGAAGAAAGCTATCACTGGAGCCAGAACTTTCGTGAACACTCTGGGCGCAGTAGATAAGCCAAAGGGCAATGCAGAGAACTGATAATGAGAAGTCCCAGCCCGAAAACGCAGATACTTCCTGCAACTCAAGTCTGATAGGAACATGAAGGTAAGCCTCCTTGAGATCCAAAGTTACCATCCAATGATCTTTGCCCAGCAGAGGTAAAAGCTGTTGTAACGTCAACATTTTGAACTTGGGAATGTCCAGATAAGTGTTGAGGATAGATAAATCCAAAATTGGTCTCCACGTGTTCCCTTTCTTTGGTACTAGGAACAGGCGAGAGTAAAATCCTAGGCCCACTTCTGGCATAGGGACCGGCTGTATGGCCCCTATTTGAAGTAGCAGAGAAATTTGTTTGTGAGCCTCTATTCTTTGCTGAGGAGGAACATCTGGCATGCCTTTGAAAGGAGGCAAGGTATGGAAATAAAACCTGTAACCTTGGTGTATGATATCCAATACCCATCTGTCTTGGGTAATTAAACTCCAATTTTCCTTGAAAAGTGCCAACCTTCCTCCCAAAGGTGCTGCCAGACGAGAAGGCTCTGGCAGCTGAAAAGGTAGGTCATTGGGTCTGTTTACAAAAGGACTGACCCCTGCCCTCACCCGAAGACTGTGCAGGTGAACTCTCTGTTCTAGGCCTGAAAGAGCCCTGAGCTCTGCCCCTACCACGCCTAGATCTACCCCTAGACTGGGAATCATAAGAAGGATACGTCCACCCCTTGCTAGGCCAATTTCTACTAAACTTGGAGGCTGAACCTGCAAAAAATCTTTAACAGTCTGCATAGACTTAGCCTTGTCTTCCATTTTCTTTAAGACTGCCTCAACAGGTGAACCAAACAACACATCAGACTGTAAAGGAGCATCTAAAATCCTTGTCTTAACATGGTCAGATAAATTCTGATCCCTCAGCCAGGCGTGCCTGCGAAGAACTGACCCAGTGGCAGCCACCCTAGACGAGGCCTGTACAGCATCAAAACCACATTGCAATGAATGCTTACCCACCTGTTCAGAAACATGCACTAAATCTTGTAACTCTTTACACTCAATACCTTCCGCCAGAGCATCTACCTTAGACTTCAATTGAGAAAGTAGATAGTTTTGGTATTTCAACATGTGAAACTGGCAATTCAAAGCCCTCATAGCTAGGGTGGAAGAAGTATAGACTTTCTTTCCCCATCTATCCAAAGCCCTGGCCTCTTTATCTGGAGGAACCGGATTTTTAACAACAGAAGCCTTAACACCCTTAGGCCCCTGACTAACAGTTTCTGGGTCCCCTAGGACTCTTAAAAGATACTTATGAGCTTCAGGCACCCTGTAATACCTATCCGGTTTAACAGGAGCAGGAGGCAAAGAATCAGGATTAAGAGAAGCCTCTGCAAACACATCTTCCACAACATCCAGAACAGGAGGTATAGCCAAAGGCCTATGCTGGGGTAAAACAAAAATTCCCTAAGCCTTTTCCTGGAATCAGAGAAGTCCTGACCTTCCCACTTAAAATGCTCCCTCATGGAATGAAGAGTCTCTGAAAAGAAAAATCCTCAGGAGGAGAAGCAGAAGGAGTAGAATCATCCACATCAGAATCAGAATAAGGAGAATACTCCTGCAAGTCTTCAGCCAAGACTCTGAAACATCGAAGCCTGCTCAAAACTCCCCAACTCAGGTTCCACCCTAGGTCTCTTATCAGGAGGGGCAAAGAACCTCTAATCAAAGTAATCAAATCTTCTGCCATTTTAAGCATATGCTTCTTGGGCACAGATCCTGAAGAACTAGGAGTGACACCAACTGAAGCTAAACCTGGCCTGCCTCTGGGAGAAGCCTTGGAAACAGAAGGAGAGGGCCTAACCACCCTAGGAAGGGAGGGGAGTACAGTAACCTGAGAAGCCCCTTCAGCCTGACCTGCCTCCTGAGAGGCCACATCCTGCAATAACAAAGTTTCCCCCTGGGACTCCAGAGAAACCTCCGGCGGAACCCCCGGCTCCACCAATACCTCTAAAGAACCGGCGTCCGGTATGGACGGCTCTTCTTGCCTGGGCTTAGCTGCTTTGTCCTTGCGCTTCTTCGAAGAAGCGGACGTCGGAGCATCCGACGGCATATTATAATTGCACCGCTTCCCGAAGACTAACCTGGCACAATCTAACCTTCTCTTAATAGTGCGCTTATTGAATCTAGCACAAAAGCGACACCCCACAACGTTGTGCTCAGGCCCTAAACAAGGAATACACAAAGTATGATAATCTCTATGCGGTATCTGTTTCCCACAAGAAATACAGTTATTCACTTTTTCTGACATCCGGTAAACGACTGAGGCAAGAAAAACTAAAATATTCCCCAACGGGGTACTTAGCCAACTTTGACTCGGTCTGAAACTCCGAATTCGAAAAATTTCAGAACGCCGAACGGCACTTGCAACGCTGCTTCTGCATCGGACCATGCGGCAAAAAAGACTGGGGATATGACGTCGGTCATGCGCATTTGTACCCTGACGTCCTGATGTCAGTCTAATGCGCCTTGACCGACGTCAGCCTTATACTTTGATATTCGGGCCGACCGAGGACAGCGGACTACCCAAGTGTAAGGACTGCAGCAATGTGAGATGAAGAACATCAGGTCCATCTCTGGGCTCCCCCATTTGTTTTCCAAAATGTTGAATATCTTTGGTTCCAGTTTCCACTCGTGTGGGTCCATGAGATTTCTGCTTAGGTCATCTGCTAGTGTATTTAGCTTTCCTGGCAGGAATTGAGTCTGCAGAGAGGGTATGAATGGGTTCCTCCCTACTTATTTATGTACCACATAACAGTTGTGTTGTCGGTCTTTACCAACAATTGTCCTGGAAGAATGTGGTCCTTGAAGGCTGTCAGAGCATTCTGTACAGCTAGCACTTCTTTTTGATTGAAATGGAGGTGCATTTGTCTTTGGTTCCACTTGCCCTGAATGCACTTCCCTGCCAAGTGAGCCCCCATGCATAGTCTGATGCATCTGTTAGGGTTTGGGCAGCAGGGGGTAGAGTGAATGGCAGTCATATGTTTTGGTGGCAGACCTCTGCCCACCACAGGAATTCTATCTGTAGACAAGGTATGATAGGAATCACTGATTCTAGATGCTGAAAATGTTGACACCATAGGCTTTTTAGATACCACTGTAGTTTTCTCAGATGCAGTCTTGCATATGGAATTAGTAAAATGCAGGAGGCCATGAACCCCAGGGCTTGCAGTATTTTCCTTGCAGATAGCTGGGTCTTTTTGGCCAGTAGTTTGAAGTAGACTGTCAAATGAACTTGCGTCTCTGGTGTGAGATAGGCCATCTGGGAAGTTGTATTAAAGCTTGCTCCCAGGAATACAATTTGCTGGCAGGGTACAAGATGTGATTTCTTTTTGTTTAAGTATACACAACTGTACTATATTCTTCATGTTTCACTGTTGCAGTTATTACATTTGGGTAGATTTCCAAAGCAATGGTTGGGAGGAGGAATTTAGATAGCATTAGGGCCAGCTATAAGGCCCTGCAAGCTGCAGTGGCAAAGCCAACTCTGGATTTACAGAAAATTGGCAAATGATCATGCTTGGTGAAAGTATGTACAGAACTCCAGGTAGCAGCTTCTAGGATGTCCCTGGTAGGGACGCCTCTGAGAAAGGTTGTAGAGGTAGATGCAGCCCTGGTGGAGTGAGAGCTCATCCCCTGGGGGATAGGTTTTTCCATGGTGCTTACAGCAGAAATGAATGCAATGGCTTATCCATTAAGAAATGGTTTGCTTTGAAATAGCCTTCCCCTCTGGCCCTGCAGCAAATGCCACCAGCATTTGTTCAGATTTTCTTTGAGGTTTAGTCCTGTCCAAGTAGAATCTAAGTTTTCTGTGCACATCTAAGGAATGCAGTATCCATTCCCTTTATTCTGTGGATTGGGAAAGAAGGTTGGCAAATGAATGGACTTAAGAGCCACACTGGATACCACCTTGGGCATGAAGGATGGATTGGTTCTGAGGGACACCTTGTCCGCATGAAAGATGATGAAAGGCTTCACTGCCATAAGGGCCTGTAATTCAGATACCCTTCTAGCTGAAGTGATTGCTAAAAGTAAAGCTGTTTTCCAAGAAAGAAATTTTAAGTCTGCAGTAGCAGGTGGCTCGAAAGGAGGTAGAGTTTGTTTTTCTAAGATAAAGTTAAGGTCCCAGGCTGGGGTTGAAGCTCTCCTGGGTGGTCTCAAATTTCTGGCCCCTCTGAGGAACTGCTTGAGCAGTGGATGAGAGAAGAGGAGAGGTTCTGTTATAATGAGCTGAAATGGCTGAGGTGTGAATTTTAATGGAGGAAAAAGACAGGCCCTTGTGAAGCATCTCAGTTAAGTATTGTAAAATCTGAGGTAAATTGGGCACTGCTGTGCTCATCCCTTGAGACTGGTTCCAGGCACAGAATCTTTTCCATTTTTCAGCATAAGATTTTCTAGTACTAGGCCTCCTTGCCTCTAAAATGATATTCTTCACAGGTTTGCTGAGGGATGGTAAAGGAGAGCTTAAATAATTAGCCAGGCTGCAAGGTTCAGTGTTAGAAGCTGAGGGTGCAGAATCTGGTTCTCCTGCTGAGACAGCAGGGAAGGAGTCTGAGGCAGGTGCCATGGAGATAACAGTGACACACTGTGCAGGAGGGGGTACACCAGTGTTGGCGCGGCCAGTCTGGAGCGATCAAAACCATCCTTGGTTTGTCCTGTTTGATTTTTAGTAGTACTTTGGAGAGCAGAGGCAGAGGGGGGAAGGCATTGACAGATAGGTTTTTCCAGCTGAAGGACAGAGCATCCACTTTCCAGGCTTGTTTGTGGGGACTCCTTGTGCAAAATTTGTCCAATTGGTAGTTCTGGGGAGAGGCAAAAGTACAGTTTTGTACCTACCATAAATGTAGATGTCCGATAGACATGCAACTGCAGTCATAACATGTGGGTTTGTCCTGCCTCAGGCAGCCCTCGGTCGGCTGGATTCCAAAGTCTGGGTCCGACGTCGGCTGATGTCGCATTTCTCTCCGACGTCAGAGCGGCTGGAGTACATAAGCATCAGCCGACGCCATTTTCTTCAGTGTTTCTTGCCCCAGATGCCAGGTGCCCTCCAAGGAAGGCTGTAATCAAACTGGAAGACAAAAACAGGATTCCAAACAAGTAAAAGAGCAATAAAACAAATACACCATAACAGATATCCCCAGCTAAGAGTAATAGGGATAGGAGTGGACCCTAGGCATAGAGGGGTATGGAGGGAGGGAAAATCCGACTGCAGTTGCATGTCTATCGGACATCTACATTTATGGTAGGTACAAAACTGTACTATGTCCTTCAAGAATGCAACTGCAGTCATAACATGTGGGTAGAATACCATAGCTTAGCTGGGGGAGGAGGTATGCACTAGGAAAGAGATGGTGTGGCAATCAAACCCTGCAGGACTGCCGAAGCAAAGCCTGCTCTGGATCTGGAGTATAGAGGGAGATTGTAGTGTTTGGAGAATGTATGCACGGAGCTCCATGTAGCAGCTTCTAGAATGTCCTTGGTAGGCACCCCTCTTAGAAATGCTGTAGAGGTGGCTGTAGCTCTGGTGGAATGTGGTCTGACATTGGCTGGAACAGTCTTTCCATGAAAGGAATAACAGAATCGATGCAATGTCCAATCCATTTAGAAATAGTCCTTTTTGAAATTGCTTTTCCCTGGACTGCAGGGGCGTAAGCTACAAAAAGTTGTTCAGACTTCCTACTGGCCTTGGTTCTGTCCAGGTAGTATCGAAGTTGTCTGTGAATGTCCAAGGTATGCAGAAGTCTTTCCCCCTTATTCTCAGGATTGGGGAAGAAAGCAGGCAGATGAATGGCTTGATTTAGAGAAACCCTAGATACCACCTTTGGCATAAAAGTAGGGTTGGTCAAACCCTGTCTCTGTGGAAAATAATAAAGGGTGGTATTGCCATTAGGGCCTGTAGCTCCGAAACCCTTCTTGCTGAGGTAATTGCCAACAGGAAAGCTGTCTTCCATGATAGAAATTGCAAGTCAACTGAAGCTGCTGGCTCAAAAGGAGGTAGAGTCAGTTTTTCTAAGACAAAATTGAGGTCCCAGGCTGGCACTGGGGCCTTTCTTGGTGGCTTAATGTTCTTGATTCCCCTGAGGAATTGTCTTAGTAAGGGGTGAGAGAAAACAGGAGGATCAGTGTTGTATCTAGCTGAAATAGCAGATGCATGTATCTTTATGGAAGAATATGAGAGGCCGTTCTTTAACATATCTGCCAAATATTCCAAGATAAGTGGGATGTTCAGTAATGAAGCATCATGTCCCTTGCTGGCATTCCAATAGCTGTATCTTTTCCACTTTGCTAAGTAAACCTTTCTGGTGGATGGTCTTCGAGCCTCTGTTAGTATCCGCTGAACTTCCTTAGAGAGAGATAAGCTGAAGTTATTTATGGGATCTCCCAAGCTGTTAGCTGCAGTGTCTGAAGGTTTGGATGCAGTGTTTCGAAATTGTGTTGAGTCAAACGTAGAGGCCACTGAGGGAGGGCCCACCTCCTGGTGTGACACATGCTCCGTAATAGTGGGTACCAGTGTTGTCTTGGCCAATCCGGAGCTATTATGATTCCCTTGGGCTTCTCTGCTTTGATCTTTAGTAATACTGAGGTCATCAGTGGCAGAGGTGGGAATGCATAGATTGCTAGGGAGTTCCAGTTGAATGAGAGGGCATCTATTTTCCAAGCTTTTGGATGGTATGTCCTTGTGCAAAATTTTGGTAGAAGATGGTTGAGGTGAGAGGCAAATAGGTCCACTTCTGGCTTGCCCCATGTCGAAGTGAGTTGTCTGAAGGCCTTCGGATGTAACCTCCACTCGTGTGGATCTGTGAAATTCCTGCTTAGGCTGTCTGCCAACACATTGTCTTTTCCTGGAACAAACTGGGATTGTAACTGGATGTTTAGGCTCAGTGATTTCTCCCAAAGCTGCATTGTCAGTCTGCAAAGGGGGGGTAAGAGTGGGTGTCCCCCTGCTTGTTTATGTACCACATCACAGTGGTGTTGTCTGTCCGTATCATTAAATGGCCTTGCTGGAGTTGGTGCTGAAAAGCCTCGATGGCATGCATTACCGCCAGCATTTCCTTTTGGTTTATATGCAGATGTGTTTCCTTTGGAGACCATTGTCCTTGTATACACCTGCCTTCCATGTGCGCCCCCCATCCAAGGTCTGAGGCGCCTGTAGTCATGGTCTGTGTTATCTGTGGTTTTTTGAATGACATACCTGTGTTTTCCTGGCTCACCGAGGCCCACCATAGGAATTCCTTTTGAAGGCATGGAATGAGCGGTATGATTGTCTCCAAGTTGTTGTGTTGAGACCAAATGCTTTTTAGGTACCATTGAAGCTTTCTCATGTGTAGTTTTGCTAATGGAACCAGTAGAATGCAGGATGCCATGTAACCCAGGGCCTGTAGGAATCTCCTTGCAGTCATCTGGGTGAGTTTTGCTAAACCTTTGAAGTAATGAGTTAACTTCTCTTGCTTGTCTTCTGTCAGGTAAGCCATCTGAGAGGCTGTGTCTAGTTTGGCTCCTAAGAAGATTATTTGCTGGAATGGTTACAGTCTTGACTTTTGGAAGTTGACTGTGTATCCCAGAGCTTGAAGTAATCGTATGACATAATCCAGGTTTCTTGTCAACATCAATTTGTCGTCCAGGTACGGGTAAATTTGTATACCCTGGAGCCTGCAATGTGCAATTACTGAAGCCAGGCATTTTGTAAATACTCTGGGCGCAGTAGATAAGCCAAATGGTAATGCTGAGAATTGATAATGCTCTGGCCCTGCAAGAAATCTGAGGTATTTTCTGCAGCTGTGTCTGATAGGGACATGCAGGTATGCCTCCTTGAGGTCCAGAGTAATCAGCCATGACTCCTTGCCCAGCATGGGAAGGAGTTGCTGTAGAGTCAGCATTTTGAACTTTGGTACTATGAGAAAGGTGTTTAATGTGGACAAGTCCAGTATTGGTCTCCATTGAGATTCTTTTCTTGGAACAAGGAACAGTCTTGAGTAAAACCCCTGTTCTTGTTCTGGAACTCTTTCTATTGCTTTCATTCGGGTCAGCAGAGTGATTTGTTTGATAGCCTCTGCCCTTTGATTTTGTGGTAGGTTTGGTATGCCTTGTTTTCTTGGTAAGGTATGAAAATGAAACCTGTACCCTCGGTCTATAATGTCCAAAATCCATTTGTCCTTTGTCAGTCTGTGCCAATTTTCTGCAAACAGAGATAATTTCCCGCCCAAGGGAGCTTCTAGTTGTTCCCTGGTAGGCGGTAGTAGAGGAAAGTCATTGAGTTTGTGGTTGTTGGGCAGGTGAAACCCTGGCCACTTCTTTGGTTTCCTGGCTGCCATTGTGGTCCCCTGTAAGGGCCTCTGTATTGGCCTCTTCCTCGCCACGCCTGTTCTTACCCTTTGAAACTTTTCTGTATTAGGAAAGGACCAGTTTTTTGAAGGCCAATTCCTACTGAATCTGGGGGGTTGAACCTGGAGGAAATCTTTCACAGTCTGAACTGATTTTGCTTTTTCTTCGATGGTCTTTAACACATCCTTAGCATTTGCACCAAAAAGCTTATTCTTTTCCAAAGGTGCATCCAGAAGTTTAGCTTTTACATGATCTGGTAGAGGTTGATCTTTTAACCAAGCATGTCTACGAATCACTGCCCCTGTCATAGCTGCCCTACATGAAGCTTCCAGTGCATCATATCCACACTGCAGGAAGTGATTGCTTACTTGCTGAGTGTTATGTACAGCTTCCTGCAAAGTCTTCCTGTCTAAAGGATCAGGAGAAGCTAATGTTTTTTGTAAATCTTCTAAGAGATAATCCTGATATTGTAACATATGAAAAAGGCAATTTAAAGCTCTCATAGATAAGGTAGTGGATGTGTAAACCTTTTGCCCCATCTCTCTAATGACCTTGCTTCCCTGTTGGAGGGCAAAGGATTTTTGAAGTGGAGGCTGAAACTCCTTTAGGCCCCTGTGAAATAGTTTCCAAATCAGCAGAATGGGCCCTGAATAAATGGGAATGAGTTTCTGGGACCCTGTAATACCTGTCTGGCTTGGCTGGAGCAGGAGGAAGAGAATCAGGGGTAGCACTAGAGTCAGAATACAAATCATCCAGAACATCAAGTACAGGAGGAATAGCTAAGGGCCTGTGCTGAGGCTTCTTAAGGAAAGTCTTAAGGCGTTTCCTAGAATCAGAATATTCCTGACCCTGCCACTTGAAATGTTCCCTCATGGTGTGCAGAACTTCCCCAAAAGAAATATCCTCAGGAGGGGAGGCCGAAGGGATGGAATCTTCTGCATCCGAGTCCTCATAAGTCTGGAAGAGCTCTTCCTGGCTATCAGAGTGGACAGAGCCCTCAGAGTCTTCATCTGGAGTAGGGTCAGAGGGTTCAACCCGGGGCCTTTTATCAGGAGGAGGCTGGGATGCTCTCTCAGGATGAGCCTGTGAACCTCTAATTATGGAAATTAAATCAGCCGCCATGGACATAATTTGTGTCTCTGGAGTCGGCTGAGGTAAGGATTTAGAAGTAATATGCTTTGTTTTGCTGGCTGCCTTAGCCCTAGTGTAGGCCTTAATAGACATGGCCATAGGAGGCCTGGCAGGAGTGACCTTGTCTACAGCAATGGTCTCGGGCATTTCCTCGGTTTCGGTATCCGGAGGAAAGTCTATAACTGGCGTCGGAGCAATGTCTGGATTCGGTAATGCGGTGTCTTCGGTTCGGAGCGGTGGAGAGACAGTCTCAGAGGGAACCGGAGCACTCGCGCTAGGTTTTGGCGTGGAGTCGGTGGTAGATGCGTGCCGAGGATGTCGGTCCCGGTCTTTTCGCTTTTTGGGTGTTTGCGATGTCGGAAGATCCGACGGCATGGTGTAGGCAAATTTATCGCCGAAAAAATCTTCAGCGAACTCCGCCCGGCGCCTGAGAGTGCGCTTGTTGAAGCGAGCACAGGCTACACAGGCCGAGACGTCGTGGTCTGGGTCCAGGCAAGGGAGGCAGTAAGAGTGGAAATCCTTATGAGGTATTTGTTTACCACAAAAAAGACAATTATTAACTTTTTCAGTAATTTCTGACATCGGCTGAGGCAAGAAAAGGTCCCCAACGGGGTACTTAGCTTTTTCGATTACTTCGGTATCGTAGAATACAGGAGCTGACCGACCGGCACTTGCGAACTGCTTCTGCTTCGGGCACCGTGGCAAGAAAGACTGAAGAAAATGGCGTCGGCTGATGCTTATGTACTCCAGCCGCTCTGACGTCGGAGAGAAATGCGACATCAGCCGACGTCGGACCCAGACTTTGGAATCCGGCCAACCGAGGGCTGCCTGAGGCAGGACAACCCACATGTTATGACTGCAGTTGCATTCTTGAAGGACATCAGGTCTATATCTGGGCACCCCCAGTTGCTTGTCAACATGTTGAAAATCCTTGGTTCCAGTTTCCACTCGTGTGGGTCCATGAGGTTTCTGCTTAGTCCGTCTGCCAGTGTATTTAATTTTCCAGGCAGGAATTGAGCTTGTAGGTGCACTTGGTAGCTCAAGGCTGTGTTCCACAATGCCATGGCTAGTCTGCAGAGGGGATAAGAATGCGTTACCCCCCCCCCGCTTGTTTATGTACCACATAACATTGGTGTTGTCCGTCTACCATTAGTTGTTCTGCAAGAATGTGGTCCTTGAAGGCTGTCAGAGCATTCTGTACAGCTAACATTTCTTTTTGATTGATATGTAGGTGCTTTTGACTTGGGTTCCATTTGCCCTGAATGCACTTCCTTGCCAGGTGAGCCCCCCATGCATATAGTTCTGATGCGCCTGTTAGGGTTCGGGCGGCAGGGGGTGGCGTGAAAGGTAGTCCCTTGTTCTGGTGGCAGGCCTCTGCCCACCAAAGGAACTCTAGGCGTAGGCAAGGTATGATAGGGAATCATTATTTCTAGGTCTTGAGAATGCGGACACCATAGGCTTTTCAGATACCACTGTACTTACCTCATATGCAGTCTTGCATAAGGAATTAGAAGAATGCTGGAGGCCATGAGCCCAAAGGATTGCAGTATTTGTCTTGCAGATAGCAGGGTTTTTGTGGCCACTTGTTTGAAGTAATTTGTTAAATGGATTTTTCTCTGACTTGAGGTAAGCCATCTGGGAAGTTGTATTCAAGCTTGCTCCCAGGAATATAACTTGTTGACAGGGTACCAGGTGTGATTTCTTTTCATTTATGGTGTACCCCAGACAAGTTAGAACCCTTTGTACAAAGGCCAGATGATTCAAAAGTATGTCCTGGCATACTGCCTGAATTAGACAATCATCCAGATATGGGTATATTTGAATATTTCTTTGCCTGCAAAATGCAGTGACTGGAGCTAGGCACTTTGTGAATACCCTGGGAGTAGTAGATAAGCCAAAGTGCAGTGCAGAGAACTGATATAGTGCGTGTAGTCTGCTTTGAAGCGTATGTATCTTCTGCAAGATTCCCTGATTGGGATGTGCAGGTATGCTTCTTTTAAATCTAGTGTTGCAAACCAGGCATCTTTGCCTAGCATAGGAAGTAATAGGTGAAGAGTGAGCATCTTGAATTCTGGAATCTCCAAAAAGGTGTTTAGAGCAGACTGGTCCAGGATAGGATGCCATGAATTGTCTTTTCTGGGTACCAGGAAAAGACACTAGTAGAAACCCTCTCCCTTTTCCTCTTCTGGTACCAGCTGAGTAGCCCACATGGTTAAGAGAGAAAGTACTTGTTTTGGGGCCTCTGCCCACCGATTTGGGGGTAGGTCCGGCCACCCGCTTGGAGCTAGCAACGTGTGGAAGTGAAATCTGTATCCCTGGAACACTATTTAAAACCCATTTGTCCTGGGTAATGAGTTCCCAATTCTTTGCACGAAGAGCAATCTTTCCCCCCAAAGGGGCATTCAGTTGATAAGTGCTTGGAAATTTTAAAAGGAAGTCATTGAGACAGTTTACCATGGGGGGAGTCTTATTATTCCCAGATTTGGAAGTGGAGGCCCCCCACTGCTTAGTTCTGTGTCTCCCCTGGGACTGAAACCTGGGTTTTTTGCTGTGTCTGGGTTTGGCTTGAGAAGACCTGGAAGGGGATGGAAAAGACCAATTTTTAGAGGGCCAGTGCCTACTAAATCTAGGAGGCTGAAAGTACAGTTTTGTACCTACCATAAATGTAGATGTCCGATAGGTATGCATCTGCAGTCATAAAGTACAGTTTTGTACCTACCATAAATGTAGATGTCCGAGAGGAATGCATCTGCAGTCTTTACAAATGGGTTGTCCTGTCGTCAGGCAGCCCTTCGGTCGGCCGGATTCCAAAGTCTGGGTCTGGCCTCGGCTGGTGTCGCACTTCACCCGACGTCATTGCAGCAGTTCTTCGGGTATAAAGGCATCAGCCGACGCCATTTTCCTCAGTGTTTCTTGCCCCAGATGCCAGGTGCCCTCTTGGATGGCTAAATTTGGATAAATGCCAAAGTTTCCAAATAGTAGAGAGCAAACACACAAAATAACCATGTATGTACACATATACAAACAAATACACCATAATAGATCCCCCCCAAGCTAGCTGAAGATTGGTAAGTACCCTAGGAGTACCTCAGAGGGGAAGGAGGGGGGTAATCCTGACTGCAGATGCATTCCTCTCGGACATCTACATTTATGGTAGGTACAAAACTGTACTATGTCCTTCAAGGATGCATCTGCAGTCTTTACAAATGGGTAGAATACCATAGCTAAACTAGGGGAGGAGGAAATGAGAATAGATTATGGTGTAGTCAGGATCCCTTGCAAAACAGCAGTGGCAAAACCAGCACGGGATCTAGAGTATAGAGGTAAGTTATAATGCTTGGCAAATGCATGCACGGAGGTCCAAGTAGCAGCCTCTATAATGTCCTTGGTAGCCACGCCTCGTAAGAAAGCTGTGGTAGTGGCTGTAGCCCTTGTGGAGTGAGGCCTGATGTTCTCTGGAGATTTCTTTCCATGGTAGGAGTAACAAAATCTAATGCAATTTCCTATCCATTTGGAGATTGTCTGTTTAGAAATTGGTTTTCCTTCTTTTCCTGTTGCATATGCTACCAGAAGCTGGTCAATTTTTCTATTGTTTTTTGTCCTGTCCAGGTAGTAGCGTAATTGTCTGTGTACATCCAGGGTATGTAAGAGCTTTTCTCCCCTGTTCTGTGGATTGGGGAAGAATGCAGGAAGGTGGATAGCCTGATTTAGAGAGACTCTGGATACCACCTTAGGCATAAATGTAGGATTTGCTCTCAGGGACACTATCTTGATGGAAGATCAGGAAGGGTTGTACTGCCATTAATGCCTGTAGTTCAGAGACCCTTCTTGCTGAAGTTATTGCCAGCAGGAAAGCAGTCTTCCAGGATAAGTATTGTAATTCTGCTGTAGCTGCTGGTTCGAAAGGAGGTAGTCAGTTTTTCTAGCACAAAGTTCAAGTCCCATGCTGGCAATGGGGGTTTCCTGGGAGGTTTTACATTTTTAATTCCTCTCAGAAACTGTCTGAGCAGAGGATGCGAGAAGACAGGAGAATCCAAGCTGTATTCTGCTGAAATAGCTGATGCATGTATCTTGATGGAGGAATAGGACAGGCCTGTATGGAAGAGCTCCGCCAAGTACTCCAGGATGTTGGCTATGTTCACCAGTGTCACATCTTGCCCCTTTGCAGTACTCCAGATGAGATATCGTTTCCATTTTGCTGCATAATTCTTTCTTGTTGAAGGTCTACGAGCCTCCAGGATTATGTCTTTAACCCTTTGGGATAAATTTGGGTTATTTGCTGTTATGTAATGTTCCAGGCAGTTAGCTGCGGAGTTTTTAGGTTTGGATGCAGAATGTTGTAGTTGCTCTGTGTCAGCAGTAATGGGATCAGGGGCAGTTTCCATATTTGTTCCCGGGACATGCTCCTCAGCAGTGGATACCAATGTTGTCTTGGCCAGTCTGGGGCTATCAGAATGATCCTCGGACGTTCCTCTTTGATCCTGAGAAGCACCTTGTGCATCAAAGGAAGTGGTGGGAATGCGTATGCTGTCAGGCTTTTCCAACTGAAGGATAGGGAGTCCACCTTCCAAGCAAGTGGGTGGTAAGTCCTTGTGCAGAATTTCTTCAACTGGTGATTGAATGGGGATGCAAACAAGTCTATTTGTGGTAATCCCCATTCTCTTGTGATGGTTTTGAAAATGTCCGGATGCAGCATCTATTCGTGGGCATCTGTTGTAGTTCTGCTTAATATGTCTGCTAGAATGTTTTCCTTCCCTGGTACATAAATTGCCTGTAACTGAATGTTGTAGCTCAGAGCCACATCCCATAGGTCCAGTGCCAGCCGGCATAGAGGGTATGAGTGTGTGCCTCCCTGTTTGTTGATGTACCACATAACTGTGGTGTTGTCTGTCCTTATCAACTGGCCTTCTTGGAGAAGAGGTCTGAATGCCTGGATTGCCAATTTTACTGCCATCATTTC
Organism: Protopterus annectens; assembly: GCF_019279795.1. NCBI lineage: Eukaryota > Metazoa > Chordata > Ceratodontiformes > Protopteridae > Protopterus > Protopterus annectens. Next base: position 1,016,651,415 of record NC_056747.1, on the reverse strand, counting down.
TTTTAGATTTATGTGCAGATGCAGCTGGTCTTGAGCCCATAGGCCTTGAATGCACTTGCCCATCATGTGTGCCCCCCAACCGAGGTCTGAGGCATCTGTCGTGATGGTTTGTCTTGGTTGACTTTTGCAGAAGGGCAGTCCTGTGTTTGATTGACAGGCCTGAGCCCACCATAAGAACTCTTGCTTCAGGCATGGGATCATTGGAATTTTGGTTTCTAGGCTGTGCTTGTGCTGAGACCACAAATTCTTTAGGTACCACTGTAGCTTTCTCATATGAAGTCTGGCATGAGGGACCAGTATTATGCATGATGCCATGAAGCCTAGAGCTTGTAGCACTTTTCTTGCAGTTAGATGGCTCTGCTTTGTTAATGCCAAGAAGTAGAGAGGAAGTTGCTCTTTCTTTTCTGCAGTTAGAAATGCCATTTGTTTTGATGTGTCCAGTTCTGCACCCAGAAAGGTTATTCTTTGGGATGGAATCAGCCTTGACTTTTTTGTATTGACTGTATATCCCATGGCTTGTAGCAGGTAGATGACTCTTTGTAAGTCTTCTGTTAGTTTGTTTTTTTTGTCCGCTTGTATCAGGCAGTCGTCCAGGTAGGGATAGATTTGAATTCCCTGAAGTCTGCAATGAGCGATTACTGATGCCAGGCATTTCGTGAACACTCTGGGCACAGTAGATAAGCCAAAGGGCAATGCTGAGAATTGATAATGCTCTGATCCTGCAAGAAATCTGAGGTATCTTCTGCAAATTGGTCTTATGGGGACGTGCAGGTATGCCTCCTTGAGATCTAGAGTTACCAGCCAAGACTCCTTGCCCAGCATGGGAAGAAGCTGCTGTAGGGTCAGCATTTTGAATTTTGGAACAATGAGGAATGTGTTTAAAGTGGACAGGTCTAGAATAGGCCTCCATTTGTTTTCTTTTCTTGGTACCAGGAAGAGCCTGGAGTAAAATCCCTTCCCTTGCTCCATAAATGGTACCTTTTCCACAGCTCGCATTCTTAATAATTGAGATATTTGTTTTAGAGCTTCTGCCCTTTGAGAAGGTGGTAGGTTTGGCATTCCTCTCTTTCCTGGTAGTGTATGGAAATGGAACATGTAACCTTTGTCTATAGTCTGCAAAATCCATTTTTCTCTTGTAATGCAGTGCCAGTTTCTTGAAAATAATGTTAGCTTTCCGCCTAAGGGTGCTTCTAGTTGTTCCCTGGTAGGCGGTGCCACCGCCAAGTCACTGTGGTTGAGTTGTTGTAGTGGTGGTGGCTGTATCCGTGCCTCGTTGGTTGTTACCCTGCCACTGGCGACCCCTGTAGGCACCCCTGGATTGGTTTCTGCCTCTAGAGCGCCTATTCCCGCCTCTTTGTGCCTTAGAGGAGTCCGGAAAGGACCAATTCTTGGAGGGCCAATTCCTGCTAAACCTTGGAGGTTGAACTTGTAAGAAATCTTTTACTGTTTGCACAGATTTTGCTTTCTCTTCCATCTTTTTTAGTACCTGCTGTGGGCACCAAATAAATTGACCTTGTCCATAGGTGCATCCAAAAGCTTAGATTTGACATGGTCTGGTAATGCCTGTTCTTTCAACCATGCATGCCTCCTGATAACTGTGCCAGTCATGGCTGATCTAAAGGAAGCCTCCAGTGCATCATAGCCACATTTTAAAGAATGGTTACTAACCTGCTGTATGTTATGTAACATTTCTTGAACATACTTTTTATCTAAAGATTCTTCAGAGGACAGCTTTTTAGTCAACTGGTCAAGCATAAACTCTTGATATTGAATCATATGAAATTGGCAGTTCAAAGCTCTAGCTGACAAAGTAGCAGAGGTGTAAACTTTTTTACCCCATCTCTCTAAGGACCTGGATTCCCTTTCAGAGGGGAGGGGTTTATTAGAAGAAGTAGCTGCTACAGCTTTAGGTCCCTGGGAGATAGTCTCTGGATCTGCAAAAGGGGCCTTATATAAGTGGTGATGAGTGTCCGGGACCCTGTAGTACCTATCGGGCTTAGCAGGAGCCGGAGGTAAAGTATCAGGAGCAGTGCAAGCATCATTAAATGCATCATCAACAACAGATAGAACTGGAGGAATAGCTAAAGGCCTATGCTGTGGCAAGTGTAGAAAGGTCCTAAGCCTTTTTCTAGAGTCTGAGAAATCTTGGCCCTGCCACTGAAATTGTTCCCTCATAGCATGCAAGGTTTCCCCAAAGGAAAATTCCTCAGGAGGAGAGGCTGAAGGGATGGACTCCTCAGCATCAGAGTCTTCGTAAGGAGAATAAGAAGCCTCAGGAGGGTCTGTATGTTCTGAGTCATCAGAGGAATCATCTGTGGCTACTGGCTCAGGGGCTCTGCTCTAGGCCTCTTTTCTGGAGGAGGGAGAGGCCCTGTCTGGATGAGGCTGGGCTCCCAATTAAGGAGATGAGATCCTCTGCCAAAGAAAGCATATGGGAGCTGGTGCTGGGCCTGTGAGAGGGGGGCTTGGCAGGCACAGGTTTTGATGCTTTGGCTGCTTTAGCCCTGGCAAAGGCCTTAATAGACATAGCTGGCGGAGGCCTAGCAGCTCCACGTGCAGGGGTAGAAATATCTAGGGGAATGGTGTCTGATAAATCCTGTGAAATCGCAACAGAAGGTTGGATTTCAGAAGCCGTTTCTACCAGGATAGAAGAGGCCTCGGTAGAAGGCAAGTTATCGGCTGAAGAAAGAACCGCTTGCTCGGTTTCGGCCGAAACCGAGACACTCGTGGTTTTCTTAACCGCGGTTTCGACCGAAACCGCGGACCGCGAGTGTCGGTCCTTTTCTTTGCGTTTTTTGGTTATTTGCGTAGTCGGAGAATCCGACGGCATAATGTAGGCAAAATCGGAGCCGAAAATCTGTTCAGCAAAGTCCGAGCGACGTCTAAGCGTCCGTCGGTTAAAAGAAGCACAGGCTAGACAAGCTGCTACGTCGTGGTCTGGGCCTAAACAATGTATACAATAGGAGTGGAAATCTTTATGAGGTATTTGTTTCCCACAAGATAAACAGTTATTAACTTTCTCTGACATCGGCTGAGGCAAGAAAGAGTCCCCAACGGGGTACTTAGCTTTATAGAAGTCTTCGAAGTAGTATTCGGTAGTAGTAATCTCTGGATCTGACCGACCGGCACTTGCGAACAGCTTCTGCTTCGGCCACGCGCAAGAAAGACTGAGGAAAATGGCGTCGGGTGATGCCTTTATACCCGAAGAACTGCCGCAATGACGTCGGGTGAAGTGCGACACCAGCCGAGGCCAGACCCAGACTTTGGAATCCGGCCGACCGAAGGGCTGCCTGACAGGACAACCCATTTGTAAAGACTGTAGATGCATCCTTGAAGGACATCATACGGGTTGTCCTGCCTCAGGCAGCCCTTCGGTCGGCCGGATTCCAAAGTCTGGGTCTGGCCTCGGCTGATGTCGCACTTTCCACGACGTCAGAGCGTCTGGGGTATAAAAACATCAGCCGACGCCATTTTCCTCAGTTTTTCTTGCCCCAGATGCCAGGTGCCCTCTAGGAAGGCTAAATTTGGATAAATGCAGAAAAGTTCCAAACATTTGCAAAATGATATAAATATATACATGTATATACAAACAAATACACCATAATAGATTCTCCCAGCTAGCTAAAAGAGGGGTAAGTACCCTAGGAATACCACAGAGGGGTAGGAGGGAGGGTAAACCTGACAGCAGATGCATACCTATCGGACATCTACATTTATGGTAGGTACAAAACTGTACTATGTCCTTCAAGGATGCATCTGCAGTCATAACATATGGGTAGAATACCATAGCCAATCTGGGGGAGGAGGTACTAAGAAAAGGATGGTGTAGTTAAGATCCCTTGCAGGACTGCAGTAGCAAAACCTGCTCTGGATCTGGAGTATAAAGGTAGATTGTAATGTTTGGCAAATGTATGCACGGAGCTCCAAGTAGCAGCTTCTAAAATGTCCTTGGTAGCCACCCCTCGTAGGAAGGCTGTAGTGGTGGCCGTGGCCCTTGTGGAATGAGGCCTGATGTTTTCAGGAACTGTCTTTCCATGAAAGGAGTAACAAAATCGAATGCAATTTCCTATCCATTTTGAAATTGTCTGTTTGGAAATTGCTTTTCCTTGCACCCCAGTAGCATATACTACAAATAGTTGGTCACTTTTTCGGCTAGTTTTAGTTCTGTCCAAGTAGTAGCGTAGTTGTCTGTGTATATCCAGGGTGTGCAGCAGTTTTTCCCCTCTATTCTGTGGATTTGGGAAGAACGTAGGCAAGTGAATAGCTTGGTTCAAGGATACTCTAGATACCACCTTTGGCATAAAAGTAGGATTGGTTCTTAGTGAAACTCTGTCCTGATGGAAAATAAGAAATGGCTGTACTGCAATTAATGCTTGTAACTCAGATACTCTTCTTGTTGAAGTTATTGCCAGAAGGAATGCAGTTTTCCAAATCAGAAACTGTAGATCCGCTGATGCTGCTGGTTCAAAAGGAGGAAGTGTCAGTTTCTCCAGCACAAAGTTGAGATCCCAAGCAGGTAGAGGGGGTCTTCTTGGAGGTTTAATATTTTTGATCCCTCTCAGAAATTGTCTGAGGAGAGGGTGTGAGAAGATAGGTGGATCCACATTGTATTCTGCTGAAATTGCTGAGGCATGAATTTTAATGGAAGAGTAGGACAGGCCATTATGGAGCAATTATGCTAAGTATTCCAGAATATGTGTCATGCTTTCCACTGTCACATCTGAGCCTTTTGATGTGTTCCAAATGAGAAATCTTTTCCATTTGGCTGAGTATGTCTTCCTTGTGGAAGGCCGGTGAGCTTCCAAGATAATGTCCTTCACTCTCTGTGATAAAACAGTTTGATTGGGATTTAAGGAATTTTCCAGGCAGTTAGCTGCAATGTTTTCAAGTTGGGATGCATGAGCTTGAAATTGTTCTGCGTCAGAAGAAGAGGCCATAGGGGGAGAGGCCATGGTTTTGCCTGAGACATGCTTCTCAATAATGGATACCAGTGTTGCCTTGGCCAGTCTGGAGCTATCAGTATCACTCCTTGCTGTTCCTCCCTGATCTTCAGTAGAACCTTGTACATTAATGGGAGAGGTGGGAAGGCATATACTTTTAGAGCTTTCCAGCTGAAAGGGAGAGAGTCCACCCTCCAAGCTTGTGGGTGGTATGTCCTTGAGCAGAATGTCTTCAGTTGATGGTTGAGGGGGGAGGCGAACAGATCTATCTCCGGCATTCCCCATGCCTTTGCTATGAGTTGGAAGATGTCTGGGTGCAGCATCCATTCGTGTGCATCCATGGTAGTTCTGCTTAAGCTGTCTGCCAGTGTATTCTCTTTTCCTGGCACGAACTGGGACTGTAGTTGGATATTGAGTTTCAGGCATAGTTCCCATAGATTCATAGCCAACCGGCATAGAGGGTAAGAGTGTGTGCCTCCCTGCTAGTTTATGTACCACATGACCGTGGTGTTGTCTGTCCTTATTAACAGGTGGCCTTGTTGGAGGAAGGGTTTGAAAGCCTCGATTGCATGCATTACTGCCAGCATTTCCTTTTGGTTTATGTGCATGCTTAGCTGTCCTTGAGACCATAGGCCTTGGATACATTTGCCCTCCATGTGTGCTCCCCATCCTCGGTCTGAAGCGTCCGTGGTGATGGTTTGTCTTGTTTTTGGTTTGTTGAAAGGCAACCCTCTGTTGGACTGGCAGGCCTGAGCCCACCACAGAAATTCCTTTTGAAGGCAAGGAATGATTGTTATCAGGGTTTCTAAACTGTCACTGTGTTGAGACCATACACTCCTTAGGTACCATTGTAATTTTCTCATATGCAGCCTGGCCTGTGGTATCAGAATTATGCAGGATGCCATGTAACCCAGGGCCTGCAGGATTTTCCTTGCAGTAAGCCGAGCTTGTCTTGTCAGAATCATGAAGTAATCTGGAAGTTGCTTTTGTTTTTCTTCTGTGAGAAAGGCCATTTGGGTGGTTGTGTCCAGATCTGCACCCAAAAAGGTTATCCTTTGGGATGGCACAAGTCTTGACTTTTGGATGTTGACTGTGTATCCCAAGGCCTGTAGCAGGTGGATGGCATAGGCCAAGTCCTTTATCAAATTTCCCTTGTCCGCTTGTATTAGGCAGTCGTCCAGATATGGGCAGATTTGAATCCCCTGAAGTCTGCAGTGTGCAATTACTGATGCCAGGCATTTCGTGAATACTCTGGGCGCAGTAGATAAGCCAAAGGGCAATGCTGAGAATTGATAATGCTCTGATCCCGCAAGAAATCTGAGGTATCTTCTGCAACTTGGTCGAATAGGGACGTGCAGGTATGCCTCCTTGAGATCTAGAGTCACCAGCCAAGACTCCTTGCCCAACATGGGAAGAAGTTGCTGTAGGGTCAGCATCTTGAATTTTGGCACAATGAGGTAAGTATTCAGTGCGGACAGGTCGAGAATAGGCCTCCATTGATTTTCTTTTCTTGGTACAAGGAATAGTCTGGAGTAAAATCCTTGGCCTTGTTCTGAAAGTGGTACCTTTTCTATAGCTTTCATCTGAAGCAAATTGTTGATCTGCCTTAAAGCCTCTGCCCTCTGATTTGGTGGTAGGTTTGGCATTCCGTTTCTTTTTGGCAAAGTGTGGAAGTGGAACCTGTATCCTTTGTCTATTATTTGCAGTGTCCATGTGTCCCTTGTAATATAATGCCAGTTTTTTGAGAATAAAGCCAGCTTTCCGCCCAAGGGTGCTTCCAGTTGATCCCTGGTAGGCGGAATCAGAGTAAAGTCATTGAGCCTGTCCTGGTGTAGTAGTAGTTGTTGCTGCTGTTGCACTACTCCTCTGGTTGGCAGGCTGCCACTGACGGCCTCTGTAGGAGCCCTTCGATTGGCCTCTGCCTCTAGGGTGTCTGTTCCTGCCCCTCTGGGCTCTGTCCGAGTCTGTAAAGGACCAATTCTTAGTAGGCCAGTTTCTGCTGAATCTCGGTGGTTGTACTTGCAGGAAATCCTTAACTGTTTGCACAGATTTTGCCTTTTCTTCAACCTTTTTTAAGACTTCCTGAGCAGAGGAGCCAAATAAATTTTGTTTCTCCACTGGAGCATCCAGGAGTTTAGCTTTAACATGGTCTGGCAAAGATTGTTCCTTCAGCCAGGCATGCCTACGAATAACTGCCCCAGTCATAGCTGACCTAAATGAAGCCTCCAATGCATCATAGCCACATTTTAAGAAATGATTACTAACCTGTTGTGAGTTGTGTACCAAATCCTGAAGGGATTTACGGTCAAGGGGTTCAGGAGAAGAAAGTTTCTTATTCAGTTCATCTAACAAATACTCTTGGTACTGTATCATATGAAATTGACAATTTAATGCCCTGACAGAAAGAGTTGCAGAAGTATATACCTTCTTTCCCCATCTCTCTAAAGCTCTAGACTCTCTTTCAGAGGGTAGAGGATTTTTGGCAGTGGAGGCCGCAACCCCTTTAGGGCCCTGAGAAATAGTTTCTGGGTCTGCAGAATGGACTTTATACAGATGGAAATGAGAATCCGTGACCCTGTAGTATCTATCAGGTTAGGCAGGGGCCGGAGGAAGAGTATCAGGGGCTGTACTGACATCATTAATTACATTCAAAACAGGAGGTATAGCTAAGGGCCTATGTTGAGGCAAATGCAAAAAGGTCCTTAATCTTTTTCTAGAATCAGAGAATTCCTGACCTTGCCATTGAAAATGCTCTCTCATGGAGTGTAGAGTCTCACCAAAGGAAAACTCTTCAGGAGGGGAGGCCGAAGGGATAGATTCCTCAGCATCTGAATCCTCATAAGGCGAATAAGCCTCCTCCTGGTGGTCTGGCAACTCAGATCCATCCGTGGACTCATCTGAAGAGTGTGGGTCAGAGGGGTCGGTCCTGGGCCTTTTGTCCGGAGGAGGGCGAGGCGCCCTGTCTGGGTGAGGTTGTGAACCTCTAATTAAAGAAATAAGGTCCTCTGCAAGGCTGAGGATCTGAGAACTAGAGGAAGGCCTCTGGGAGGTAGTCTTGGGAGGCAAAGCTTTAGAAAGTTTAGCAGCTTTAGCCCTAGAAAAGGCCTTAATGGACATGGAAGCAGGGGGCCTAGCTGCCCCATGTGCAGGAGTAGAAATGTCCAAAGGTATGGTGTCGGACATTTCCTGGACACTGGTTTCGGTAGGTAGCTCGGTAGCCGACTCAGCCGGGGCCTCCCGGGCCGCGGTGGTCAGTTGAATGGATTCGGAAGTAGGAATCTCCGAGGACTCTGTTTCGGCCGAAACAGAGACACTCGCAGTAGGCCTTACCGTGGTTTCAACCGAAACTGCGGGCCGAGAGTGTCGGTCCTTGTCCTTCCGTTTTTTCACCAAATGCGAAGTCGGAGTCTCCGACGGCATTTTATATGCAAAACTGGCCCCAAAAAATTCCTCTGCAAACTCCGACCGACGTCTAAGAGTTCGTCGGTTGAAGGAAGCACAGGCTGAACAGGCCGATACATCGTGGTCTGGGCCTAAGCAAGGAAGGCAGTAGTAATGGAAATCCTTATGAGGTATTTTCCCACAAGTTAAACAATTATTTACTTTGTCTGACATCGGCTGTGGCAAGAAAGAGTCCCCAACGGGGTACTTAGCTTTTTTCGAAGTCTTCGGTAGCTGAATTCACTGGATCTGACCGACCGGCACTTGCGAACAGCTTCTGCTTCGGGCACCGCGCGGCAAGAAAGACGGAGGAAAATGGCGTCGGCTGATGCTTTTATACCCCAGACGCTCTGACGTCGTGGAAAGTGCGACATCAGCCGAGGCCAGACCCAGACTTTGGAATCCGGCCGACCAAAGGGCTGCCTGAGGCAGGACAACCCATATGTTATGACTGCAGATGCATCCTTGAAGGACATCTTGAAAAAAATATTTCACAGTTTGCATATTTTTAGCTTTATCTTCCATCTTTTTAAGACCTTCCTCAGCCTTCTTGCCAAACAGGCGGTCCTGATTTAAAGGAGCATCCAACAATTTAGCTTCAACATGATCAGGCAAAGATTGCTCCTTAAGCCAAGCATGCCTTCTGAGCACAGACCCAGTAACAGCAGCCCTGCAAGAGGCCTCTAATGAATCAAAACCACACTGCAAAGTATGTTTTACAACTTGTTCAGCAGAATGCATTAAATCCTGTAATTCTTTATTTTCCACACAGTCAGGAATCAACATCATTTTCTGTTTAAGCAGTCCAATAACATGTTGCTGGATACTTTAACAGATGAAACTGTCAGTTTAAAGCCCTAATGGCCAAGGTTGCAGAAGTGTAAACCTTCTTACTCCATCTATCCAGCGCCCTGGAGTCTATCAGAAGGGGTAGGATTTTTAGCAGTAGAAGCCTTGATGTCCTTGGGCTCCTGTGAAATAGTCTCTGGATCTGCAATAGGATTTTTAAAAAGGAACTTGTGGAACTCAGGGACCCTGTAGTATCTGTCAGGTTTTTTGGGAGCAGGAGGCAGAAAATCAGGGGCCAAACTAGATTCCGAAAAAGCATCATCAACAATGTCGAGTACAGGAGGAATAGCTAAAGGCCTATGCTAAGGTAGGAGAAGGAAATCCCTAAGCCTCTTTTTGTGAATCAGAAAAAAAGTACAGTTTTGTACCTACCATAAATGTAGATGTTAGAGTGCTAATACAGCTGCAGTCATAACAAATGGGTTCTCCTGCCGTCAGGCGGGTTCTCGGTCGGCCGAATGCCAAAGTCTAGGTCCGGCGTTGGTTGTCGTCACTTCTTCCCTGATGTCAGTGCGACAGGGGTATAAAAGAACCAGCCGACGCCATTTTCTTCGGTTCTTCTTGCCCCAGATGTCAGGTGCCCCCAGAAGGAAGGCAATACATAAATTTATATAATAAAGCAATGCAATATAATCAAAATACAGTAGTTGCAAGCAAATACACCATAAATGAATACCCCAATCAGGATGTATGAGGAGGTGTTTGCCAATAGGCCTGTCCCAAGAGGGGAAGGAGGGAGGGAAACCTGGACTGCAGCCGTATTAGCACTCTAACATCTACATTTATGGAAGGTACAAAACTGTACTATGTTCGTCGTGCATACAGCTGCAGTCATAACAGATGGGTAGAATCCCAAAGATAAGAAAGGGGTGGTAGGCACTAGGTGGAACTAGGAGGAACCAGGATGCCCTGCAAGACTGCAGTGGCAAAGCCTGCTCTAGTTTTGGAGTATAATGGTAGGTGGTAGTGCTTGGAGAAGGTATGCACAGAACTCCAAGTGGCTGCTTCCAAAACATCTTTGGTAGGAACTCCTCTGAGGAAAGCTGCGGAGGTAGCTGTGGCCCTTGTGGAGTGAGATCTGATGCCTGTAGGTACAGTTTTGCCATGAAAAGAATAGCCAAAGCGTATGCAGTGGGCTATCCATTTTGAGATTGTCTGTTTGGAAATTGGCTTTCCTTGAGCTCCAACAGCATAGGACACAAAGAGCTGTTCTGATTTTCTGAAAGGCTTTGTTCTGTCCAAATAATAACGTAATTGTCTGTGGATGTCCAAGGAATGTAGTAATCTCTCCCCTTTGTTTTGAGGATTAGGATAAAAGGTAGGTAAGTGTATGGCCTGATTCAAAGCTACCCTGGATACCACTTTAGGCATAAAGGACGGGTTGGTTCGTAAGGAAACTCTGTCCTGATGGAAGATAAAAGGCTGCACAGCCATGAGAGCTTGTAGTTCTGAAACTCTACGAGCTAAGTAATAGCCAGAAGGAAAGCGGTTTTCCAGGATAAATATTGCAAATCTGATGAGGCAGCTGGCTCAAAGGGAGGCAAGGTCAGTTTTTCCAGAATGAAATTGAGATCCCAAGCAGGTATTGGTTGTTTCCTTGGGGGTCTTAGATTCTTAGCCCCTCTGAAGAACTGTCTTAAGAGAGGGTGAGAGAATAAGGGCGGATCAGTGTTGTATTCTGCAGAAATGGCTGAGGCATGGATTTTGATGGAGGAGAATGAAAGTCCACTACTTAGCAGCTCTGCTAGATACTGCAGTATTTGAGGTAAATTCAGTTTTCCAGGATCCTGACCCTTTTTCTCATTCCAGACACAAAACCGTTTCCATTTTGCGGAGTAAGCTTTTCTAGCTGACGGCCTTCTAGCCTCCAAAATGACATCCTGCACCTCCTTGGAGAGTAGGGTCTGTTGTGATGCTAAGGAATCTTCCATGCGACTAGATTGAGTGTTTTTAGCTGGCTGTGAAGAGTTTTGAAGCTGTGCTGAGTCAGGAGAAGAGGCATTAGAGGCAGGGTCCATGGTGGGGAATGCGTCAGGCTCCTCAGGAGTGGGTACCAGTGTTGTCTTGGCCAGTCTGGAGCAATGAGAATCATCTTTGGTCTGTCTGCTCTGGTTTTCAATAGAACTTTGGGCAGCAGAGGAAGAGGTGGGAAGGCATAAACTGTCACTGATGTCCAACTGAAAGAGAGAGCGTCCACTCACCAGGCCTTTGGATGGAAAATCCTTGAGCAGAATGTTGTCAATTGGTGATTTTTGTGGGAGGCAAAGAAATCTATGTCTGGCCTTCCCCATGCTTGGATTATTTCTGTAAAAACTTTTGGATGCAACTTCCATTCGTGTGGATCTGTCATATTCCTGCTTAGGTTGTCTGCCAGCGTGTTTTCCTTGCCTGGCAAGTACTGTGCTTGAAGTTCGGTTTGTAACTCCAGGGCCATGTCCCAAAGTGACATGGCCAGCCTGCACAGGTGGTATGAATGGGTTCCTCCCTGTTTATGTACCACATTACTGTGGTGTTGTCTGTCCTTATCAATAGTTGACCTGGATGCAGAAGGTCTTTGAAAGCTGTAATAGCATTTGTTACTGCTAGCATTTCCTTTTGATTGATGTGAAGGTGCTTTTCTTTTTGGGACCATTTGACCTGAATGCACCGATCTGCCATGTGCGCCCCCCAGGCATAGTCCGAGGCGTCTGTTGTGATGACTTGATTTGTTTGAGGCTTGCTGAATGGGAAACCTGTGTTTGTTTGGCATGCTTGAGCCCACCACAGAAATTCCTTTTGTAGACATGGAATTAGTGGTGTTATTGTTTCCAAACTGTGGCTGTGTTGAGACCATAGGTTTTTCAGGTACCATTGAAGTTTCCTCATATGCAGCTTTGCACATGGGATTAGTAGGATGCAAGATGCCATGAATCCCAGAGCCTGCAGGATTTTCCTTGCAGTCAGCCTGGTGTAATTTGCTAGTGCTTTGAAGTATTGAGTTAGTTGCCCCTGCTTCTCTGGCGTGAGGTAGGCCATCTGGGTGTTTGTGTCCAAGTTGGCACCCAGGAAAATTATTTTCTGAGAGGGTATTAGCCTTGAATTCTTTTTGTTGACTGTGGATCCCAGAGAATTCAACAACCTTATTACAAAAGCCAGATGTTTCAGAAGAATGTGCTTGCTGTCCGCTTGGATCAGGCAGTCGTCCAAATATGGGTATATCTGTATCCCTTGAAGTCTGCAGTAGGCAATTACTGATGCCAGGCATTTAGTGAATACTCTGGGCGCAGTAGATAAGCCAAAGGGCAATGCAGAGAATTGATAATGGTTTGAACCTGCAAGAAATCTGAGGCATCTTCTGCAATTTTGTCTGATTGGGACATGCAGGTATGCCTCCTTGAGGTCCAATGTTACCAGCCAAGACTCCTTGCCCAGCATGGGAAGAAGCTGCTGTAATGTGAGCATCTTGAATTTTGGTACGATTAAGAAAGTGTTTAGGATGGATAGGTCCAATATAGGTCTCCAATCTTTGCCCTTCCTTGGTACCAGGAATAGTCTGGAATAAAAACCTTGACCTTGTTCGTGCGTAGGTACCTCTTGAATAGCTTTCATGTCTATAAGATCTGTAATTTGCCTTTGTGCCTCTGCCCTTTGATTGTGTGGCAGATTTGGCATGCCTCTCATTTTTGGAAGGGTGTGAAAATGGATTCTGTAGCCTCTGTTTATAATGTCCAGGATCCATTTGTCCTTTGTGACAATATGCCAATTTTTTTGAAAATAATGCCAGTTTTCCTCCTAAGGGTGCTGCCATTTGAATCTTGCTTGGCATGCAAAGGGGAAAGTCATTGGGCTTGCTTTCTGAATGATTGCGAGTTATCCTTACCACCTCTTTGTGTAGGAGCTTGCCATTGTCTGCCTCTAAACGATCCTTGGGATTGTCCTCTGCCCCTCGGGCGCCTGTATCTACCTCTTTGGGGTCTGTCCGTGGCTGGAAAGGACCAATTTTTGAAGGCCAATTTCTACTGAAACGTGGGGGTTGTACCTGTAGAAAATCTTTCACAGTTTGCATTGATTTAGCCTTTTCCTCCATTTTCCTTAATACCTCCTCAGCATTAGCACCAAATAATACATCCTTTTGTAGAGGGGCATCTAGTAATTTAGCTTTGACATGATCAGGCAAGGTTTGTTCCTTGAGCCAGGCATGTCTACGTATGACTGATCCTGTAACAGCAGCTCTACATGAGGCCTCTAGAGCATCAAAACCACATTGGAAGGTATGCTTACCCACTTGTTCCGCACTATGCATCAAATCCTGCAACTCCTTCAAGTCTGGTTGTTCAGGTTGTGACATTTTACTTTTCAATTGTGATAACAAAAACTGTTGGTATTTTAGCATATGGAACTAACAGTTTAAGGCCCTCATGGTTAAGGTAGCCGAGGTATATACCTTTTTTCCCCACCTTTGTAAGGATCTGGAATCTCTCTCGGATGGTAATGGATTTTTAGCAGTGGAGGCCTTAATTCCCTTGGGGCCCTGTGAGATGGTTTCTGGGTCAGCAGCATGGCTTTTATATAGAAATTGGTGCGAGTCAGGAACCCTGTAGTACCTGTCAGGCTTGACTGGGGCTGCAGGCAGAGAATCCGGGTTAAGGCAGGCCTCCGAGTAAACATCATCTAGGATGTCCAAGACAGGGGGTATAGCCAGAGGCCTGTGCTGAGGTAGCAAGAGAAATTCCCTAAGCCTTTTCTTGGAATCTGAATAATCCTGGCCTTCCCAGTGGAAGTGTTCCCTTAAGGTATGCAAAGTTTCCCCAAATGAATAATCCTCTGGGGGGGGATACAGAAGGAATGGACTCCTCTGCATCAGAGTCTTCAAAAGGGGATTAAGAATGTTCCTGATCATCAGAGTGCTCTGAAATAATGGAGCCCTGATCAGAGGAGGGGGATTCTTCCTCCATTCTGGGCCTTTTTGTCCGGTGGAGGTTGAGAACCCCTGATAAGAGAAATTAAATACTCAGCCATTTTAAGCATCTGTTTTTTAGGCATGGGGCCTGGAGATGGGCCCTGTGTAGCTTCTCTCTTAGAATGCATGGCTGCTTTAGACTTAATGAAGGCCTTAATGGAAAAGGAAGAGGAAGGTCTGAAGACACCTTGAGTGGAGGTAGACCTATCCACATTTTGAGGTTCAACTCCAGGAGTGGCTTCGGTATCTGTAGTCTGGGTGTGGGCTGAGGAGCCTGCGACCTCGGGCACAGGAGACACCGCCAATTAAGTGTCGTCAGTAGTCAGGGGCTGCGTAGGCACCTCGCTGTGAACTGGACCACGTGTAGTCGGCTTTGGCGTGGTGTCGGTAGAGGCCGTGGACCTCGTGTGAAGTACAGTTTTGTACCTACCATAAATGTAGATGTTCGAAGATCCACATTGCTGCAGTCCTTACACTTGGGTAGTCCGCTGTCCTCGGTCGGCCCGAATATCAAAGTATAAGGCTGACGTCGGTCAAGGCACATTTGACTGACATCAGGACGTCAGGGTACAAATGCGCATGACCGACGTCATATCCTCAGTCTTTTCTTGCCCCAGATGTCAGAAGACCCTAAAAATAAAGGTCAAAACCAAAAGACAGCAAACAAACAACCACCCTTGCACTAATTATATGTACAATATATACAATATACACAATATTTACAACCCAACCCACACAACGACCTCTAACTACAGAGGGGAAGGAGGGAGAGTAAATTGGACTGCAGCAATGTGGATCTTCGAACATCTACATTTATGGTAGGTACAAAACTGCACTATGTTCTTCATCTCACATTGCTGCAGTCCTTACACTTGGGTAGAATCCCAAAGCAGAGGTAAGGGAGGATGGCCAAACTATAAGGAAGCAGGAGCAGCCAAAATGCCCTGCAAAACAGCAGTGGCAAAACCAGCCCTGGATTTAGAGTAAAGTGGTAGGTGATAATGCCTAGAGAAAGTATGCACTGAACTCCAAGTAGCTGCCTCCAGAATATCTTTGGTTGCCACCCCCCTCAAAAAAGCTGTCGAAGTGGCAGTAGCCCTAGTGGAATGAGGCCTAATCCCAGCTGGAATCTTCTTGCCATGATGGGAATAACAGAAAGCAATGCAAAACCCAAACCACTTAGAAATAGTTTGTTTTGACACAGGCTTGCCCTGAGAACTCAAAGCAAAAGAAACAAATAACTGCTGAGACTGCCTGAACCCTTTAGTTCTGTCCAAATAATATCGCAACTGCCTGTGTACATCTAAAGTGTGCAAAATCTTTTCCCCTTTATTTTGGGGATTTGCATAAAAAGTAGGCAAATGAATAGTTTGGTTTAAAGCCACACTAGAAACCACTTTAGGCATAAAGGAAGGATTAGTACGTAAAGATTCCCTATCCTTATGGAAAATTAAGAAAGGCTCAACCGCCATAAGGGCCTGTAATTCAGAAACCCTTCTTGCAGAGGTAATGGCCAACAAAAAGGCAGTCTTCCATGATAAATATTTCAACTCAGTAGTAGCTGCAGGCTCAAAAGGTTGTAGAGTGAGTTTCTCCAACACAAAATTGAGATCCCAAGCAGGAGTAGGAGCTCTACGTGGGGGTCTTATATTCTTTGCCCCTCTAAGAAATTGCTTGAACAAAGGATGAGAAAACAATGGTGGGTCACAGTCATAGTGAGCTGAAATTGCTGCAGCATGAACCTTAATAGAAGAGAAGGACAAACCTTTGTCCAGTAACTCAGTAAGATATTGAAGAGCCACACTTAAATTAGGCTCAGAAACATCAAAATCCTTTGCTGCACTCCAAAATAAAAATCTCTTCCATTTATCTGCATACACTTTCCTTGTACTGGGCCTTCTAGCTTCCAAAATCACATTCAAAACTTGTTGTGGAAGTTGAGACCCTCTATGGTTCAAAACAGAATATGCCAGGCTGTTAGGTGAAGAGAGTGAAGTTTGACATTGAGCAAATGACTGTCCTCCTGGGACAACAGGTGTGGAATCAAGGCAAAGGCCATGGAGGCTTCCGTACCAGACTTCTCAGTAATGGGTACCAGTGCTGTCGAGGCCAATCTGGAGCTATTAAAATCATCCTTGGCTTGTCCTGTCTGACCTTTAGAAGTACCTTTGGGAGGAGAGGCAGAGGTGGAAAGGCATACACATGAAGATTGCTCCAATTGAAAGAAAGAGCATCCACTTTCCAAGCTGTGGGATGAAACCTTTCGTGCAAAACTTTGGCAGCTGATGGTTTAGTGGAGAAGCGAACAGATCTATGTCTGGAGTTCCCCATGGCACTGTCAATTTCTGAAATACATGAGGATCCAATTTCCACTCGTGGGGATCCATAATCCTTCTGCTCAACACATCTGCTAAGGAGTTCTGTGCTCCGGCAGAAACCTTGCCTGAAGATTGAGCTGTAAACTGTGAGCAGACTCCCACAAAAACATTGCTTGCCTGCATAGAGGATAAGAATGTGTTCTCCCTTGCTTGTTGATGTACCACATGACAGTTGTGTTGTCTGTTAGAATCAACACCTGCCCTGGAAGAAGTAAATCCTTGAAAGCTATTAATGCAAACTGGACTGCTAACATCTCCTTCAGGTTGATATGTAGATGTTGTAGTCTGGCAGGCCACTTGTCTTGTATCCACTTTCCATTTAGATGAGCTCCCCAAGCTTTGTCTGAGGCATCTGTCGTTAAAATCTGACTCGCCTCTGGCCGGGTCACAGAGAGTCCCTTGTTTAAGTGACATTCCTGAGCCCACCACAAAAATTCCTTTTGAATGCAAGGTATTATTTGAATGACAGTGTCCAGATCCTGGCAGTGCTGTGTCCATACATTTTTGAGATACCATTGCAGCTTCCTCATATGCAGTTTGGCATTGGGAAGCACCAGAATACAAGATGCCATGAACCCTAAGGCTTGAAGGACTGTCCTTGCAGTCAGCCCGGACTGATGAGATAGTTGATGGAAGTAAAGGGAAAGATTCTGTTTGTTTGTCCGGGGTCAAAAAGGCCACCTGGGATGCTGTATTCAGTCTTACACCCAGAAAGCACATTTCCTGAGAGGGTACTAGACTGGACTTTATTTCGTTCACAGAATACCCCAGGCATCTTAGCACTGCTATCACATATTCCAAATGATGAAGAAGCTCTTCCCTTCTTTGAGCCAGAATCAGGCAATCGTCCAAATAAGGATAGATCTGTATTCCTTTTAGCCTGAAGAAAGCTATCACTGGAGCCAGAACTTTCGTGAACACTCTGGGCAGTAGATAAGCCAAAGGGCAATGCAGAGAACTGATAGTGAGAAGTCCCAGCTCGGAAACGCAGATACTTCCTGCAACTTAGTTTGATAGGAACATGAAGGTAAGCCTCCTTGAGATCCAAAGTTACCATCCAATGATCTTTGCCCAGCAGAGGTAAAAGCTGTTGTAACGTCAACATTTTGAACTTGGGAATGTCCAGATTAGTGTTGAGGACAGATAAATCCAAAATTGGTCTCCACGTGTTCCCCTTCTTTGGTACTAGGAACAGGCGAGAATAAAATCCTAGGCCCACTTCTGGCATAGGGACCGGCTGTATGGCCCCTAGTTGGAGTAACAGAGAAATTTGCTTGTGAGCCTCTATTCTTTGTTGAGGAGGAACGTCTGGCATGCCTCTGAAAGGAGGCAAGGTATGGAAATAAAACCTGTAACCGTGGTGTATGATATCCAATACCCATCTGTCTTGGGTAATTAAACTCCAATTTTCTTTGAAAAGTGCCAACCTTCCTCCCAAAGGTGCTGCCAGACGAGAAGGCTCTGGCAGCGGAAAAGGTAGGTCATTGGGTCTGTTTACGAAAGGACTGACCCCTGCCCTCACCTGAAGACTGTGCAGGAGAACTCCCTGTTCTAGGCCTGAAAGAGCCCTGAGCTCTGCCCCTACCACGTCTAGATCTACCCCTAGACTGGGAATCATAAGAAGGATACGCCACCCCTTAGTAGGCCAATTTCTACTAAACTTTGGAGGCTGAACCTGCAAAAAATCTTTAACAGTCTGCATAGACTTAGCCTTGTCCTCCATCTTCTTTAAAACTGCCTCAACAGGAGAACCAAACAACACATCAGATTGTAAAGGAGCATCTAAAATCCTTGTTTTAACATGGTCAGATAAATTTTGATCCCTCAGCCAGGCGTGCCTGCGAAGAACTGATCCAGTGGCAGCCACCCTAGACGAGGCCTGTACAGCATCAAAACCACATTGCAAAGAATGCTTACCCACCTGTTCAGAAACATGTACTAAATCTTGTAACTCTTTACAATCAATACCTTCCGCCAGAGCATCAACCTTAGACTTCAATTGTGAAAGGAGATAGTTTTGGTATTTCAACATGTGAAACTGGCAATTCAAAGCCCTCATAGCTAGAGTGGAAGAAGTATAAACTTTCTTTCCCCATCTATCCAAGGCCCTGGCCTCTTTATCTGCAGGAACCGTATTCTTGACAACAGAAGCCTTAACACCTTTAGGCCCCTGGCTAACAGTTTCTGGGTCTGCCCTAGGACTCCTAAAAAGATACTTATGAGCTTCAGGCACCCTGTAATACCTATCCGGTTTAACAGGAGCAGGAGGCAAAGAATCAGGATTAAGAGAAGCCTCTGTAAAAACATCTTCCACTACATCCAAAACAGGAGGTATAGCCAAAGGCCTATGCTGGGGTAAAACAAAATTCCCTAAGCCTTTTCCTGGAATCAGAGAAGTCCTGACCTTCCCACTTAAAATGCTCCCTCATGGAATGAAGAGTTTCTGAAAAGAAAAATCCTCAGGAGGAGAAGCAGAAGGAGTAGAATCATCCACATCAGAAACAGAATAAGGAGAGTACTCCTGCAAGTCTTCAGTCAAGACTCTGAAACATCCAAGCCTGCTCAAAACTCCCTAGTTCAGGCTCCACCCTAGGTCTCTTATCAGGAGGGGGCAAAGAACCCCTAATCAAAGTAATCAAATCTTCTGCCATTTTAAGCATATGCTTCTTGGGCACAGTTCCAGAAGAACTAGGAGTGACACCAACTGAAGCTAAACCTGGCCTGCCTCTGGGAGAAGCCTTGGAAACAGAAGGAGAGGGCCTAACCACCCTAGGCAGGGAGGGGAGTATAGTAACCTGAGAAGCCCCATCACCCTGACCTGCCTCCTGAGAGGCCACATCCTGCAATAGCAAAGTCTCTCCCTGGGATCCCAAAGAAACCTCTGGTGGAACCACCGGCTCCACAGACACCTCTAAAGAACCGGCGTCCGGTACGGACGGTTCTTCTAGCCTAGGCTTAACTGCTTTGTCCTTGCGCTTCTTCGAAGAAGCGGGCGTCGGAGCATCCGACGGCATTTTATAATTGCACCGCTTCCCGAAGACTAACCTGGCACAATCTAATCTCCTCTTTATAGTGTGCTTATTGAATCTAGCACAAGAGCGACACCCAACAACGTCGTGCTCAGGCCCTAAACAAGGAATACACAAAGTATGATAGTCTCTATGCGGTATCTGTTTCCCACAAGAAATACAATTATTCACTTTTTCTGACATCCGTTAAACCACTGAGGCAAGAAAAACAAAATATTCCCAACGGGTACTTAGCCAACTTTGACTCGGTCTGAAACTCCGGAATCGAAAAATTTCAGAACGCCAACCGGCACTTGCAATACTGCTTCTGCATCGGACCATGCGGCAAAAAAGACTGAGGATATGACGTCGGTCATGCGCATTTGTACCCTGACGTCCTGATGTCAGTCAAATGCGCCTTGACCGACGTCAGCCTTATACTTTGATATTCGGGCCGACCGAGGACAGCGGACTACCCAAGTGTAAGGACTGCAGCAATGTGAGATGAAGAACATCGGTCCTTATCTTTGCGTTTTTTAGACAAAACTGTAGTCGGAGTATCCGACGACATAACGTAGTTAAATGTTTTTCCAAAATAATGCCGTGCGAACTCCGCCCGACGCTTAATGGTGCGTTTGTTGAATGTAGCACAAAAGCGACAGACCGAGAAGTCGTGGTCTGGGTCTAAACAAGGTATACAGAGGGAATGGAAATCCTTATGCGGTATTTGCTTCCCACATGAAATACAATTATTAACTTTTTCTGACATCGGTCTGATACAGATAAGCGCACCAGGTACGAAAACTGTAGCAATCGCCAAATCGACTCTTACAAGTCACCAAGTAAGTCCAATCCAAATGAATAAAAGACACGAACTCTTTATTTGGATAAAAAGTTAAAGCGCTTTTCGTCTACTAAATCAGTAGACTTCTTCAGAACTACAAAAGTAAAACTGAACTGCCATCTTAAATAACACCATTTAAAAAGCATCAGCTGACATTAGTATAGTTCCATTACTAACAATCAACTCTTAAAGACATAACCTAAAAATACAAGTGAATGCAAGAATAAATGCACCAACAGTATAATTTGAACCACGAACCCTTGTTCAAATCAATGTTGTTTTACCGAAATATTTAAACCATTCTTTTAGCATAGTGTCAACCCCAATGGTTACTCTAATTCTTACACTCTCTAAGTTAC
The DNA here is from genome assembly GCF_019279795.1 of Protopterus annectens. Lineage (NCBI taxonomy): Eukaryota > Metazoa > Chordata > Ceratodontiformes > Protopteridae > Protopterus > Protopterus annectens. Next base: position 1,016,630,657 of record NC_056747.1, on the reverse strand, counting down.
AACAGTATTACCTTATTTAAGTGAGAAATCTAACGTCTTAGACTTTTCAACTTTAGTAAACAACTAATTGAACACAGGTCATTAAGACCTGGAAATGCATATGAGTTCAATTTTATCTGCCCCACCAATTCTTTCTCCTCAAGTAACAAGTGGAGGGGGGCACCTTGATGGTTATCAATAATTTGGTCTATTATTATAAACTTAAAGGAGTGGCCCTTACATAGAGAAATGTGTTTAGCTAACGCATTCTCTAACTTGCCTTTCTTTATAGCATACAGATGTTCGTATATTCTGTCCTGCAGTCTACGTTCGGTCTTACCTACGTAGAACCCTGGACATTGTTGGCACATAGCTAAATAGACCACCATACGGGAATTACAGTTTGTCCTATGTTTCAAGTTATAAGTTCTTCCAGTAATAGTAAATTTGTTAGTCTCAAAAATACTACTGCACCTATTACAACTCTGACATTTAAAGGTACCTGGGGTTTTAACAAACCGGGGTGCTGGTTTTTCTAATAAATTTTTCAAGTTTCTTCCTCTCCTGAATGTAATTTCAGGCCTAGATCCCAGTTTGTTGTACAATAGTGAATTAGTTTTAAAAATGTCCCAGTTCTTTCTAATAATGTCAATTGTAACGTGATTGTCAATGTTAAAGGTTAAAATAAGTCTAGGGTAGTTCTCTTTATTAACTCTTGTAGTGTCGGATAAAAAATTGTTAAATACATTTGGTGAAACACTCACATTTAGTTGTTCTCCAATCAGTGGTGTTTCAAAAGATGTGTTGAGTATAGGTTTAAATACTCCTGTATGCCTTTTAAGCGTAACTTCTCCTATTAGTGTTTCCACAAGGGAAAGAGGGTACCCCCTAAGTGTGAACATAGATTTCAAATGTTCACATTCATCTTTAAAATCAGCATCAAGGCTAACAATTCGGGCTGCTCTCACAAGTTGCCCTTTGACAACTGATTTCTTTTGAAAGTTCGGGTGACAACTTGTGAAGTGTAAGAGGGAATTGGAGTATGTAGTTTTTCTATGGATGGTAGAAACAAATGCTTTAAGTTCAATTTTCTTCTCTTACCATATGTCTAAATAAGCAATAGCACTGGTACTAAAAGTCGAGGTAAATTCTAAAAATGTAGTAGAGGAATTAAACCCTTCAATAATGTTTTGACCAAGTGCTTCATCACCTTCAAATATTATAAAAATATCATCCAGGTATCTGGTATAGAATCGAATTTTCTCCTTCAAGGCATAGTTGTTAAATACATGTTCCCTTTCCCAAAATGCCATCACTATGTTAGCTATACTGGCTCCACACGGGGAGCCCATTGCTACCCCAACCTTTTGCAGGTAGAAATTATCTCCTAAAGTGAAATAGTTGTTATATAAAATTATTTCAAGCAGTTCAATCACTAATGAGGTTTCCATATAAGAGGCATTTTTCATTTTAAGCGTAGCCGCTACCCATTCTGTGGCTATAGTATGAGGGATACAAGTATACATATCTTTGACGTCAACTGTTAAAAAATTACAGTTGGGGTCAAAGTCTAAGGTGTTAATTTTGGCTAAAAAAGACCAAGAGTCTTTGCAAATGTGTTCTTCATCCACAAGGTATTTTTTAAGAACAGAATCAACAACCTTCGCACAGGTATAAGTGGGTGATCCTCAACTGTCCACTAAGGGACGCATAGGCGGATGAATAATATCCTTGTGGATTTTAGGTATACCAAATAACTTAGGATATTCTTGGGTTCGTGGTTCAAATTATACTGTTGGTGCATTTATTCTTGCATTCACTTGTATTTTTAGGTTATGTCTTTAAGAGTTGATTGTTAGTAATGGAACTATACTAATGTCAGCTGATGCTTTTTAAATGGTGTTATTTAAGATGGCAGTTCAGTTTTACTTTTGTAGTTCTGAAGTCTACTTGATTTAGTAGACGAAAAGCGCTTTAACTTTTTATCCAAATAAAGAGTTTGTGCCTTTTATTCATTTGGATTGGACTTACTTGGTGACTTGTAAGAGTCGATTTGGTGATTGCTACAGTTTTCGTACCTGGTGTGCTTATCTGTATTTTCCAAGTTATTTGTGGAAGTTGTATGACATCGGTCTGAGGCAAGAAAAGTTTCCCCAACGGGGTACTTAGCTTTCAAGAAGACTTCGGTTTCCAAATTTTCGTAATTTCAGGAGCTGGCCGACCGGCACTTGAGAACTGCTTCTGGCACCGCGTGGCAAGAAAGACTGAAGAAAATGGCGTTGGCTGGTTCTTTTATACCCGTCGCACTGACGTCAGGGAAGAAGCTATGACAACCGACGCTGGACCTAGACTTTGGAATTCGGCCGACCGAGGACCCGCCTGACGGCAGGAGAACCCATCTGTTATGACTGCAGCTGTATGCACGATGAACATCCTGGCTTTCCAGTGGAAATGCTCCCTTAGAGTATGTACAGTTTCCCCAAAAGAAAAATCCTCAGGATGGGAGGCAGAGGGAATTGAGTCCCCTGCATCAGAATCTTCATAAGTAGATAAGGGCAAATCCAGTTTATCAGAAGAATCAGAAAAAACAGATTCCTGATCAGAAGACTCAATCAACTTTAGTCCTAGGCCTCTAAGAAGTGGGGGGGGGGGGGAAGAGAGTGGCTAGCCCTGATTAGAGTTATTGGATCTTCAGCCATTCTTATTTGTGTTTTAGGCATAGAGGCCTGAGTATGTGGCCTGGGCATCGTTTTTTTAGGCATGGATTGAGATTTAGGCCAAAGTAAAGGAGGAGGCGTCCGTTTAATATGCAAGTCCGTAGGCCTGAATACATCCTCAGAAGCCGGTGCCTGCTCAGCGGCTCCGGACCCATCCAAGGTAGAGACATCCATGGGTTCCACAGTTGAAGTATCTTGCGACAAACCGGACTCCGAATGGGTCTCAGTTGAGGCCTGCAAATCAGAAGTAGCAGGTATCAGGGGCTGCGAAAGCACCTCACTGAGTACCGGCGAACTAGCGACTGGCTTAAGAGAAGCGTCGTCGGCAGTTTTGGACCTCAGTGGCCTGTCTCTGTCTTTATCTTTGCGTTTTTTTCAGAATCCCGGTAGTTGGGTGGCTAACTGACATTTCTGGATAATTAAACCGAGAACCGAAATATTTAGAGGCGAAAATATACCAAAGACAGAAAGTGCGCTGATTAAATAAAGCACAAAACCGACAGCAAGGTACATCATGGTCAGGGCCTAGGCAAGAAATACAGTACGAATGAAAATCTTTATGAGGTATTTGCTTTCCACAAGTAATGCAATTATTAACTTTTACTGACATCGGTAAGGAGCAAGAAAAAGTTTCCCCAACAGGATACTTATCTTTAGTTGAAGACTTCGGTTCTGAAACTTGAAAACGAACATTTCAGGAGTTAGCCGACCGGCACTTGCGAACTGCTTCTGCTTCGGGCACCGTACGGCAAGAAAGTCTGATGTAATGGCGTTGGCTGCATGTTTTATACCCCTGACGACCTGACATCATGGAAGAAGGGACAGCAGCTGACTTAGGACCCAAGACTTTGTTAATCAGGCCGACTGAGGGCTACCTGCAAGCAGATCAGCCAAATGTAATGACTGCAACAGTGAAACACGAAGAACATCCCATAGTTTCCAAAGAAGATGAGGCAAAAGAAACTGAAACCAAACCCATTGAGGCCAAAAGGGGGCAATGAGGATTACTGAATTCTCCGACCTCATGGCTTTCTTTAGAAACTGAGATATCAGAGGAATTGGGGGAAAGGCATAGAGAAGACGGGGGGGCCAGTCATGGAGAACAAAGTCTCTGGGTGCCTCCCCCGGAGGGGAGATTAGGGCAAAGTATCTGCTGCACTTGTTGCTCAGATGGGATGCAAAAAGATCGCAGCACGGTTGGCCCCAGTGAAGAAAAACCTGTTTGGCCACCACAGGATTGAGACAGCACTCATGAGGCATGAGAATGGTTCTGCTCAGCTTGTCCGTTATCACGTTGGAGCTCCCCGGAATGTGCGTTGCTGGGAAAAAGCGGTTGGAAGAAATTGCCCATTGTCAAAGCCATTGTCACAATGGGTAAGATTTGGTTCCCCCATGCTTGTTGATACATCAAACTACAGACATGTTTGTCCATTTGAATTGCTACTATTACCCGAGGTAGGGCATCTTGAAATGCTTGTAACGCAAACAGCACTGCCCTCATTTCTAGAACACTGATGTGCAAGTTGGCCTCTAGCTGGAACCATGTGCCTTGGACTGTCCTTCCCAGATAATGCCCACCCTACCCCATCTGGGAAGCATCCGTGGTTCACTATGGCTTGGGGTTATGGAAGAAGGAATGGTAAGCCCAAAAGAATCTGGTTGGAATGGAGCCACCACGAAAGATCCTGTTTGCAGCAATGGGTAATCACAATTAGGTAAGACAATGGTTGATACAGAGACCACTGGGAGGCAAGTAACTACTGTAAGATTCACATTTGATATCTTGCTAAGGGAACCTGAGTGATTGAGGTTGCCATAGAACCTAATGCTTCTAGGACTAATCTGGCTGGAACCTTTCTGTGTAGGATAATTTGACCCGAGATCTGATCCTTTTTATTTTTTTTGATGGAAGTAAAAATTCCTGTAACTGTGTCCAACCGGGCTCCGATGAATCCCAATTGCTGAGAAGATTGTAAATTTGACTTTTTGTAATTTATTGTGATTTATTGTGATGCCTAGATAAGCACAGAAATGTAGAGTGTAATCTTATGCCCATTCTAACTAATGCCTGGTGGTAGCAGTGAGGTGCCAGTTGTTGAGGTATGGAAAAACTCTAAATCCTTGGAGTCTGAGATGAGCTGCAACCACTGCCATATATTTGAACACCCTGCGGGCTGAGCAGAGTCCAAAGGCCAGTGATCTGAACTGGAAATGACTGGCTCACAGCCAGAAGTGCAGGAATCTCCTGGAACGTGTGTTCATTTTTATGTGGTAATACGCTTCCTGGGGATCTATACAGCACATCCAATAAGAAGTTATGTACCTACCATAACGTTCCATGTTAGTTGTCGTCTTCTTGCCTTCTTTCTTGCTGGATGGGTTCGGAGCTGATCCTCTGCTCCAACTCGGCCTTCTACTAAAGCTCGAGAGCTATTTACTGGCTCGAGGCCTCCCCATATCACACAATGCTTGGCGCTAGATACCCAGATCTCGTTTGGCAGCGCTAACACCATAGAAAAAAATTTCAAGGACACCTGTCCAAACTACAAGTTTTACCTACAGTACTAAAACAGAGAAGGACGTAACCAGATAAGACTCAGCCAGAGGAAGAAGGCCTCAAAAAGGGACTCTTCTCTGTCTGTCCAGGCTAGGGGGATGGAGGGTGGGATGCAAGAAAGAAGGCGAGAAGAAGACAACTAACATGCAACGTTATGGTAGGTACATAACTTCTTAATGTTAAGTTGTCTATCTCGCCTTCATTCTTGCTGGATGGGACAGCGTCCCTAGCACCTTAGTCCTGGGTGGCTCATCGGAACAGACTCTTGAGCACAGTGGAACCAAAATCAGCTCGACTCCTAGAGGCCATATCCAACTTATAATGTGAAATGAAAGTATGAGGAGTGGCCCCATGTGGCTGCAGCACAAATAGATTCCATTGGTAGTCTTGCTTGAAAAGCTACCAAAGTAGCTAACAGTCTGGTGGAATGAGCTTTTGGTTTTGTACGGAGTTCTTTATGTCTCAGTTGATAAATCAAAGTAATAATAGAGGCCAACCACCTGGATAAGGTTACTTTAGAAACTGGCAAGCCCTGTTGCCTTCAGCATAGGACAGGAAGAGTTGGTCCGATTTTCTTGTTTGCTTAGTCCTATCCAAATAAAAACGTAATTGCCTATGAACGTCCAATTGGTGTAACTTTTGTTCAGCTTTGTTCGAATAGTTAGGAAAAAAGACAGGTAGATCAATAGCCTGATTCAGGTTTGTTTCGGAAGGTATCTTGGGCAGAAAAGAAGGATTAGTCCTGAGTGAAACTCTATCCTTGTGTAAAACAAGATAAGGAGGACGGAATAGAGGGCTTGAAGTTCTGAAACTCTCCTAGCTGAGGTGATGGCTACTAAAAAGAGTCTTCCAGGAGAGTAATTTTAAGGAACAGGAGTCCGCAGGCTCAAAAGGAGGGAGAATCAAGGAAGCTAATATCAGGTTTAAATCCCACGGAGGCTGGGGATCTCTGACCGGGGGCGTAAGTAAAATAGTCCCTTTAAGAAAGGCCTTGCAAAGTTTGTGGGATATGATGCTGGTTTCTGACAGGCCAGCGTGGAAATTTGCGATAGCAGCCAATTGGACCCTAATGGTGGCAGACGAAGAACCAGCTCAAAAAAGTTCTGCTAAAAAATCTAGAACATGATGGACAGGGGCTGTAAAGGGGGTCTATATTCCTAGCCTCTGCCCAGAGAGAGAAACGTTTCCACTTACTAGCATAAGTCTTCCTAGTAGTAGATTTGTGCGAAGAAAGGATGATTTCACGCACCGGCTGAGAAATATGAGAAAGCCTGGCTAAGGTTGGAAGTGGAGCAACCAAGCTGTGACGTTGAGACACTGAAGGGATTGGTGCAGCCCGCCCGACTGATGGACCAAGAGGTCTGGCACATTCCAAGGTTACTCCAGCAGGTGACGATGCAGGAATGGGAACCAAATTTGTCGAGGCCAGTAAGGTGCAATGAGGATCATCCTGGATCCCAATGCAGTCGCCTTCTGAATTAGATTGGGAATTAGGGGAAAAGGTGGGAATGCATACAGAAGACCCCGGGGCCAATCGTGAACTACAGCGTCTCTAGGAGAGTGGCCGGGGAGGGAGAAGAGAGTGAAGAAATCGTCACACTTGCTGTTGAGAGGAGTTGCAAAAAGGTTGCAGCAAGGTTGACCCCATCTGCGGAAAATTTTGTCCGCTACTGACAAGAGACCACTCGTGAGGCATGAGAATAGCTCTGCTTAGCCTGTCCGTTATGACGTTGGACTTCCTGGGGATGTGCGTTATCATCAGAAACCGCTGAGAGGAGATCGCCCACTGCCAGAGTCTGAGTGCTTCTCGACAAAAGGGATAGGGACTTGGTTCTGCCCTGCTTGTTGATGTACCACACTACAGACATAATGTCTGTTTGAATTGCAATAGTCCTGGTGGGTAGAGAGTCATGAAGAGCTTGCAACGCTAAACGCACCGCTCTCATCTCCAGAACGTTTATGTGCAGGTGGTACTCTAGAGGTTGCCAAGTGCCCTGAACAGTCCTGCCCTGAAAATGCCCCCACCCCCACCCGATCGGGGAGGCATCCGTGGTCACCGTGGCAACAGGAGGAGGATGAAGAACAAACTATCTGCCCTGAAGTACTAGAGGGGAGACCATCCACCAAGCCAGGTGGTCTTTGCATGATTGAGTGATTATTATGTTGTGAGACATCGGAAGTTGTTGAAAGGACCATTGGGTAAAAAGCATCCACTGAAGAATCCACATGTGAAAACGCGCCAGGGGAAGTAATGTGATAGCTGCTGCCATGAGACCCAAAGTTTTCAGTACAAATCTGGCCTGAATCCTCTTGCACTGTAGTAAGACCTACACATGTCTGCGAATGTCTGATACTCTGTCTAAAGGAAGTTTTGCAGACAGCTCTTTTGTATTTAATCTTGCGCCTATAAAGGTTATAGACTGACAAGGCGACAACGCAGACATTTCGAAATTTATTGAGATACCTAGCTCGGAGCAAGTTTGGATGGTATAATCCCTGGCTTGCAGTAGCTGATGCCTGGTGGAAGCAGTAAGGAGCCAGTCGTCTAGATATGGAAACACCTGGAATCCTCGCAGTCTCAGGTGAGCCGTAACCACTGCCATGCATTTGGTGAACACCCTGGGGGGCTGTGGTGAGACCAAAGGGCAGGGCTCTGAATTGATAGTGACTGGCTCCCAGCCGGAAGCAGAGAAAACGTCTGGAGCGTCTGTCCATTTTGATATGGTGGTACGCATCCTGAAGGTCTATGGAGCACATCCAATTGTCCTGACCCAAAAAGGGTAGAATGGACTGAAGCGTGACCATCCGGAACTTCGTTCTTTGAACAGATTTGTTTAACCTGCTGAGATTCAAAATGGGTCTCCAGTCCCCTGTCTTTTTTTTGTACCAAAAAGAACTTGGAGTAAATCCCGGATCCTTGCTGGTCTGCTGGGACTGGCTGGATGGCCCTTTTTTTTTTTTAGCAGTTTTGAAATTTCTAGCACTGCATGTTCCCTTAAACCGGGTGGAACATCTGGAAGGGACCTGGTTGTTTGTACAGGGGTGTAGACAAAGGGGATTTTGTAACCCTCGGATTTGATGGACCAGACCCATTTGTCTTGTGTGAGGGAGTTGCCAGGCTTCTGGGTACAGTGACAATTTACCCCTGACTGCCTCCGAAGGTGGACAGTCGGGCAGCCCCTCAGGGGTGCTGAAAGGGTTTGTCAGAGAAAGACTCTCTGCTACCCTGATTTTGCAGACCCCCTCTGCCCCTCGGGCGGCGTCTATTATTGTTCCCTCCTCTGCCCCTGGAGGGAAACTCGCCACGTGTGTCAGGCACGACTCCCTGGGGTTTCCGAAACAACATTTTTCCACTCTTCTGACCTTTAGGGTATGGTCTAGAGGGAGTAGTAAAACGGACTCCCACAGCAGAGAGAGTCTTGCCTTCCTGCTCACACCTGGTAAAGGTATCCTTCACCTGTGGTCCCAAACAGAGCTGAACCATCAAAGGGGGTATTGGTGAAGGACGCCTTAAAGGGGTCAAAGTTACATAACCGCATCCAGGCATGTCTTCTCAAAGCCACTCCTGTACCTGCGGCCCTATTCGCCCCATCGGCTGCATAAGAAATGAGCCGCATGGAGGAGTTGACGACAGAGTTAAGGGTTGCCAGCTGGGAGTTAATCTTATCCTGAGCCCCCGCAGCTGATGGATCCTGAAGGGTATCACACAGTTCCTTGAGAAGATCCCTTTGAAGGTGGGTGAAATGGCACAGATAATTCAGCGACCGCATGGTAAAAGTCGCTGAAGAAAACATCCACTTCCCGTACCTGTCCATTGTCCTAGACGCTATTAGGTGGACGGGCAGGCACCGAAGGGTCAGCCAACTCCTTCTTAGTGGCTGCTGCCACCACCATGGCATCAACAGGGACACCTTTTGTCAGACATTGTTTGTCGGGTGGGGCTGTAATGAACTTAGTGGACCTGCGGGGAGTTGGTTCCACTGTGTCCGGGGCTGACCACGCCCTTCAAGCCACCACTTCCATGAGCGGGTCGAAGGGTGAAGACACCCAGGAGGTGGAAAGGCGAGAACCAAACGCGTCCAGGTACACCGACTCGTCCTCGGAAGGGTTAAGGGCAGTCCAGTTCCCCCTCTGCTTAAGGATCTCTTGGATGTCCGAAAAAGAGACATCCTCAGAGGGGGATCTTGGGGACCCTTCCGAATCCTCCAAGTCGGTATCAGACGTGACTGACTCAGGGGAGTCAACATGTTTCCTCTTACATTTTCTATTCCGAGGGGGCTCCTCTGAATGATCAGGGGAGGCCTCGGAAGAGGAAGATATGCCCAATGCGGCGGCCTGGAGCGTCTCTTCTCCACGCTTGGGGTCAAGAGGGTGGCCAGAAACCAATGCAGGCACCATGGGGGGAGGAGCCGACTCAGGAGTTAGTACGCTCCTCATGACCTCGAAGATGCCCCTGTCAGGCAGAGCAGACGGTCCCCGCTCAGAAAAGACGTGAACCCCTCCTGGCACAGAGAGGGACGGCGCCGAGGCTGATGGGGCCGAGCTCACCTGTGCCGAAGCCCCGAGAGGGAGAACAGGGTCGGACAAGGGCCCCATGCCACTCGCCCCCTCAGAGCCAACGAGGGAGTCCCGGCGCCCAGATCCCACCAAGGAAGGAACCAATGAAGAGATCGGAGCCGAAGGAGCCGAAAGGTGTGGTTATCTGCTCCGACATTTCCAAGATTTGAGCCCCAACCAGCTCCGGCTCCGAACACAAAAGGGGAGTCGGAGGAGGAACTGCTGAAGACACCGGGACAGCCACAGTCTGTTGAGAAGGGCTGGTTAACATCTTGGCCAGGTCTTGCGATTTAAGTAGTCTACTGACCACTCTTCTCCAAGTCATGGTTGGATAACCTGGAAGACCGAGAGGAGTGGGACCTACGGCTTCGTTCCGACTGAAGCAACGATGACTTCAGAGCCAAGTGAACCGATTCTAGGGAAGGGGACCTACAATGTTTTCGGCCCAATGACGGTTCTGACAAAGTCGGAGCCGATTGAGGTCTAGAGGTGTCGGCTCCAGCCGGAGCCGAAGAGGAGGCAGATGCTCCGCCCGGCAATGGCTCCGAACTGGGAGCAGACAGCTTGGCGGGCTTTGAGGATTTCCCCGACTGAGGCTTCGCCGGGGATCCCTCTGGCTTGAGTAGGACTCTCAAAATAAGCTTGTTCCTATGCTCCTGCATACCATTTTTTGGCACTAAAAAGAACCTGCAGGTGTAGGGAACCCAAGCAATAAACGCAAGAAGTGTGACAGTCTGTCAGAGACATCTTCTGACAGCACGAGTCACACTTCTTGAAGCCTGAAACTTTGGTATTCTTGGACATACTGGCCCAGGGATACCAAAGAGAGAAAACTTACACTATTGCTTAAACAAGGCACACAGACACACTCACTTGCCCACACTAGATAAGCTAACAATAAGCAGAAAAAAACTATCACCCACACTTAATAATAACCACCTCAATAAAAATATACAAAAACTAGAAGGCTAAACACTACTCCTATAGGTACAACAAGGGGGGGGTTAGCCACTAATAAAGAAACAAGGGGGGGGTAGAAACTCTCCAACAGAAAACGAGTTTCCCAAGTGGGACAAACTAGGGGATACACAGTATAACTATACTACAAGGTAAAGACAATCTATCTCTAAAAAAAAAACACAGTTAAATATTAGCTGAAAATAGAAAAAAAAGGATTAATATGACCTGAGCCAGTAAAAACGCAACCTTGTAGCTGAAGTGGCAAACGAGATCTGGGTATCTAGCACCAAGCATTGTGGGATATGGGGAGGCCTCGAGCCAGTAAATAGCTCTCGAGCTTTAGTAGAAGGCCGAGTCGAAGTCGAGGATCGGCTCCTAACCCATCCAGCAAGAATGAAGGCGAGATAGACAACTTAACATTAGTCTTTCTCCAAGAATGGAAGTATTGACTGTACCAAGACCATCCAGAATTTAGTTTGCTGAACTGCCCGAGATCCAAGATGAGTCTCCAGTCCCACTTTTTTGGGCACTACAAAGAACCTTTGAGTAAAACCCTGATCCTATTTGGTCTGGTGGGACTTTCTGCATGACTTTTGTCGAGCAGTCTCCATTTCTACGACTGCTGTTTCCTTGTGACTGGGTGGAAAATCTGGGTGTCTTTTTTGGGTTTTTGGATGTATAGATTGTGGGATTTTGTAACCTCTGAATATTACTCCCTGCACCCATTTGTCTAAAGTTACTAGTTGCCAGGTGGGCTGGTGCAGGGATAGTCACCCCCAGACTGCCTCTAGAGGAGGGCACAATCAGGCCTCCCTTCAGGGGGTGCTGGTAGGGAGTACCAGAGAAAGGTCTCTGAACCCCTGGTTCTGCGGGCCACTTCTGCCTCTGGGACAGCATCTACCATTACTTCCCCCTCTACCAAGACGAAAGTCTTTGCCGTGTGATTCCGGGAAAGGCCTTTGGGATTTTTTAATTAGAAGTTATGTACTTACCATAATGTTCCATCTGAGTAGGTGGATTCATTTGTCTGCAACCTGTGGGTTATGGATCCGATAACGGATCCGAACCGGCATGGTTTATCCAGCTATGGATCCGAGCTCCTAGCTCCTCCCCTCACCCATAATGCCCTGCTCTCCCTAAATGACCTCAGATTGAGTTTGCCCTGTATCAAAATAACCTAGAAATGGGTAACACATTCTATGCAGGAAACTGACAAGGCCAGGGGGATAGGAGGGCGGGATGGTTGCAGACAAATGAATCCACCTACTCAGATGGAACGTTATGGTAAGTACATAACTTCTAAATCTGAAATAGGAGATTCATTTGTCTGCAACCTGTGGGACAGAGTCCCCAGCTACCTGAATCTTGGGCGGCCATCATGGAAGGATATTCCGAGCACCTGAGCCAAAGGATGCTCTACCTCTAGATGTGATATCCAGCTTGTAATGAGAAATAAAGGTATGAGATGAAGCCCAAGTGGCTGCTGAACAAATGTCATCCAGAGGAATCCTAGCTTTAAAGGCCACTGAGGTAGAAACTGACCGGGTCGAATGGGCATGGACTCCCTCCGGTGCGGGCCTCCCAGAAGCTTGGTAAGCTAAAAGAATACACTGCGAAATCCAGCATGACAAGGAGACTTTGGAAATTGGCTTACCCAGATTGAATTTGGCAAAGGAAATGAACAATTGGTCGGATTGCCTATGACCAGCTGTCCTGTTAAGATAAAAACGAAGCTGCCTGTGAACATCCAAGGAATGCAGCTTGTATTCACCCTTGTTCTGATATTTAGGAAAGAAAACAGGGAGGTTGATGGACCGATTAATGTTTGCTTCTGAAGCTACCTTAGGAAGAAAGGAGGGATTGGTCCTGAGGTATACGCGGTCCGGATGGAAGACCAAGTAAGGCGGCTTCATGGATAAGGCTTGAAGTTCCGAAACTCTTTTGGCCGAAGTAATGGCTACTAAAAAAGCAGTCTTGAGGGATAAGAATTTAAGATCTACTGTGGCCGCAGGCTCGAAGGGGGGAGCGGTCTAGGCCTGAAGAACCAAGGAAAGATCCCATGGTGGAACCGCCTGCTTGACAGGGGGTCTAAGGAGAAAGGTGCCTTTTAGGAATATTTTACATAATTTGGCGGACATAAGAGGTCCAGAGTCATGACCAACATGATAGTGAGAAATGGCCGCAAGCTGCACTTTGACCGTGGAACTACTGGCACCATCATTAAAAAGAGTGGTAAGGAAGTCTAGCACCAGAGGAAGGGGAACCGTGAAGGGATATAGACCCTGCCGCTCCACCCAAATGGAGAATCGTTTCCATTTACTGTGGTAAACTTCTCTGGTAGATGGTTTATGAGCCGCTACCAGGATGGCCTTAACGGGGGACGAGATACCGGGAGTCCTAATTAGGAGTGGAACTGGAGCAGCCAAGCAGTTCGCTTCAGGTTGTCCAGATTCGGAGTTGGTAGGTTCGATGGGTGTGATATCAGATCCGGAATGGGATCTAGAATCCAAGGTGGATTCACCGAGTGAGACCTTAGGTAAGGGAACCAGATCTGTCGAGGCCAGAATGGGGCAATGAGGATCATTCTGCACCCCAACCGAGAGGCTTTCTGAAGAACCTGGAGCATCAGAGGCAAAGTGGGGGTAAGCGTAAAGAAGACCGGGAGGCCAAGCATGCACCAGAGCGTCTCTCGGGGAATCCCCTGGAGGAGGGATTAGAGCGAAAAAACTGTCGCACTTGGTGTTTAAGGGAGACGCAAAGAGATCGCAACAAGGAGTTCCCCACTGTGCGAAGATACGTTTCGCTACTTGAGCATTGAGAGACCACTCGTACGGGGAGAGAATGGTGCGACTGAGCTTGTCCGCAAGGATGTTGGACCGACCCAGAATATGCGTTGCGATGAGAAAGCGGTTGGTGGAGATCGCCCGTTCCCACACTCTCATGGCTTCTCGACAAAGGATAAGACCTGGTTCCTCCCTGTTTGTTGATGTACCAGACCACCGACATGTTGTCTGACTGAATCGCAATTGTTCTCAGGGGAAGAAAGGCCTGAAGTGCTCGCAACTCCAAGAGCACTGCTCTCATCTCTAGAATTGATATGCACGGAGGTCTCTGAGTCATTCCACGTGCCTTGGACCGTTCGGCCTGCAAAATGCCCCCCCACCCGAGGCGGGAGGCGTCCGTGGTCACCGTGGTGAGAGGGGGAGAAGCACAAAAGGGGCAGCCTCCGTGGAGATCCTGAGAATGGAGCCACCACAAGAGAGACCGCTTGCAAGCCTTGCTGATTGCAATGGGATGATGCAGAGGGAGAGCAAGGTAAGACCACTGAACTTGAAGTGTCCACTGAAAGACCCGCATGTTGAACCTGGCGAGTGGAAGAAGAGATATCGCTGCCGCCATGGACCCTAGAGCCCTCAGGACCAATTCCGCCGGAACTGAGCTGGAGTGGAGGATGGCCCGCACCTGGAGTCGCAGATTCCGAACTCTGTCGGCTGTGAGAAAGGCTCTTAACTCCCTCGTGTCTAACCTGGCACCTATAAATTCTATCAACTGAGTAGGGGCCAGGTTGGATTTTGCTACGTTTATCGTGATGCCCAGGCAGGGAGCTAGATGAAGAAAGGAGTCTCGCGCCAAGGATAGTGGATGCCTTGTTGGGGCAGTGAGAAGCTAGTCGTCCAGGTACGGAAAGACCTGCACCCCCTGAAGCCTCAGGTGGGCCGCAACCACTGCTAATACTTTGGTGAACACCCTGGGGGCTGTGGTGAGACCAAAGGGAAGGACCCCGAACTGGTAGTGACTGGCTCCCAGCCGGAAGCGAAGAAACCTCCTTCTGTCCATCAGTATGTGGTAGTACGCATCCTTGAGGTCTATAGAGCACATCCAGTGATTCTCTCCCAGAAGGGGGAGGATGGATTGCAAAGTGACCATCCGGAACTTCTCCTTGGGAACTGCCAGGTTTAACAGGGACAGGTCTAAAATTGGTCTTTGGTCCCCCATCTTTTTTGGCACTAAAAAGAACCTGGAGTAGAACCCTGATCCGATCTGGTCTGGGGGGACGGGCTGGATGGCTCTTTTCCTCAGCAGATGGCCAATTTCTGCTGAAGCGGCCACCCACTGACCAGGTGGAACGTCGGGGAGGGATTTTAGCTTTGGGACGTGATGAAAGGGGATCTTGTATCCTCTGGATATAATGTGGAGGACCCAGCGGTCTGATGTTATGGACTCCCATGCCGCTAGGTGCTCCGAAAAACGTCCCCCGACTGCCTCCAGAGTGGAGCAGTCGGGCAACCCCTCAGAGAAAGGTTCTCTGGACCCGAAATTCCTGGGAGCCCCTCTGCCCCTGGGGCGGCGTCCTCCCTGTCCTCCTCTGCCACAGAAGGACTGGCTGTCCAGAGCGGGTTGGGATTGCTGCGACTTCCGGAACCACATCTTCTTCTGGCCCTTTTGGTTCCTAGAGTAGGACCTCTGGGGCACAGAGAAGCGGATTCCGACGGCAGACAGCGTCTTCCCGTCCTTTTCGCTCTGGGTCAAGGTGTCGCGAACCGTTTTGCCAAAAAGGGCAGAACCATCAAAGGGGGCGTTGAACGCCTTGAAGGGCTCAGTGAAATCGAAATGGCGGAGCCAGGCCTGGCGTCTAGTGACTAGGCCTACTCCTGCAGCTCTAGCGGCTCCCTCAGTAGCATGGGACAGCAACCGCATAGAGGTATTCGTCACGGACCGAAGAGTGGCCATACGGGTGGAGTGCAAAAGTTTGTCCTCCTCCGACAGGGACTCTGGGGGGGGGGATGCAGCGTATTCTTTAATAAGATCGCGCTGCATCCTGATAACATGTGCCAGATAGTTGAGCGCCCTCACCGAGAAGGTCGCTGAACTAAACATTCGCTTCCCCAAGCGGTCCATCATCCGAGACCCCTTGCTCGGAGGATGGACTGAGGGACTCTCCTGGGCGAGTTCCCTCTTGGTGGCTGCTGCCGTCAACATGGCATCTACCGGAGGTCCCTTACTCCAGTGGGCACGGTCTGCAGGGGGGGGGGCTAAGGATTCTGTCTGGCCTTTTGGGGATTGGCTCCACGGTGTCCGGTTCCTTCCACGTCCTGGTGGTAATAAGGTCCACCAGGGGGTCGGCAGGAGGGGACACCGAAGAGGTAGACGGGCCCGCTTCGAATGCCTCCAAGAACACGGACTCATCCGAGGAAGACTTAGGGGCAGACCACCCACCCCTTATGCGAAGCATTTCCATGATGTCTCCAAAGGAGACATCCTCGGGGGGTGATTTTGGGGAGCCTTCCCCTTCCTCCAAATCCGTGTCTTCAGTTAAAGACTCAGGGGAGTCTATGTGCCTCCTTTTACACGTGTGCTTGCGAGGTGCTTCCTCGGGGGGGGGGGGGGGGTTGTCCGAGGAGCCCTCGCAAGCACTGTCTTGTTCCAATGGAACAGCTTGGGGCATTGAAGCGGGCTGTCCCAGTGGCCGGATGGCAGAAGCCTGACCCAGTGCAGATGGAGTGCGGGATGGAGCCGAAGCAAGTGCCGGGGGTCCGGAAGCCCTCAACAGAGCCCTCTCCACTACATCAAAAGCCGAAGGGGAGCCAGCCTCGACCAAAGGATCCGAAAGTCGGCTCCCCCTCGGATCTGAAGATTGGATCGGAGCCGGCGCCGAGACACTCGGATCCGAGGGACCAGTGCACTCAGACACAGACGGCGCCAAAGGCACACAGAGTCCTCCGGATCCGAAGCTCGGAGCCAGGCTCCGAGAGGTCTGATCCGAAACACTCGAGGGCATGGTCGGATCCGAAGTACCATCGGCGCGGACCCACCCCTGGCTCCGAAGCTGCCCGGCTCCGAACGCTCCGAACCCGGGTAGCGGGTCGGAGAAGGAGCTATGGGCTTGAAAAATGGGGTCGAGCTCCCCCACAGAGGGGGGGGAGGCAGGAGCACTCCCATCTGCATCTGGGCCTGGATGAACCTTCTCATCATCCGGTCCAGATCAGGGTCGGAAAGGCTATATGTCGACCTCGAAGAGGCTACCGAGGTAGGCCTCGAGTGCCGCCTCGATAGCCTCGACGGAGATCGGGTCTCCTCCTCCTCAGGCCCCGGTGAAAAGCACGGGGACCGGAGCCGAGGGGGGGGGGGCAGCAGCCAAGGAGGCCGGAGGAGAAGCCCGCTTAGCTGGCGGGGCCGAAACGGAGGTCTCGGCCCGCCACTTGTGGTGCTTCTCTCTTCGGTCCTTTTTTCTGGCCTCCCTCTCCTCCAACCCAGCAGCGGGAGGTTGAGTCCCAGGTGGAGGAGGAGGAGCAGGCAAGGAGGGGACTGTAGCAACAGTACCCACCACGGTAGCGGAGGCCGAAGCCGTGTCCGGGGGCAGAAGTCCCGCCAGGACCAGCTTCGACCTCCGCTCCTTCAATGCCCTGGGGTTGAACCCTGCACAAATGGAACATCCAGAAGTGAGGTGTTCAACCCCAAGGCATCGAACGCACCAAGTGTGGCCATCAGCAGGGGAAAGCTTATGGCCACACTCGGAGCATTTCGAAAAAATTGCCTTTGGGGCTTCTGACATAACTAAAGTTTTTTTTTTTTTTTTTTTTTTAACCAAAAAGAAAAAAACAAGTAATTAGTGCTAAACTAGCACGCACACAAGGCCCCAATACAACACACTCAAACAAAACTCCGAACCAGCGAGGGGAGGGAATTAAAGATAAAATTTTAGAGGTAAAATTTTAACCCAAAACTATCAAAAACCTAAAGGAAACCTAACACAATCACACAGAATTAACTATAAGAAAGCAATCTGAAACTTTTTAAGAGTTTTAGAAACACTTAGCTGAAGAGCTCAAGACGATCCAACTGGTTACCAGCGCGTCAAACTAGATCTGAGGTCATGTAAGGAGAGCAGGACATTATGGGTGAGGGGAGGAGCTAGGAGCTCGGATCCATAGCTGGATAAACCATGCCGGTTCGGATCCGATATCGGATCCATAACCCACAGGTTGCAGACAAATGAATCTCCTACTTCAGATACCATAGTCTCCCACTTCTCTGGTTCCTAGAGTAAGGCCTTTGAGGAGTGGAGAAACATACACCTAAGGCAGAAAGAGTCTTCCATCTTTTTCACATCTGGCCAGAGTGTCTAAACTTTGGGGCCAAAAATGATGACCCGTGAAATGGAGTGTTGAAGAATGACTCTTTAAATGGCTCCGCAAAATCACACAAGCGCATCCAGGAATGCCTTCTAATGGCTATGCCTGAACCCGCCACTCTTGTCACCCCCTTTGGCTGCATGAGCAACCAGCCTCATGGACGAGTTAGAAATCACTTCTAGGGTTGCAAGCTGCAAGGCAACCTTGTCTTGTGCCTCTTAAGCTACTGCTCCTGAGAGGCTCTCAGAGAGCTCTTTGATCAGATCCCTATGCAACACCGTAAAATGTGCCATGCAATTCAGGGACCTGAGAGCAAAGGTTATTGAAGCATAAACGCACTTCCCAAACCTATCCATTGTCCTGGACACCTTGTTAGAAGGATGGAAAGTCTGATTTTCCTCAGCAAGTTCCTTCTTAGTGGCTGCTGCTATCACCATGGACTCAACAGGCATGCGTTTTGACAAGTGCTGTTCATCCTTAGGGGCTGAAAAAATATGGTCAGGTCTCTTGGGGATCGGTTCGATGGAGTTGGGCATCTTCCACACCTGCTTGAGCAATCAGTTTAATGAGATCATCAGTGGGTGGAGAGATCCAGAAGTAGAGGGTTGGGCACAAAAAGCCTCCAGATATACAGACTCCTCGGAAGAAGGCTGGAGGGAAGATCAGTCACCCCCTCTGTTTTAGGATTTTCAGGATGCCCCCAAAGGAATCATCAGGGGGTGACCGGGAGGAACTTTCCCCTTCATCAAAGTCATCATCTTCGGTGAAAGTCTCCTCTGGGGAGTTTGCTTCCTCTTGCACTTTTTCTTCGCAAGTACTTCCTCGGGGGATGCTCTGGAGAAGTGCCCAAAGAGGAAACCACCAAGGTGGCTCTTTTCCTGCCCTCTGTCCTAGGGATGAAACTGATGGAAGCTCTGGCAGAGGGGATGTGGAGATCTGTCCCAAAAGGGAAGGCAGAGACTGCATCACCAATGGACAAGGCCTTCTCCATGATCTGGAAGGCCAGCCCTCCGTAACAGGGATGGGAGCCAAGAACCAAAATAGACTCCTTCAGAACAGAGGTCCCACCCCGCACAGAGCAGGCAACCGCCAAAACAGAAGCTTGGGTCGATCCTACAAAGGTCATAGCACCAAGGGTCATGGACCGCTCTGAAGTTAAAGACGCCGAACCATGCACCTCGTACCCAACCAAGGAGTCTCAACAACAGAAAGCCTCCGGTGCAGAAAAGCCAGAGGAACTCAAGGCAGCTCTCAGTACTGGAGACGAAGATGCTACTGGAACAGAGACAGTCGACACCGGGAGTATTGGAACAGAGGGGCTCCAATGTCTCCGTAAGAGTTGAAGGAACAGGTGGTCTGGTAGTAGGACTGGTTCTGATGCCAGCTTGGCAAGGAACCAAAGACAACCCCCTTAACATGAGGAGCTGACCCACTAATCCCATTATGTCAGACAGAGAGACTCTTAGTGGACCGAACTGATGCAGTTGATGGAAACCTAGGGGGTCTGACACTGGCAAAGGGGCTGTGAGGTCTATCCTTAAAGAGATAAATTTAGGGAGAGTACCTGGATCTTGGTATCAAAATGAAATGAGGCTCTGGTACCGGCTTCTCTGTCCGTGCCAAAGAAACTAAAGTCGGTCCCAAAAATTACTGAGGTGTCGAATCCTCTCATTTTCAGTGCCGATGAACTCATCTGTACTGAAGAATGCTTTGAAGCCTTCTTGGAAGGCGCTTAAATACTTGGAACCGAAGAAGGACGCAACCTAGAAGAGGGAGATTATGAACTGGCTTCTGTTTTTGACACAGAAATGGCCTCTTCAAAGTCGCTCTTCAAAAGGCCTTTCAGAATGAGCTTGTTCTTACCTTCTGTAAAAGTTCTGGTAGAGAAAGCATGACAGATGGAAAGTACAGTTGTTTACACTTACCATAAATGTAGATGTTAGAGTGCATTCACTGTTGCAGTCATTACATTTGGGTAAATCGGGTGGCAGGTTGCCCTTAGTCGGCCTGATTAACAAAGTCTTGGGTCCTGCGTCGGTTGCTGTCCCTTCTTCCATGACATCAGGTCGTCACGGGTATAAAACATGCAGCCGTCTCCATTACATCAGTTTTTCTTGCCCCAGATGTCAGGGGAGAAAAAATATATATATCTATATCTACCTATATCTATATCTACATCTATATATATCTATATATATATATATATCTATATATATCTATATATATATATATATATATATCTATACATATATATATATATCTATATATCTATATATATCTATATATATATATACATATCTATATATATATATATATATATATATATATATCTATATATATATATATCTATATATATATCTATATATCTATATATCTATATATATATATATATATATATATATATATATATATAAATATAAAATAAGAAACACAAAAATATACCTCCAAACAAAAGCAAATACACCATAAAAGCTTTTAAAGACTAACAGAAATGAGAGGTATAGTTAGAGAAAAACAGGGGGCTGGAGGGAGGGTAACCAGGACTGCAACAGTGAATACACTCGAACATCAACATTTATGGTAAGTGTACACAACTGTACTATGTTCTTCGTGCTTCACTGTTGCAGTCATTACTTTTGGGTAGAATCCCAAAGCTATGGTTGGGAGGATGGATTTATACAGCATTAGGAGCAGCTATAAGGCCCTGCAGGACAGCAGTGGCAAAGCCTGCTCTGGATTTAGAGAAGAGAGGTAAATGGCAATGTTTGGTGAACGTATGAATTGAGCTCCAGGTAGCAGCTTCTAGAATGTCTCTGGTAGGAACACCTCTGAGAAAAGCTGCAGACGTAGATGCAGCCCTGGTGGAATGAGATCTGATCCCCTTGGGGACAGGTTTACCATGGTGCATATAGCAGAAATGAATACAATGGCTTATCCATTTGGAAACAGTCTGCTTTGAAATAGCCTTTCTCTCTGCTCCTACAGCAAATGCCACCAATAGTTTTTCAGATTTTCTTAGAGATTTTGTCCTGTTTAAGTAGAAACTTAGTTGTCTGTGTACATTCAAAGAATGCAGAATCCGCTCACCCTTGTTCTGTAGATTTGGGAAGAAAGCTGGCAGATGAATGGTCTGATTAAGGGCCACATTAGATACTACCTTAGGCATAAAGGATGGATTGGTCCTGAGAGCCACCCTGTCTGGGTAAAAAATAATGAAAGGCTCCACTGCCATAACAGCCTGTAGTTCTGAAATCCTTCTAGCTGAAGTGACTGCTAAAAGAAAAGCTGTTTTCCAAGAGAGAAATTTTAGGTCTGCAGTAGCAGCTGGCTCAAAAGGAGGTAGAGTGAGTTTTTCCAAAAAACAATTGAGGTCACATGCAGTAGTTGGTTCTCTCCTGGGAGGTCTTAAATTTTTGGCCCCTCTGAGATACTGCTTTAGCAGAGGATGAGAAGAGAGGGGAGGCTCCGTGTTGTAATGAGCTGAAATGGCAGAGGCATGGATTTTTATGGAAGAAAAAGGTAGGCCCTTGTGAAGCATCTCAGTTAAGTATTGCAAAATCTGAGGAATATTGGGCATTGCTGTGCTTATTCCTTGCGCTTGGCTCCAGGCACAGAATCTTTTCCATTTGCCAGCATAAGATTTTCTAGCACTAGGCCTTCCAGCTTCCAAAATGACATCCAACACAGGTTTGCTGAGAGATGCAACGGGTGAAATTAGTTGATTAGCTACGCTGCAAGATTCAAAGTTTGGAGCTGAGTGTGCAGAATTTGATAGTTCTGCTGAGACAGTAGGTAAGGTGTCTGAGGCTGGTACCATGGAGGAAGGTGCGACAGACTGCGCAGGAGCGGGTACCAGTATTGGCAAGGCCAGTCTGGAGCAATCAATCATTTTTGGTTCACCCTGTCTGACTTTTAGTAGGACTTTGAAGAGTAGAGGCAGAGGGGGAAAGGCATAGACTGATAGGTTTTTCCAGCTGAAGGATAAGGCATAAGTTTTCCAAGCTTTTTTGTGATAAATTCTTGTGCAGAATTTATCCAACTGATAGTTTTGGGGTGAGGCAAAAAGATCCATGTCTGGGCTCCCCCATCTGCATGTCAACATGCTGAAGATTTGTGGATCCAGTTTCCATTCATGTGGGTCCATAAGATTTCTACTTAGTTCATCTGCCAGAGTATTTTGCTTTCCTGGCAGGAATTGAGCTTGTAGATGTACTTGATAAGTCAAAGCAGTGCTCCACAATGCCATGGCTAGTCTGCAAAGGGGGTAGGAATGGGTACCCCGCTGCTTATGTACCACAGGATTGTGGTGTTGTCTGTCTTTATCAGTAATTGTCCTGGATGAAGATAGTCCTTGAAGGCTGTCAGAGCATTCTGTACAGCTAGCATCTCTTTCCGACTGATATGTAGGTGCATTTGATTTGGGATCCATTGGCCCTGAATGCATCTCCTTGCCAGATGCCCCCCCCCCAAGCGTAATCAGATGAATCTGTAGTTAGGGTTTTGGCTGCAGGGGGTGGAATGAATGACAGTCTCTTGTTCTGGTGGCAGGCTTCTGCCCACAATAGGAACTCTAGTTGCAGGCAAGGAATGATATGAATCATTGTTTCCAGGCTGTGACCATGTTGACTCCATAAGCTTTTTAGGTACCACTGAAGTTTCCTCATATGCAGCCTTGCATATGGAATTAAAAGAATGTAGGAGGCCATGAACCCAAAGGCCAGCAGAATTTGTCATGCAGACAGCTGGGTTTTTATGGCCACCTGTTTGAAGTAAGTCATCAACTGAATTTGTTTTTCTGGTGTAAGGTAAGCCATCTGGGCAGTTGTATTTAAGCTTGCACCCAGGAATGTAATTATTTGAGAGGGTACCAGTTGTGATTTCTTTGCGTTTATGGTATACCCTACACAATTTAGAAGCCTTTTTACAAACGCCAGATGTTTTAGAAGTGTGTCCTTGTTTTCTGCTTGAATTAGACAATCGTCCAGGTATGGATACATCTGAATATTTCTTTGTCTGCAAAAAGCAATTACAGGTGCCAGGCACTTTGTGAAGACCCTGGGCGCAGTAGATAAGCCAAAGGGCAGTGCAGAGAACCGGTAATGCAAATAGCCTGCTTTGAAGCGGAGGTATCTTTTGCAAGATTCCCTGATTGGGATATGCAGGTAAGCCTCCTTTAAGTCTAGAGTTACCAACCAGGCATCCTTGCCTAGCATAGTTAGAAACTGTTAGACAGTCAGCATCTTGAATTTTGGAATGTCCAGAAATGTATTTAGAATGGATAATTCCAGAATTGGATGCCATGACTTGTCTTTTCTGGGTACCAGGAAACATCTTGAATAAAAACCTTGTCCCTTTTCCTTTTCTGGTACTGGTTGAACAGCTCCCATATTCATGCGGGACATAACTTGTTTCTGGGCCTCTGCCCACTGATTTGGAGGCAGACCTGGCCATCCGTTTGGGACTGGCAACATGTGGAAATGAAATCTGTATCCCTGGGATACTATATTTAAAATCCATTTGCCCTGGGTAATCAGTTGCCAGTTTCATGCATGAAGTGCCAGTTTTCCCCCCAAAGGGGCGGCCAAAAGATAAGTGCTTGGTGATTGCAGTGGAAAGTCATTGAGACTGTTTACTGCAGGAAGGTGCCTTGTTATTTCCACATTTGGAGGTGGAGGCACCCCATTGCTTTGTTCTATAAGTTCCTTGCGACTGAAACCTGGAGCCTTTGGAATGTCTGGGTTTAACCTGAGCGACTCTAGTGGGTACTGGAAAGGACCAGTTCTTAGTAGGCCAGTGCCTACTGAACCTGGGTGGCTGCACTTGTAGGAAATCTTTCACAGTTTGCATAGATTTAGCTTTATCTTCCAGCTTTTTCAAAACTTCTTCAACCTTATTACCAAATAGACTGTCCTGTTACAAAGGAGCATCCAACAATTTTACTTTGACATGGTCAGGCAGATTTTGCTCCTTGAGCCAAGCATGCCTTCTTACCACAGATCCAGTTACAGCAGCCCTCCAAGAGGCCTCCAATGAATCTAAACCACATTGCAAAGTATGCTTTTCAACTTGTTCAGCTGAATGCAATAAATCATGTAACTCTATTTTCCACAAAGTCAGAAATCAACATAATTTTCTGTTTAGGTAAATCCATGACATGCTGCTGATATTTAAGCATATGGAATTGACAGTTTAAAGCCCTGATTGCCAAGGTTGCAGATGTGTAAACCTTACCCCATCTATCCAACGCCCTGGAATCTCTATCAGAAGGCGTAGGATTTTAAGCAGTAGAAACCTTTACGCCCTTGGGACCCTGAAAAATGGTTTCAGGGTCAGCAGTAGGTTTTTTAAAAGGAATTTGTGGGAGTCAGGAACACTAACATCTGTATGGCTTACTAGGAGCCATACTGGACTCAGAGAAAACATCATCAACAATGTCTAGAGTAGGTGGTATAGCCAAAGGCCTATGCAGAGGAAGAAGAAAATCCCCAAGTCTCTTTTTAGATTCTGAAAAATCCTGAAAGTGTTCCCTTAAGGTATGGAAAGTTTCTCCAAAAGAAAAATCCTCAGGAGGAGAAGCAGAAGGGATGGAAGCTTCTGACATCGGTAAGGAGTAAGAAAACGTTTCCCCAACGGGGTACTTGGCTTTTATTTGAAGACTCCGGTTCTGGAACTCGAAAATGAAAATTTCAGGAGTCGGCCAACCGGCACTTGCGAACTGCTTCTGTTTTGGGCACCGCATAGCAAGAAAGACTGATGTAATGGTGTCGGCTGCATGTTTTATACCCCTGATGACCTGACGTCATGGAAGAAGGGACAGCAACCGATGCAGGACCCAAGACTTTGTTAATCAGGCCGACTGAGGGCAACCTGCCAGCAGATTACCGAAATGTAATGACTGCAACAGTGACACACGAAGAACATCAGCTCTCTTGTAAATGAACTTTACCTAAGCAGTAAACAGTGTATGCCCATCTGAAGTGGGCATTTTACCCTAACATTTACGGCACCTCTTAAATCCTGAGATGCCCTTAGAATATTTGGCTGGAGACCCAGCCTTTTCAGTCATAACGAGAAAACATTTTGGAAAAGACCTCACACACAACGGTGACAGGAGGGTAGAAAGAGAAAAAGGGATGCACTTAATTCTTAAGCAAAGGCTCGAGAGTGGATGAACATGTGTGACACACGAAGCAGCAAACGAGATCTGTGGTAATTCTGAGAGGAGCATTATGGGTAAAAGCCTGGCTGGAGAGTTTGGGAGGCGCGAGCTGATATAAATGTCATAGTCAGTTCCGAGGCTGAGAACCAAGCCCACAGTCAAGAATTATGTGAAGACACACCACATCAGATCAGTAATAACACTTATACATTTAGATTCTAAGATTTTAAAGAGGTGGAAGTTACTAAAGAGAGAGCACACATGCAATTTAATGGATTGTACAGACAGGAGTTATGTATAAAAATTGTTTTCTCATTTTAGTAAGAGGTGCAGAATATTATGTTTAAGGAGAGTATTTGGATAGTACTGTACAGTGAACGTTTGAACTCTGTGATGAGGATGTACAGGACCAGGATTGGTTAAGATGTTTAAGTAACGGTTTAGAAAGTACAGTTTTGTACCTACCACAAATGTAGATGTCCGATATCTGCAGTCCTTACAAATGGGTTGTCCTGTCGTCAGGCAGCCCTTCGGTCGGCCGGATTCCAAAGTCTGGGTCTGGCCTCGGCTGATGTCGCACTTCACCCGACGTCATAGCTGCAGTTCTTCGGGTATAAAGGTATCAGCCGACGCCATTTTCCTCAGTGTTTCTTGCCCCAGATGCCAGGTGCCCTCTAGGAAGGCTAAATTTGGATAAATGCAAATGGTTCCAAACAGTAGAGAGCAAACAAAAAATAAGCATGTATGTACATATATACAAACAAATACACCATAATAGATTCGCCCAGCTAGCTACAAGATGGGCAAATACCCTAGGAGTACCACAGAGGGAAGGAGGGTGGTAATCCTGACTGCAGATGCATGCCTATCGGACATCTACATTTATGGTAGGTACAAAACTGTTCTATGTCCTTCAAGGATGCATCTGCAGTCCTTACAAATGGGTAGAATACCATAGCCAAACTGGGGGAGGAGGAGTAATAAGATTATGGTGTAGTTAAGATCCCTTGCAACACAGCAGTGGCAAAACCTGCTCGGGATCTGGAGTATAAGGGTAAATTATAATGCTTGGCAAATGTATGCACGGAGCTCCAAGTAGCAGCCTCTAAAATGTCTTTGGTAGCCACTCCTCGTAAAAAAGCTGTGGTAGTGGCTGTAGCCCTTGTAGAGTGAGACCTGATGTTTTTTGGAGTTTTCTTCCCATGGTAGGAGTAACAAAATCTAATGCAATTTCCTATCCACTTAAGAGATTGTCTGTTTTGAAATTGCTTTTCCTTCCATTCCTGTTGCATATGCTACCAGTAGCTGGTCAGTTTTTCTATTGCTCTTGGTCCTGTCCAGGTAGTAACGCAATTGTCTATGTACATCCAAGGTATACAACAGTCTTTCTCCCTTGTTCTGTGGGTTGGGAAAGAATGTAGGCAGGTGGATAGCTTGGTTTAAAGATACCCTGGAGACCACCTTCGGCATAAAAGTAGGATTAGTTCTCATGGACACTATCTTGATGGAAGATGAGGAAGGGCTGTACTGCCATTAATGCCTGTAGTTCAGAAACCCTTCTGGCTGAAGTGACTGCAAGCAGGAAAGCAGTCTTCAATGATAAGTACTGTAATTCTGCTGTTGCTGCTGGCTCGAAAGGAGGGTGTGTCAACTTTTCTAGCACAAAGTTCAAGTCCCACGCGGGCAATGGTGGCTTCCTAGGTGGCTTTACATTTTTAATTCCTCTCAGAAACTGCCTGAACAGAGGATGTGAGAAGACTGGAGGGTCCATGTTGTATTCTGCTGAAATAGCTGATGCATGAATCTTAATGGAAGAATAGGACAGGCCATTGTGGAAGAGCTCTGCCAAGTATTCCAGGATGTTAGCTATGTTTACCAGTGATACATTTTCTCCTTTTGCTGTACTCCAAATGAGGTATCTTTTCCATTTTGCTGAGTAATTTTTTCTTGTTGAGGGTCTGCGAGCCTCCAAGATAATGTCTTTAACCCTTTGAGATAAATCTGGGTTATTTGGTCTCATGCAATGTTCCAGGCAGCCAGCTGCAGTGTTTTCAGGTTTGGATGCAGGGTTTTGAAGTTGTTCTGCGTTAACAGTAAGGGAACTAGGGGCAGAGGCCATATTTGTTCCCGAGGCATACTCCTCAGTAATGGGTACCAATGCTGCCTCTGCCAGTCTGGAGCAATCAGGATGATCCTTGGGCGGTCTTCTTTGATCTTCAATAGCACCTTGTGCATCAAAGGAAGAGGTGGGAATGCATATGCTGTCAGGTTTTGCCAACTGAAGGATAGGGAGTCCACCTTCCAAGCAAGTGGGTGGTATGCCCTCGTGCAGAATTTTTTCAATTGGTGGTTGTGTGGGGATGCAAATAAGTCTATTTCTGGTAGTCCCCATTTCCCTGTAATGGTTTTGAAGATGTCTGGATGCAGCATCCATTCGTGGGCATCCATGGTAGTTCTGCTTAGGATGTCTGCCAGTATATTTTCTTTCCCTGGTACAAATATTGCTTGTAACTGAATGTTGAAGCTCAGGGCTACATTCCAGAGGTCCATTGCCATCTGGCATAGAGGGTATGAATGCGTGCCTCCTTGTTTGTTGATGTACCACATAACTGTGGTGTTGTCCGTCCTTATCAGCAATTGACCCTGTCGAAGAAATGGTCTGAATGCCTGAATTGCCAGTTTTACTGCCAGCATCTCCTTTTGATTTATATGTAGGTGCAGCTGGTCTCGAGTCCATAGACCTTGTATGCAGTTGTCCAACATGTGTGCCCCCCAACCGAGGTCTGAGGCGTCCATTGTGATGGTCTGACTTGGTTGAGGTCTGTGGAAGGGCAGTCCTTTGTTCGATTGACAGGCCTGAGCCCACCATTGGAATTCTTGCTTCAGGCATGGAATTATTGGAATTCGGGTTTCTAGGCTGTGTTTGTGCTGAGACCATAAATTCCTTAGGTACCACTGTAACTTTCTCATATGTAGTCTGGCATGTGGAATCAATATTATGCAGGATGCCATGTAACCCAGGGCTTGCAGGACTTTTCTTGCTGTTAGCTGGTTCTGCTTTGTTAATGCCATGAAGTAGAGGGAGGTGTTCCTGTTTTTCTGCTGTTAGGAATGCCATTTGGTTTGATGTGCCCAGCTCTGCACCCAAGAAGGTTATCCTTTGGGATGGTATCAGCCTTGACTTTTTTATATTGACTGTGTAATCCCAGGGCTGGCAGTAGATAAATGACCTTTTTCAAATCTTTTGTTAATTTGTTTTTGTTGTTCGCTTGTAACAGGCAGTCGTCCAGGTAAGGGTAAATTTGAATTCCCTGGAGTCTGCAATGAGCGATTACTGATGCCAGGCATTTCGTGAATACTCTGGGCGCAGTAGATAAGCCAAAGGGCAATGCTGAGAATTGATAATGCTCTGATCCTGCAAGAAATCGGAGGTATCTTCTGCAATTTGGTCATATGGGGACGTGCAGGTATGCCTCCTTGAGATCTAGAGTTACCAGCTAAGACTCCTTGCCCAGCATGGGAAGAAGCTGCTGTAGGGTCAGCATTTTGAATTTTGGAACAATGAGGTATGTGTTTAGAGCGGACAGGTCTAGAATAGGTCTCCATTGGTTTTCTTTTCTTGGTACCAGGAAGAGTCTGGAGTAAAATCCTTGCCCCTGTTCCATAGACGGTACCCTTTCTACAGCTCTCATGTTTAGTAAGTGATTTATTTGTTGCAGAGCTTCTGTTTTCTGATTTGGAGGTAGGTTTGGCATTCCTCTCTTCCTTGGTAGAGTATGGAAGTGAAACCTGTAACCTTGGTCTATTGTCTGTAAAATCCATTTGTCTCCTGTGATGCAGTGCCAGTTTACTGAAAATAAGGCTAGCTTTCCGCCTAAGGGTGCTTCTAGTTGTTCCCTGGTAGGCGGTGCCAGAGCCAAGTCACTGTGATTGTCCTGTGGAAGTGGTGGTGGCTGGATCTGTGGCAGTACCTCGCTGGTTGTTAGTCTGCCATTGACGTCCCCTGTAGGCACCTCTGGATTGACCCCTGCCTCTTGAGTGCCTATTCCTGCCTCTCTGGGCTCTGGAGGTGTCTGGAAAGGACCAATTCTTGGAAGGCCAGTTCCTACTAAACCTTGGAGGCTGGACCTGCAAGAAATCCTTGACTGTCTGGACAGATTTTGCTTTCTCTTCCACCTTCTTCAGCACCTGCTGTGCCGGGGAGCCAAACAAATTGAGCTTATCCATAGGAGCATCTAGTAGCTTTGATTTAACATGGTCTGGTAAGGACTGCTCTTTTAACCATGCATGTCTTCTGATCACTGTACCAGTCATAGCTGATCTAAAAGAAGCCTCCAGTGCATCATAGCCGCATTTTAAGGAATGGTTACTGACCTGCTGAATGTTATGTACCATTTCCTGAACATATTTTTTGTCTAATGGTTCATCCGAGGACAGTTTTTTAGTTAACTGATCTAACAAATTCCTGATACTGAATCATGTGGAATTGACAGTTTAAGGCCCTAGCTGAAAGAGTAGCAGAAGTGTAAACTTTTTTACCCCATCTCTCTAAGGCCCTAGATTCCCTTTCAGAGGGGAGGGGGTTTTTGGCAGCTGTAGCTGCTACAGCCTTGGGTCCCTGGGAGATAGTTTCAGGATCTGCAAGAGGAGCCTTATACAAATGATAATGTGTGTCCGGAACCCTGTAGTACCTATCGGGCTTAGCAGGGGCTGGAGGAAGAGAATCAGGAGCAGTACAAGCATCATTAAAAGCATCATCCACAACAGTAAGTACTGGAGGGATGGCTAAAGGCCTATGCTGTGGTAAATGCAAAAAGGTTCTAAGCCTTTTCCTAGAGTCTGAAAAATCCTGGCCCTGCCATTGAAATTGTTCCCTCATAGCATGCAAGGTTTCCCCAAAAGAAAATTCCTCAGGCAGAGAGGCAGAAGGAATGGACTCTTCTGCATCAGAGTCTTCATAAGGAGAAAAAGGGCCCTCTGGAGGATTTGTATTATATGAATCATCAGAGGAGTCATCTGAAGAAACTGGCTCAGGGGGCTCTGCTCTAGGCCTCTTCTCTGGAGGAGGGTGAGAGGCCCTGTCTGGGTGGGATTGGGATCCCCTGATCAAAGAAATGAGATCCTCTGCTAGACTAAACATTTGAGAACTAGAGCTAGGCCTGTGAGATGGGGTCTTAGCAGGTACAGTTTTGGTTGATTTTGCTGCTTTAGCCCTGGCAAAAGCCTTAATCGATATGGATGCAGGTGGCCTAGCAGCTCCACGTGCAGGAGTAGAAATATCTAAAGGAATAGTATCAGATAAGTCCTGTGAACCTGCAAGAGCAGGTGGGATTTCGGTAGCAGATTCAGCCATGCTGGATGAGGCCTCTGTAGGAGGCAAGCTTTCAGACGAAGGAAGAACCGAGGGCTCGGTTTCAGCCGAAACCGAGACACTCGTGGCTGGCTTAACCGCGGTTTCGGCCGAAACCGCGGACCGCGAGTGTCGGCCCTTTTCCTTGCGCTTTTTAGTAATTTGCGTAGTCGGAGTTTCCGACGGCATAATGTAAGCAAAAGCGGAGCCGAAAAACTCCTCAGCAAATTCCGACCGATGTCTAAGCGTCCGTCGGTTGAAAGAAGCACAGGCAAGACAAGCTGCTACGTCATGGTCTGGGCCTAAACAAGGTAGGCAGTAAGAGTGGATATCTTTATGAGGTATTTGTTTCCCACAAGTTAAACAGTTATTCACTTTTTCTGACATCGGCTGAGGCAAGAAAGAGTCCCCAACGGGGTACTTAGCTTTTTAGAAGTCTTCGGTAGTAGTAATCTCTGGTTCTGACCGACCGGCACTTGCGAACAGCTTCTGCTTCGGGCGCCACGCGGCAAGAAAGACTGAGGAAAATGGCGTCGGCTGATACCTTTATACCCGAAGAACTGCAGCTATGACGTCGGGTGAAGTGCGACATCAGCCGAGGCCAGACCCAGACTTTGGAATCCGGCCGACCGAAGGGCTGCCTGACGACAGGACAACCCATTTGTAAGGACTGCAGATGCATCCTTGAAGGACATCTAACAGGTTGTCAGAGTTAGTTGCATGCGGATACTATTCAGAGTTTTCCGATGCATTGGAAGTAGACAATCTCCTGCAACATTATTTGACAATAAGCCTTAGCACCCCTCCTCCACCTCTCGTATCTGCAACAGCTGCCCTGTCTGGAATAAATACTGTCAAATCTAGCAGGTTAAAACTTCCTTCTTTAAAGCAGCACATCAGTTCCTGAGCAGGTATCATTAGCTGGACTCCTTATTTCCTCCTCCAAAAGACCTTTAATTTTATCTTTTTTTGTGTCTGTGATACCAACCTTGCATCCTACAAACACATAATATATGCATTTACTTCCTCACACCATTTACTCATTCTGCTAACTTTGTTTCATATTACCCTTCCTGAAGTTTTTTTTTTTTTTTTGACTTTCCCAATTTCAAAGTTCTTTTTGTAACTCTAGTTCCCTCTGAATTCACCTCGTTCTGCCATTCTTTCTTCTCCTTCCTCTACATCCTTTTGTAATGCCTCGTTTACAATGCCTAAGAAAGAATAGCTGTGTAAAACCTTACCATAACCATAGATGTCCTTCTCTTCCATGTTGCACTACTCTGGACTCTTGAGTGAGTGCCAAAGCTCATTGAGAAGTAGAAACTGGTGGCTTGAAAAGTACAGTTTTGTACCTACCATAAATGTAGATGTTCGAGGATCCACATTGCTGCAGTCCTAACTATTGGGGTAGTCCGCTGTCCAGTCGGCCCGAATACCAAAGTATATGGCTGACGTCGGTCAGGGCGCATTAGACTGACGTCAGTACGTCAGGGTACTAATGCGCATGACCGACGTCATATCCTCAGTCTTTTCTTGCCCCAGATGTCAGAAGACCCTGAAAAGATAAGGCCAAAAACCAAAAACTCCCAACATACCTGCACCAAAATATACATATATATATACAAAAAATATACAAAATTAGCAGAATATAACCTCACCTACACAACCACCCCTAAACACAGAGGGGAAGGAGGGAGGGTAAATTGGACTGCAGCAATGTGGATCCTCGAACATCTACATTTATGGTAGGTACAAAACTGTACTATGTTCTTCATTCCACATTGCTGCAGTCCTAACTATTGGGTAGAATCCCAAAGCAGAGGAAAGGGAGGCTGGCAAATCATAAGGAAGCAGGAACTGACAACATGCCCTGCAAAATAGCTGTGGCAAAACCAGCCCTAGACTTAAAGTAGAGAGGAAGGTGATAATGCTTAGAGAAAGTATGCACTGAACTCCAAGTAGCTGCCTCCAAAATATCCTTAGTTGCCACCCCCTCAGAAATGCTGTTGAAGTGGCAGTAGCCCTAGTGGAATGAGGCCTAATCCCAGCTGGAATCTCCTTGCCATGATGGGAATAACAAAATGTAATGCAACACCCAATCCATCTAGAAATAGTTTGTTTTGACACAGGCTTGCCCTGAGAACTCAAAGCAAAAGAAACAAACAACTGCTGAGACTGCCTAAAATCCTTAGTCCTGCTCAAATAATAACGCAATTGCCTGTGTACATCTAAAGTGTGCAAAATCTTTTCCCCTTTATTTTGGGGATCTGCATAAAACGTAGGCAAATGAATAGTTTGGTTTAAAGCCACACTAGAAACCACTTTAGGCATAAAGGAAGGATTAGTGCGTAATGATACCCTATCCTTATGAAAAATCAAAAGGCTCAACCGCCATAAGGGCCTGTAACTCAGAAACCCTTCTTGCAGAAGTAATGGCCAACAAAAAAGCAGTCTTCCATGACAAGTATTTCAGTTCAGCAGTAGCTGCAGGCTCAAAAGGTTGTAGAGTAAGTTTCTCCAACACAAAATTGAGATCCCAAGCAGGAGTAGGAGCTCTACGTGGGGGTCTTATATTCTTTGCCCCTCTAAGAAATTGCTTGAACAAAGGATGTGAAAACAATGGTGGGTCACAATCATAGTGAGCTGAAATTGCTGCAGCATGAATCTTAATGGAAGAGAAAGACAAACCTTTGTCCAATAACTCAGTAAGATATTGAAGAGCCACACTCAAATTAGGCTCTGAAATCTCCAAATTCTTTGCTGCAGTCCAAAATAAAAATCTCTTCCATTTTCCTGCGTACACTTTCCTTGTACTAGGTCTTCTGGCTTCCATAATCACATTTAAAACTTGAGGAAGTTGAGACCTGGTGTCTTTCAAAACAGAATATGCCAGGCTGTTAGATGAAGAGAGTGAAGCTTGACATTGAGCAGACGACCGTCCTTCTGAGACAACAGATGTGGAATCAAGGGTAAAGGCCATGGAGGCTTCTTTACCAGACTCCTCAGTAATGGGTACCAGTGCTGCCGAGGCCAATCTGGAGCTATTAAAATCATCCTTGGCTTGTCTTGTCTGACCTTTAGAATCACCTTTGGAAGAAGAGGCAGAGGTGGAAACGCATACACATGAAGATTTTTCCAACTGAAAGAAAGAGCATCCACTTTCCAAGCTGTGTGATGAAACCTCTTTGTGCAAAACTTTGGCAGCTGGTGGTTTAGTGGAGAAGCGAACAGATCTATGTCTGGAGTTCCCCAGGACACTATCAACTTTTGAAATACATGAAGATCCAGTTTCCACTCGTGGGGATCCATGATTTGTCTGCTTAACACATCTGCTAAGGAGTTCTGTGCTCCCGGCAGAAACCTTGCCTGAAGAGTTAGTTGCAAGCTGAGCGCAGTCTCCCATAAAATCATTGCTTGTCTGCACAATGGGTAAGAATGTGTTCCCCCTTGTTTGTTGATGTACCACATGACAGTTGTGTTGTCTGTTAGAATCAACACCTGCCCTGGAAGAAGTAACTCCTTGAAAGCCATTAATGCAAACTGGACTGCTAACATCTCTTTAATGTTGATATGTAGATGCTGTAGTCTGGCAGGCCACTTGTCTTGTATCCACTTTCCATTTAGATGAGCTCCCCAAGCAATGTCTGAGGCATCTGTCGTTAGAATTTGACTCGCCTCTGGCCGGGTCACAGAGAGTCCCTTGTTTAGGTGACATTCCTGAGCCCACCACAAAAATTCCTTTTGAATGCAAGGTATTATTTGAATGACAGTGTCCAAATCCTGGCAGTGCTGTGTCCATACATTCTTGAGATACCATTGTAGCTTCCTCATATGCAGTTTGGCATTGGGAAGCACCAGAATACAAGATGCCATGAACCCTAAGGCTTGAAGGACTGTCCTTGCAGTCAGCCCGGACTGAAGAGATAGTTGATGGAAGTAACTGGAAAGATTCTTTTGTTTGTCCGGGGTTAAAAGGCCATCTGGGCTGCTGTATTCAGTCTCACACCCAGAAAGCACATGTCTTGAGAGGGTACTAGACTGGACTTTATTTCGTTCACAGAATACCCTAGGCATCTTAGCACTGCTATGACATATTCCAAATGCTGTAGAAGGTCTTCCTTTTCTTGAGCCAGAATCAGGCAATCGTCCAAGTAAGGATAGATTTGAATTCCTTTTAGCCTGAAGTAAGCTATCACTGGAGCCAGAACCTTTGTGAATACTCTGGGCAGTAGATAAGCCAAAGGGCAATGCAGAGAACTGATAATGAGAATTTCCAGCTCGAAAACGCAGATACTTTCTGCAACTTAGTCTTATAGGCACATGAAGGTAAGCTTCCTTGAGATCTAAAGTTACCATCCAGTGATCTTTGCCCAGCAGAGGTAAAAGCTGTTGTAACGTCAACATTTTGAACTTGGGAATGTCCAGATAAGTGTTGAGGAGAGATAAATCCAAAATTGGTCTCCACGTGTTCCCCTTCTTGGTACTAGGAACAGGCGAGAATAAAATCCTAGGCCCCTTTTGGCACAGGAACCGGCTGAATGGCCCCTATTTGGAGTAACTGAGAAATTTGCTTGTGAGCCTCTTGTCTTTGTAGAGGAGGAATGTCTGGCATGCCTTTGAAAGGAGGCAAGGTATGGAAATAAAACCTGTAACCGTGGTGAATGATATCCAGAACCCATCTGTCTTGGGTAATTAAATCCCAATTTTCTTTGAAAAGAGACAGTCTTCCTCCCAACGGTGCTGCCAGGTGAGAATGAACTGGCAGCTGAAAAGGCAGGTCATTGGGTCTGCTTACGAAAGGACTGACCCCTGCCCTCACCAGAAGTCTGAGCAGGGGAACTCCCTGTTCTAGAATTAAAAGAACCCTGAGCTCTGCCCCTACCACGTCTAGACCTACCCCTAGACTGGGAATCATAAGCAGGATAAGTCCATCCCTTAGCAGGCCAATTTCTACTAAATTTCGGAGGCTGCACCTGCAAAAAATCTTTAACAGTTTGCATAGACTTAGCCTTGTCCTCCATTTTCTTCAAAACTGCTTCTACAGGCGAACCAAACAACACATCAGACTGCAAGGGAGCATCCAAAATCCGTGTCTTAACATGCTCAGCTAAATTCTGATCTCTCAACCAGGCGTGCCTACGAAGAACAGAACCAGTGGCAGCCACCCTGGAGGAGGCCTGCACAGCATCAAAACCACATTGCAAGGAATGTTTACCCACCTGTTCAGACACATGAACTAAATCCTGCAACTCTTTACACTCAATACCTGCCGCCAGAGCATCCACCTTAGATTTCAACTGTGAAAGAAGATAATTCTGATATTTTAACATGTGAAACTGACAATTCAACGCCCTCATGGCTAAAGTGGAAGAAGTATACACTTTCTTTCCCCATCTATCCAAAGCCCTTGCCTCGTTATCAGGAGGGACAGGATTTTTAACAACTGAGGCCTTCACACCTTTAGGCCCCTGAGAGACAGTTTCCGGGTCTGCCCTAGGACTCTTAAAAGATACTTATGAGCTTCAGGCACCCTATAATACCTATCCGGTTTAACTGGGGCAGGAGGCAAAGAATCAGGATTCAGGAAGCCTCTGCAAAAACATCTTCCACCACATTCAAAACAGGAGGTATAGCTAAAGGCCTATGCTGGGGTAAAACAAGAATTCCCTAAGCCTTTTCCTGGAATCAGAGAAATCTTGACCTTCCCATTTAAAATGCTCCCTCATGGAATGCAGAGTCTCTGAAAATGAAAAATCCTCAGGAGGGGAAGCTGAAGGAGTAGAATCATCCACATCAGAATCAGAATAAGGAGGGTACTCCTGCAAGTCTTCAGCCGAAGACTCAAAAGCCTCCGAGCATTGCTCAAAACTCTCAAACTCAGGTTCCACCCTAGGCCTCTTATCAGGAGGGGGCATAGAACCCCTTATCATAGTAATCAAATCCTCTGCCATTTTAAGCATATGTTTCTTAGGCAAAGACCCTGAAGCACTAGGAGAAACCCCCACTGAAGCAAAACTTCGGCCTGCCCCTCAAAGCAGCCTTGGAAACAGAAGGGAGGCTCTGACCACCTTAGGAAGAGAGGGAAGAACAGCCACCTGAGAAGCCCCTCAGCCTGGCCTACTTCCTGAGAGGATACATCCTGTAACAGTAAAGTCTCTCCTGAGACTCCAAAGAAACACCTGGCAAAACCTCCGGCTCCACTGAGCCCTCTAAAGAACCGGCGTCTGGGACTGTCGGTTCTTCCACTCTAGGCTTTGCTGTTTTGTCCTTGCGTTTTTAGCGAAGCGGCGTCGGAGCATCCGGCGGCATTTTATAATTACAACGCTTCCCAAACACTAACCTGGCACAGTCTAACCTTCTCTTAATAGTGCGTTTGTTAAATCTAGCACAAGAGCGGCATCCAACAACGTCGTGCTCAGGCCCTAAACAAGGTATACACAAAGTATGGTAATCCCTATGAGGTATCTGTTTCCCACAAGAAATACAGTTATTCACTTTTTCTGACATCCGGTTAAATACTGAGGCAAGAAAAACCAAAATATTCCCCAACGGGGTACTTAGCCAACTTTGATTCGGTCTGAAACTCTGGCTTCAGAAACTTTCAGAACGCCAACCTGCACTCGCAAAATTGCTTCTGCATCGGACCATGCGGCAAAAAAGACTGGGGATATGACGTCGGTCATGCGCATTAGTACCCTGACGTACTGACGTCAGTCTAATGCGCCCTGACCGACGTCAGCCATATACTTTGGTATTCGGGCCGACTGGACAGCGGACTACCCCAATAGTTAGGACTGCAGCAATGTGGAATGAAGAACATCTGTTCTCCAAAAACCCATGGGAGGACAGCCCTGGGAAATCCAAACCTGGTTTTGGAAATCTGGTCCAATTTGTAATCCTTGGTAAATGTGCAGACAGATGTCCATGCAGCTGCCTCTAAAATGGTGGCAGTGTCTAATCTCTTAAAGAAAGCTCCTGATGAAGCCACAGCCCTAGTGGAGTATGCTTTAACTTTGGACCTCAATGATTTCCTATGGTGTGCATAGCAGACAGAAACTGCCCTGGAAATCCAGGCTGAAACTGTTTTGTCACAGCTTTCCCCAGGGCCCTGGGGTGGAAGGAGAAGCAACTGGTCAGATTTTCTGACAGACTTAGTCTTGTCCAAGTAGAACCTAAGCTGTCTATGCACATTGAGGGAATGCAAGACTCTCTCACTATCACTCTGAAAATGGGCAAACAAGGTAGGGAGGTGAATAGCTTGGTTTAAGGAAAGCTCATTGACCACCTTGGGCATGAAGGAAAGGTTGGTCCTAAGAGTTACCCTGTCTTTGTGGAAGATGAGGAAAGGAGGAATGGCCATGAGAGCCTGTAACTTAGACTCTTCTAGCTGATGCCAAGGCCACTAGGAGTACTGTTTTCCATGTGCAGTGTTTCCGAAAAGTCTTAGAAGCTGGTTCAAAAGGGGCTATCGTGAACTTCTCCAAAACGTAATTCGGATTGCAGGGGGGAGGAATACATTTCCTGGGGGGCACGAGATGCAGCACTCCCTTTAGGAATAACTTTGCAGGCAATCTGAAAGCCAAGGGGGGGGGGGTCCAGAGGCAGACAAGCTGAAATGACAGCCAGGTGAGTTTTAATGGAGTACGTCAACCCTGTCTGCAAAAGTTCAAACATACAAGACAGTACCAAAGGGGCATCACCCTGGAAAGGTTCCAACTGCCTTTGTAGACACCATATGGAAAATCTTTTCCATTTAGATGTACAAGACCTCTTATTATTAGGTTGCCTGGCCTCCCGCAGGACTATGAGGATTGTCCTCATTGCAGAGGTGTTTGTAAGGGATCAGAATTCGATCACCCAAAGGGTGAGGTTCAGAGATTGCAAGTGAAGATGAATTAGAGAGCCCTTGTCCTGTGTGAGAAGGTCCACTCTGTGGGGTAACGTGACTGCCCCTGGTTAAATGCAAAAGGAGGGGGAACCAATGCTGTCTTGGCCAAAAGGGGGCCATCAGAAAGATTTTTGGATTGTCCTGCTGAAATTTCAGTAGGAGCTTCTGAAGTAGTGGGAAGGAGGGAATGCATAAATAAACATTCCCTTCCACTGGAGTGAAAAGGCATCCGTTGCCCTCGCCAGAGGGCTGGGCAGCCTGATGCAAAAGGATGCCAGTTGTCTGCTCATAGGAAAAGCAAAACACCTGAGGTGTTCCCTATTTGTGGACTATGTCCAAGAACACATCCATTCATGGGACTGTGACATGGACCTGCTTAAGGTGTCTGCCTGAATTCTGTTCAGACAGGATGTACACTGCATGAAATGTGACTCCCTATTTTGTGGCAAGCTCCCATGCTTGGAGGGCTAGTCTGCATAGCAAGTAGGAGTTTGCTCCCCCTTGCTTGCTGACATACCAAAGAACTATAATGTTGTAGGTGAACAATTTCAGTGGGCCTTGTTTCAGTGTGAACTGGAAGGCCTTTAGGGCCAAAGAATTGCTCTCATCTCTCCAATATTTATGTGCTCCTGTCTGATGGAGACTGGCCAAGTACTTTGGACTTTTAGGGACCCCATGGTTGCTTCCCACCCCAAATCCGAGGCATCTGTGTACATTTACTGTACTGGCAAGGGGGCCTGTAAGGGCAGACCTGGGTTGCAATTCATCTGATCCAACCACCACTGAATCTCTTTCTTGAGGCAAGGCTAGAAGGGGATTTTGTACTCAAGAGGATAAGACTGCAGAGTCCATATGGACCTTAGGTACCACTGTAGCTTTCTCATGTGGAGCCTCACCAATGGCAACATGGGAATGATCGATACTGTGTGACACAGGAGCTTAAGGTACTACCTGGCAGTCAAGTCTGTGGCCTGAAGGACAGTGAGCAGGTACCGCCTTAAGTTTTCCAACTTTTGAGGTGGTAGGAAAGTCCTCATGACATCCATTCTTACCCTGCACTCCAGGAAAAAAAAAAGGTCCTGAGAGGGGGTCAGGTTGGACTTGGAATAATTTATCTTGGATCTCAGTGCTTGCGGAAGAGACAGCACTGTCTACAGATGGAGTAGGGGATTCTTTACAGTCCACCTGAATAAGCAAGTTGTCTAAGTAAGGTAAAATTTGAATCCCTTGGGTCCTGCAGAAGGCCACCATTGGTGCCAAGCAGTTGAAGACCCTTGGTGCAGTAGAAAGCCCAAAGGGCAAGGCTGAGAACTGAAAATGTGAGGAGACCACAGAGAATCGTAGATATCTCCTGAGGTCGGGCCTTATGGGGATGTGCAGGTAGGCATCCTTGATATCCAAGGTGGTCATGAACCCCTGAGGTAAGATCAAAGGAAAAAGGGTTTGCAGAGTGAGCATTCAAAAGGTGGGCACTTGCAGAAAGAGACAGAGGTGGGAGAGATCTAGGATTGGTTCACAGGGGGCCAATCTTTCCTTGGGACTAGGAAGAGCCTGGAATAAAATCTTTCTCCCTTTTCTGTCAGGGGAATAGGATGAATTGTACCCTGGGCAATGAGGTTTTCTAGAACTGGTTGAAAGAAAGGGAGCATTTCTTTGGGGGGCTGTGGAATGCCCCTCCAATACAGAGTAGTAAATCCAGGTCATGAAATAACTTTTCTCTATTATGGATACGACCCATCTGTCTGTGGTGATGTTTTTCCACACAGGGAGACAGTGAGAGCCTTTGGGACAGGAGAACAGAGGTTTTTTTTTTTTCCCCCCCAAGAGTGGCAGGTAGTCACAGACTACCTGCCCTGGCATGAAATTGAGACTTCTGTGTTTGAGTCTGGACAAGCCTGGAAGGAGTAGTTTGCTTCCTGGGAGTTTTTCTGGCCCCATTGAAAAGCTTTTGTGAAAAAGCCTGCCAATCTGTCTGGCTCTCAGCTGATGGAGAAACACGTTTCCTTTTCTCCTTCTTTTAAGAGAAGGCTTAGCGGGTGTCCGAGCCAGAGTAGGCCTGGGGTCAGTTACCAGCGAGGTAATGGAGGGATCTGTCTGGGAGGCCAGTGCATGCAAGCAGAGGTTCCTCCTCACTGTTGGAAGCAGATGTCTGCAAAAGCTCCATAGGACGTGTTTTCTGCTCTGGATTCTGTGTCTTCCATATCGGTACCCACTGTATCCATTTTGTCGGTGACCGATCGTCCCTCCAGGCTGACGGCCACAGGAGGGACATTGGGTGGAGGAGGTGCAGCTACAGATTCAGGCCTAGCAATTTTAACATTTTTCTTGGGCGGCTCGATGGGCTGACCGGACAGTCACTCCACACCTAAAAGCCAAGCACTTAAGGAGCTGATTCTCCAGACAGATGTTTAAAGTGTGCAGTCTGCTACACAAAGTTTTTCGAATGAAGGCCTGGCAGATGGAGCAGGACTTATGGTTGTGCATAGGCCATAGACAAAAAAGGAAAGGGTGTCTTTATGAGGGATCTGATGACCACACTTGCACTTTCCCTTTCACACAAGCATGCAGTGACCCAAAAAACAAAATGTCCCCAACAGGGTACTTATCTTAGACTTTTCGATCAGATGGCTGGTATGGCAGGAAAGAATAGTTGTGTAAAATCTTACCATAACCATAGATGTCCTTCTCTTTCATGTTGCAGCATTCTTAGTGTGTGATTCTCTGCCTCACACGACCCGAACATTGGCTTCTATACAAAAGCTTACGCCTGGGTGCGGTTGGTGCATGGGACGTCACACACAGGGCCATAAACCAGGAGCCTTAAATGTGAAATCTGCATGCACAAACTTCAGAACAGCCCAGTCAGTGGATTAGGCAGAGCCAAATGATGTCCTGCAGACCGGTGAAATGACAGACTGCCCAATGAGACCATAGTCTAGGAGGTGCCCTACAGTGCCCCACAGAAAGGTGAAAAGAATGCAGGAGATGGTGTGAGGGAAGGAATAATGCAACATGGAAGAGAAGGACATCTATGGTTATGGTAAGATTTTACACAACTATTCTATGTCCTTCTATTCCCATGTTGCAGTATTTTTAGTGTGGTAGAGTACCACAGCTTAGGAAGAAGGAAGGGTGGAGGGAGAGGTACCAGATTTCAGAATCCCTGCAGGATTGCCCTAGTGAAACCTGCTCTGGCGATATGGTCCAATTTGTAGTGTCTGGTAAAGGTGTGTACAGTGGACCAGGGGGCTGCCTCCAGGATGGCGGCTGTGTCCTGGCCTTTGAAGAAGGCTACTGAGGATGCTACGGCTCTAGTGGAGTGTGCTCTTACCCTCTCAAGTAAGTCCTTGCCCGTGGTAAGAGTAGCAGAAGCAGTTTATCTGATCCAACTGGAGATAATTTGTTTGGAGACTGCCTTGCCCAGGGCCCTGGGATGAATGGATAGAGACAGTTGATTAGACTTCCTTATGGACTTGGTTTTGTTCAAATAAAATCTTAGCCGTCTGTGCACATCCAGGGAATGGAGTATTCTCTCACTGTCATTGGCGGGACAGGGAAAGAAGGTGGGCAGGTAGACGGACTGATTTAATGATCGCTCGTTGACCACTTTGGGCATGAAAGAAGGGCTGGTGCACAGGGTCACATGGTCTTTGTGGAAGATAGTGTAGGGGGGACAGGCCATGAGTGCCTGTAACTCTGATACCCTTCTAGCTGAGGTGAGAGCTACCTGCAGGATTGTTTTCCATGTACACATTTGCAGTGTTTAAGAAATGGCTGGTTCGAATGGGGTCAGTGCGAGTTTTTCTAGGATAAAGTTTAGGTACCAAGACAGCGGAATGGGCTTCCTTGGTGGCCTGATGGGCAAGACCTCTTTCAGGAAAAATTTACCATCTAATCTGGACAGTAGAGGAGGGTCTAAGGGTAAGCAGGCAGAGATTGCAGATAGGTGGACTTTCAATGAAGAGTAAAGCAGGCCTGCCTTGATAAGTTCACACACACAAGCTAAGACTAGAGGGACATCCACAGGTTCATAAGTCGGTACTAGGCTATTGGGCCTATACAAGTCTAGCTATAACAATTCCCTGGCTATTTCTTCCCACACTATTTACTTACCTGGACCCCTGTCTAGCAGGGTGACTGACGTGATCCCCAGGGTGAATCTCCCAACCAATCATCAAGGTTCCTTTTGAAGAGGGCCAAAAAGGCGCTCTTGCTCGACATGTATGGGCTGTCTATTCCGGAGTCTCTGGGTCAGGAACCTATCCCTCCAGCATGTTTTCTTTATTGTGACAACAAGGTTTAGATCCCTGGAGCGTGTGGCTCTGAGGGATTGGGATTTCTTTAAGTGTAGCATGCCCAACAGCTCTGGGTTTGACTTTGTATCTTAAGCAGAGATCACCTCTGAGTAGACGATATGCGACAGAGTATAGCTGGAGATTTTTAAGGCAGTCAGCGTAGGGCATCTGCTTTAGGCCTGTGATTCTTTTAGTGAGGTATTTCTGCGGTCTTTGAAGTTGTTGCAGAGGTCTTGAGAGGTACATACCAAACGGGGCATTGTATTCTATAATGGGTTTAATGAAGGATGAGTACAGTAGGATAATGTCCTCCTTTTTTCTGGATGAAAAGCCCTTAGTGGTGGTGTGTGCCACACAGGATTTCCTGACTGTTGTGGTGATGTGGTTATCGAAGGTGAGACCACTGTTCACC
The DNA here is from genome assembly GCF_019279795.1 of Protopterus annectens. NCBI lineage: Eukaryota > Metazoa > Chordata > Ceratodontiformes > Protopteridae > Protopterus > Protopterus annectens. Next base: position 1,016,587,650 of record NC_056747.1, on the reverse strand, counting down.
TGTGTCCCTAAGTCTCTTATCACACTTTCAGTGTTTAGTGTACTGCCACCTATGTGGTAATTCATGGGTACATGTTTTTTCCCAAAGGGGATAGCGATACATTTCTTGGCATTGAGCTTGAGCCCATGGCTCTGGTACCAAGCATCTGTTTCTGTAAGGCCCTTTTGCAGAGTATCCACATCATTTGGGGATTCAATAATGGCTCCCAGCTTGCAGTCATCTGCAAACTTTGTTAGCCAGAGTCCCTTAGTGTTGGCCTGTACTTCAGAGAAGTAGATGCCAAACAAGAGCGGTCTCCGGACTAAACCCTGAGGTGCTCCACTTGTCACTTGTCTGGAGATGGATTTGGAATCGGCTACTTTGACAGTGTGGGTTCTGTCAGTAAGCCAGTTGGCAACCCATCGAGTGACATAGGGATTAATGCCCAGCTTAATAAGTCTATCTATGATTCCAGTGTGCGGGATGGTGTCAAAGGCCTTGGCGAGGTCCAGAGAGGCTGTGTAGACCGCCTTATCCTCGTCCATGGCTCTGGAGACTGATTCAAAGAAGTCAATCAGGTTCAGGAGACAAGATTGGCCCTTCACAAACCCAAGCTGGGTGGGGTCCAGTGTTTGAAGGTTGCCAATGTCTTTGTTAATAAGTTTCATGACAATACGTTTCATGGCCTTGCAGATCAGGCTCGTCAGACAGATGGGGTAGTAGTTCCACTAAAAAGGGATCCCTATTGTCTTTGGACACCATTTGGAGAATCTTTCCCATTTTAAAATGTAGGATCTCCTTGTGTTAGGTTTCCTGACCTCTCTCAAGACCGAAAGCACATACTCAGAGTAGCGGTGTCTGAAGGGTATTAAAAGTTTATTATCCAGAGTGTTAGACAAAGCATTTCCAGGTGAGGGTGTACGAGTTCCCTTATGCTGTGTGAGTTAGGTCCACCTTGTGGGGTAACTTGTGGCGATTGCCCTTAGCAGTGGATAGTAGAAGGGTGAACCAATGCTACCTTGGCCAATAGGGAGTCACCAGCAAAATTTTTGGAATGTCCCTCCTAATCTTCAGAAGGACCTATTGAATGGGAGGGAAGGGGGGAAACATACAGAAAAAAGAAGTTATGTACTCACCATAACGTCCCATCTGAGTAGTTGTACTTCATTTGTCTTCAACCTGTGGGAATACGGATCCATATTGGATCAGAGCTGGCAAAAATTACTAGCACCAGCTCCGAGCTCCAGACTCCTGCCTTTACCCTTTACACCGCCACTGCCTCCCATCCCCAGATCGAGTTTGCTGAACTTATACTTAGAACCAGACACGATTACATACTTGTGACCTATACAGCAGCCTGTAGGCTGAAAATGCGCCAAGGTCTGGGGGAAGGAGGGAGGGGCGGTTGAAGGCAAATGAAGTACAACTACTCAGATGGAACGTTATGGTGAGTACATAACTTCTTTATCTGAAGTAGTTTACTTCATTTGGTCTTCAACCTGTGGGACAGAGTCCCCAGCTACTAAACTCCTGGGAGGCCCTCATGGAAGGATATTCCGGAGCACTGCGGAGCCAAAGGATGCTCTCCTTCTAGATGTCAGATCTAATTTGTAATGGGAAAAAAACGTATAAGATGAGGACCATGTACCTGCACAGCAAATGTCATCCAAAGACACCCTAGACCAGAAAGCTGGAGATGTAGCCATGGACCTAGTGGAATGAGCTTTAACTTGACCTGGAGAAGACATGCCTTTGCCCTTAAAGACCTACAGGACACATGAAGAAATCCATCTAGCTATAGTGACCTTGGAAATAGTTTTGCCCAACAAGGGTCTATAAAACGAAACAATTTATCAGACTTGCGAAAATTTTTTGTCCTGTGTAAACAGAACCATACCTGTCTATGAACATCCAACATGTGTAGTTTGTATTCCATCCTGTTGGTAAAATTGGGAAAGAACACAGGCAGATTTATAGTCTGATTGATACTGACTGGTGACGCCACCTTAGGAAGAAACTATGGGCTGGTTCGAAGGGAAACTATTTTTATGAAAAATCATGTATGGGAATTTTATGGACCAGGCCTGTAATTCCGAAACCCTTCTAGCAGAGGTAATAGCGACCAGAGAAGCTGTTTTCCACGATAAACATTTTAGATCTGCAGTTGCGGCTGGCTCGAAAGATGGAGCAACCAGAGCTTGGAGAACAATAGTAAGGTCCCACGGGGGGGGCAGGATCTTTGACCGGTGGAGCATAGCAAAAAAGTGCTTTAATAAAGGCTTTACACAGTCTAGAAGATGCCAAGGATGTAAATTCTCACCAACATGAAAATGAGAAATGGCCGCCAACTGAACTTTGACAGTAGAAGAACTAGCACGATGCTGGAAAATATCAGCTAGAAAATAAGAATGGTGGAAACAGAAGCCGTGAAAAGATTTAAACTCTTCTGAGATGCCCAGAAAGAAAAACGTTTCCACTTGCTGCTATAAACCTTTCTGGTTGAAGACTTATGAGCAGCCACCAAAATAGACTTAACTGAGGAGGAAAGTCTGGGAGTCCTAGCAATCACAGAAACTGGAGCAGCCAAGCTGTGAGCTTCAGGCTGTCCAGACTTGGATGAGGCACCCCCAAATGGGTGTGAGATCAGATCCTGAATGGGATCTATGATGCAAGGTGGAGCCAGAAGGTGAGACCAAAGGAAGGGAAACCAAACCTGGTGAGACCAGAATAGGGCAATGAGGATCACCTTGCTCCCCAGTCGGCAAGCTTTCTGCAGAAACCTCGGGATGAGAGGAACTGGCGGGTAAGCATACAGAAGACCAGGAGGCCAAGCATGAACTAGAGCGTCTCTGGGGGACTCCCCCGGCAGGGGGGGGGGGGTTCACAGCAAAAAACCTGCTGCACTTCGCGTTGGAAGGAGATGCAAAGAGATCGCAGCAAGGTTGCCCCCACTCGCTGAAGATCTGCTCCGCTACTGATTCCGAGACCACTCGTAAGGCATCAGAATGGTCCGACTTAGCCTGTCCACTAGAATGTTGGACAGTCCCGGAATGTGCGTTACGGTGAGAACGCGACTGGTGGAGATCACCCATTCCCACACTCTCGTTGCCTTGCGACAAAGGGGATAAGATCTGGTCCCTCCCTGTTTGTTGATATACCAGACTACTGACATGTTGTCTGAATGAATGGCAATCGTCCCCAGATGAAGAAAAGCATCAAGGGCCTGCAATGCTAGAAGGACCGCCCTCATCTTTAGGACAATGACATGCAAGCTGGTCTCTATGGGGGACCACAGGCCTTGGACTGTCCTGCCCGAACAATGCCCCCCCACCAGAGTTGGGAGGCATCTGTGGTCACTATGGTTTGGGCCGGGGCTGGAACAAAGGGTCATCCCTCCAAAATGTCCAGAGAGCTCATCCACCATGTGAGGAATGACTGACACACTTGACTTAGGTGGATAGGATAGGTTAGTGGTAAATCCAACATGGACCACTGAACCGCCAGAGTCCAGTGAAGAATCCGCATGTGAAGCCAAGCACATGGAAGAGTTATTGTCACCGCCATAGAGCCTAGGGCCCTCAACACAGATTCCACTGTCGGGAGAGGAGAACGATAAATGAGGGAGACATGCATCCTGAGGTTCTGAACTCTCTCAGAGGTCAGGAACACTTTGCACTGGAGTGTGTCTATCCTGGCACAAATGTAGTCTATCACCTGTACATGCTCTACTACAGATTTGGATGCGTTGATTATGATAACCAAACTCAGGGCAAGTGTCAGAAAGTAGATGCCTGGTGGAAGAAGTGAGGAGCCAATCGTCCAGGTACGGGTAGACATAAATCCCCTGAAGCCTCAGGTGAGCCGCTACAACCGCCATCACTTTGGTAAACACCCTGGGGGCTGTGGTGAGACCAAAGGGTAGGGCTCGAAATTGATAATGACTGGCCCCTAGCCGGAAGCAGAGGAACCTCCTGGAGCTTCTGTGCATTTTTGTGTGATAAGCATCCTGGAGATCTAACGAGCACATCCAGTCGCTCTCTTGCAGGTACGGCATGATGGACTGTAGTGTGACCATCTGGAGCTTTTCTTTGGCAACTGATAGATTCAGGGTAGAGAGGTCCTGAATGTGCCTTATGTCCCCCGTTTTCTTTGGCACCAAAAAGAACCTGGAGTAGAAGCCCAATCTGGACTGATCTGGGAGGACGGTTTTGATGGCTCATTTTTCTAGCAGCTTGGAAATTTCCTGTGCTGCTGCCTCTCTTTGGTGAGTGGAACGTGCAGATGGTGTTTGGGAGATATGGGGGAACCCACGAAGGGGACAGAATATCCTCTGGATATGATTTGAAGCACCCAGTGGTTCACTGTTATGGACTCCCATGCCGGTGGGTGCCAAGAACAATCGTCCCCCAACTGCCTCCAGAGTAGAGCAGACGGGCAACCCCTCAGGGCTGCCACCCAGATCTGTCCGAGAATGGTTCTCGAGACCCAAAGTTCCGCGGACCTCCTCGGCCTCTGGGCCAGCATCCATTCTGTCCCCCTTGGCCTCTAGGGGAAGAAGAGCCCAGAGTGTTCCAGGAATACAGAGACTTCCTGAACCACGTCTTCTTTCTTGCCCTCTCTGGTTCCAGGAAAAGGACCTCTGAGGGTTAGAGAAGCGGATCCCGATGGCAGACCATGTCTTCCCATCCTTCTCACTCTGGACTAGTGTCTGCTTGATGGTCTTACCGAAAAGTCGAGCCATCAAAAGGGGCATTGGCAAAGGACACCTTAACGGGTTCAGTAAACTGGCACAACCTGAGCCAGGCATTACGGCTCATGGACACGCCGGACCCAGCTGCCCTAGCCACTCCTTCCATAGCATGGGAGAGTAGTCGCATGGATATATTTGATACTACTCAGAGTGGCCATTTTCGAAGAAAATGAAGCCTTGTCCTCCTGCAACATGGACTTGGGTGGAGACTCCTCCAGCTCCTTCACTAGGTCACGGAGTCTCGTGACATGGGCCAAGTAGTTCAGCGCCCTCATTGAAAAGGTAGCTGAAGCATACACCCACTTCTCTAGGCGGTCCACCATCTGAGAGTCTTGGTCAGGAGGGTGGATCGAGAAACTTTCCTGAGAGAGTTCCTTCTTAGTGGCTGCTGCTACCACCATGGCGTCCACTAGGGAGCCCTTGTTCCAAGAAGGCCCGTCAATAGGGGGACTTAAAACCTTATTGGGGTGCTTGGGGATCTGCTCTATGGTATCTGGTTCCTTCCACACCCACGAGGTGATCAAATCCACTAAAGGATCCGTGGGAGGGTACACCCAAGATGTAGACGGGCCATGCCGAAAGCCTCCAGAAACATACTCAGAGGAGGGCTTGGGGGCAGACCAACCTCCCCGCTGGCGCAGGATATCCATGATGTTTCCAAAGGAGACATCATCAGGTGGTGATCTTGGGGAGCCCTCCACATCATCTAAATCTGTGTCCTCTGTTAGGGACTTCGGGGAGTCGAAGTGCCTCCTCTTGCATGTAATGCCTGCGAGGCACATTGCCCGTCAGGCTCTCCGGGGAGTCAACTGTTCCTCTGGGGGAAGCTTCTGGGGCTCTTCGGGCACAGGCTGCCCCTCTGATAAGACAATGAGGACTGTAGACAGAGCCGAGGGGGTCTGGGCAGAGTCCAAGGGGGTGGTCAGGGGCCTTGATCCAATGGAGAGGACCTGTTCTACCACATCGAACGCCGAAGGAGAGCAGACCTCCTAGGAAGCTAAGGAGGCCGTTCTCCCTGGGTCCGACATGAGAATCAGAGCTGGACCCTAAGTGGATGGAACTCCGAGGGAGTGAACCTGGCCCGACAATGTCGGAGCCGATGGAAAAGGTTCCACTCCCTTGGATCCGACACCCAAGCTCTGGCTCAAAGAGTGGCTCGGATCCAAACTGGTCAGATCCAATATGCCCCAGGCAGCTGTCAGCGTCGAGGACGCAAGGACCGTTGGTGCCGACCACGTGACCAAGGCCAACTTCTGATCAGAGAACTCCAAAATGGGAGGTCAGATCGGGGAAGGAGAAATGGGTTGAAAAAAGGGAAGCGAGCTCCCCCCTCCTAAGACCTCCATCTGGATCAGTGTAAAGCATCTCATCATCTTATCCAGATCCATGTCCGATAAAGAACGGTTGACCATGACGAGGCCACGGACTCCGACCTGGCCAGTCGGGGAACAGAGGCCCTGGAGACTGAACGTGCCTCCTCCAGCTCCAAGGAGAACCTCGGATTCCAGAGCCAAGGGGAGTCACGGATCCATGTAGACTTGCTCGGGGACGAGCAGTCCGGGGACCTCTTCCTCTTTCCCTTAGTCTTCGACTCTCTCCCATTCTCTACCTCTCCTCTGCTCTGCTACCACAGGCTTAGATGCAGCAGTTTGAGTCCCAGCCTGGGAGGGAGGGGAGGCCAGAGGAAGAGAAGCAGGAGAGTCAGTCACAGCAGCCGCTATGACTGAAGCCAAAGCTGAGGAAGGAGGTTCAATGGCAGGCAGAAGACCTTTGAGGGCCAACTTGGCCTTTCTATGCTTCAAAGCTCGGGGATTGAACCCCGCACAAACTGAGCACTCCACATTAAGGTAGGCCACACCTAAGCACAACACACACACACACACACACACAGAACGTGGCCATCTGCTGGGGAGAGCTTATGGCCACATTCTGTGCAGTGCTTAAAGATGAGCTTTTCAGCCATACTACAAAGAAAGAAGCCTTAAAAAAAAGGAACATGTAAAACTTTCTTTCTTTAGTCTAACAACACACACCCACTCAACACACTAGACTGACTAAGGGGGGAGGGGCACCACAGACAAACTAAATAACTACAACTACAAACCTACACTTGACACCAAAGCGATGGGAGGGGAGAAAGGGTACCTACACTAACCTGAAACAGCTAAAAGTAACAGAATTTTTAGAAAAACTTACAGTCAGAATCACACTGCTAGCTGGAGCTCTAGAGACACGATGTTTTACAAATCGCAGCAAACGAGATCTGCGGATGGAAGGCAGTGGAGGTTTATTACAGGTAAGGGAAGGAGTCTGGAGCTCGGAGCTGATGCTAGTAATTTTTGCCAGCTCGGATCCGATACGTATCCGTATTCCCACAGACTGAAGACCAAATGAAGTAAACTACTTCAGATTTGTCCTTTCCATGAAAGGGTGAAGGCATCCACTCTCCAAGCTAGTGGGGAGCGGTCCTTGGTACAAAATTTTTTTCAGTTGTCTGCTCTGGGGGGAGGCAAACAAATCTATTTGAGGTGTGCCCCACTGGTGGATAATGTCTAGAAAAACTTCTCCGTTTAACATCCACTCGTGATGCAGAGAGGATGATCTGCTGAGAGCATCTGCCTGGTTGTTCTCCCTGGGATGGTATGTAGGCTACCTGTAGATATAAGTTATTTTGGGAGGCTAGTTCTCAAATCTGGATTGATAGCTTGCAAAGGATATAGGACTTGGTCCCCCCCCACCCATTTGTTGATGTACCACATGACTGTGGTGCTGTCTGTGAAGATTTGAAGAGGACCTGACAGAAGGATGGGAAGAAAGGTATTCAGTGCCAAAAGGACTGCAGTCATTTATCTGACATTGATGTTTTTTTTATGGAAAGATGACTCCCAGCATTCTTGCACCTTCAGGCCCTTCATGGTAGCCAACCAGCCCAGGTGTCTGTGTGCATGTACTGAGCAGGTGTTGGATACTGAAGGGGAAAGTTCTGGGTTCATTTTAACTTGTTGGATCCACCAACTTAACTCTGCCTTTAGGCAGGGTAGGAAGGGAATAGTACAGTTGTGTACACTTAACATAAATATAGATGTTCGAGTGTATTCACTGTTGGTCATTACATTTGGGTTATCCTGCTGGCAGGTTGCCCTCAGTCGGCCTGAATTCCAAAGTATTGGGTCCTGCGTCGGTTGCTGTCGCCTCTTCCCTGACGTCAGGGGTAATAAAAGATGCAGCAGATGCCATTTTATTCATTTTTTTTTTGCCCCAGATGTCAGGTGCCCCCAAAAGGGTAGGCTAAATTTATGTAAATACAACATCCATGCACCAGAAATAAGCTTTACCTTCATCTATAAGCAAAAACACCACCTAGGTTGTATAGATTACAGAAGTAAAGATAAGTTCCAGCAAAAATAAGGGGGATGGCGGGTGAGTAACCTGGACTGCAACAGTGAATACACTCGAACAACTACATTTATGGTAAGTGTACACAACTGTACTATGTTCTTCGTGTTTCATTGTTGCAGTCATTACATTTGGGTTGAGCCCCAAAGCTATGGTTGGGGGGCTGGAGCTAAACAGCATTAGGAGCGGCTATCAGGTCCTGCAGAACTGCAGTGGCAAAGCCTGCCCTGGATTTAGAGTAAAGAGGCAGATTGTAATGTTTTGTAAAGGTATGCACTGAACTCCAAGAAGCAGCCTCTAAAATGTCTTTGGTTGGTACTCCCCTGAGAAAGGCTGCAGCTCTGGTTGAATGTGGCCTAATGCTCTTAGGCACTGGTTTACCATGCTGTGAGTAGCAGAAACGAATGCAGTGACCTATCCACTTTGAAACAGTCTGCTTGGAGATGGCCTTTCCTTGTGATGCTGTGGCATATGCCACTAGTAATTGTTCTTTCTGAAAACTTTAGTTTGGTCCAAGCAGAATCCAAGTTATCTGTGTACGTCCAAAGAATGCAGAATTTTCTCCCCCGTGTTCTGTGGATTTGGATAAAAGGTTGGCAAATGAATAGTTTTGTTAAGGGCTACACTGGATAACACCTTAGGCATAAATGTAGGGTTTGTTCTCAGTGAGACCCTGTCTGGATAAAAAATGATAAAGGGTTCCACGGCCATGAGAGCCTGCAGCTCTGAAACTCTTCTTGCAGAAGTTATTGCTAGGAGCATAGCTGTTTTCCAAGATAAGAATTTTATATCTGCAGTAGCAGCCGGCTCAAAAGGAGGTAAGGTGAGTTTTTCCAAGACATAACTGAGGTCCCATGCAGGTACTGGCGTTCTCCTTGGAGGCCTTAAGTTTTTGGCTCCTCTGAGGTACTGCCTTAATAAAGGGTGAGGAAAGAGTGGTGGCTCTGTATTGTAATGAGCCAAAATGGCAGAGGCATGAATTTTAATTGATGAGAAAGATAGGCCTTTGTCCAGTATCTCAGTTAAGTACTGCAAAATCTGAGGAATATTTGGGACAGCTGCATCAGTTCCTTAAGTTTGGTTCCAAGCGCAAAATCTCTTCCATTTCTCAGCATAGGATTTTCTAGTACTAGGCCTTCTGGCTTCTAAAATGACATCCATCACAGGTATACTGAGAGGTGTGGTTTGAATGGCTACATTATCCGCCATGCTGCCAGGTTTAGGGTCCTGAGCTGGCTGTGCAGAATCTGACTGTTTTGCTGGGACAGTAGATGAGGTATTTGAGTTAAGGTCCAGGCTGGGCATTGGGACAAGTTCCTTAAGATCGGATACCAGTACTGGCGGGGCCAGTCTGGGGCAATCAGAATCATTTTTGGTTTCTCCTGCCTGACCTTTAGGAGTACCCTTGGGGAGGAGAGGTAGTGGAGGAAAGGCATATACTGATAGGTTTGTCCAGTTGAAAGATAAGGCATCCACTTTCCAAGCTTGTCTGTGATAAGTCCTTGTGCAGAATCGTTTTAGTTGATTGTTTTGAGGGGAGGCAAATAGATCTATGACCGGGCTTCCCCATTTCTTTATCATGCTGAAGACTTGTGGATCCAGGTGCCACTCGTGGGGATCCATGAGATTTCTGCTTAGTTCGTCTGCCAGAGTGTTTTCCTTTCCTGGCAGGAATTGTGCCTGCAGATGAACTTGGTAAGTCAATTCTGTGTCCCATAAAGACATGGCTAGTCTGCACAGGGGATAAGAATGAGTGCCCCCCTGCTTGTTAATATACCACATGACCGTGGTGTTGTCTGTCTATCAGTAGTTGTCCCGGATGAAGTAAGTCCTTGAAGGCTGTCAGGGCATTTTGAACAACTAGCATCTCTCTGATATGTAGATGCTTTTGGTTTGTGGACCAGGTGCCCTGAATGCCTCTTCCTGCCATGTGTGCCCCCCAGGCATAATCTGATGCATCCGTCGTTAGGCTCTGCCTGGCTGGGGGTAGTGAGAATGGTTGTCCCTTGTTTTGGTGACAAGCCTTTGCCCACCATCGAAACTCCTGTTGCAGGCAGGGAATTAGAGTAATCATTGTTTCTAGACTGTGGCAATGTTGCATCCAAACACTTTCTTGCATATGGAATTAGTAAGATGCAGGATGCCATGAAGCCCAAAGCCTGCAGAATTTTTCTTGCAGATAACTGGGCCTTTATTGCCATTTCCTTGAAGTAGGTAGTCAGTTGCCTTTGTTTGTCTGGAGTGAGATAAGCCATCTGGGCAGTTGTATTTAAGCTTGCACCCAGGAATATTAACTCTTGAGAGGGTACTAGTTTTGATTTCTTTTTGTTGACTGTGTACCCTAGGCATGTTAAAAGTCTTATCACAAATGTCAGATGCTGTAGTAGAATGTCCTTCTTATCTGCTTGTATGAGGCAGTCGTCCAAGTAAGGATATATTTGTATTCCTCTTTGTCTGCATTAAGCAATTACTGGTGCCAGGCACTTTGTAAAGACCCTGGGCGCAGTAGATAAGCCAAAGGGCAGTGCAGAGAATTGGTAATGTTTTGAGCCAGCCTTGAATCTGAGGAATCTTCTGCATGTTTGTCTGATTGGGACATGCAGGTATACCTCTTTTAGGTCTAAAGTCACGAGCCAAGCCTTGCTGCCCAGCATGGGCAGAAGCTGCTGTAAGGTCAACATCTTGAATTTTGGTATATCCAGGAAAGTGTCTAGAATAGATAGGTCCAGTATTGGTCTCCATGCTTGGTCCTTTCTGGGTACCAAGAACAGTCGCGTAAAATCCTTGTCCCTGCTCTTGCTGAGGTACTTGTTGAATAGCCCTCATGTCCATGAGAGCTGTGACTTGTTTTTGAGCCTCTGCCTATTGATTTTGTGGCAGGTCTGGCCAACCGTTTGCCCTTGGCAGAGTATGGAAATGAAATTTGTAGCCTTGAGACACTATGTCTAGAACCTATTTGTCCTGGGTTATAATGTGCCAATTTTGTGAAAAAAGTGCTAGTTTTCCCCCTAAGGGTGCTGCCAGAAGATAAGTGCTTGGTGCAGGCAGGGGGAAGTCATTGGGACTGTTTCCTGTATGATTGTGATTTGTCCTCTCCACCTTTGGAGGTAGAGGCACTCCACTGCTCAGACCTGTAGGATTCCTTGCGGCTGTGATCTGCCTCTAGGGCATCTGGATCTGCCCCTTTGAGGTCTGTCTGAGACTGGAAAGGACCAATTCTTTGTAGGCCAATGTCTGCTAAATCTAGGTGGCTGTACCTGTAAGAAATCCTTGACCGTTTGCATAGATTTAGCTTTGTCTTCCATTTTCTTTAACACCTCTTCTGCCTTAACACTAAACAAAGTATCTTGTAAAGGAGCATCTAATAATTTTGCTTTAACATGGTCAGGCAGATTTTGTTCTTTTAACCAAGCATGCCTCCTAATGACAGAACCTGTAACAGCAGCCCTGCAGGAGGCCTCCAGAGAATCAAAACCACATTGCAAAGTATGCTTTCCAACTTGTTCAGCTGCATGCAATAAATCTTGTATTTCCTTGTTTTCTGCACATTCAGAATTTGCCATCATTTTCTGTTTAAGCTATGCCATGATATACTGTTGATATTTGAGCATATGAAACTGGCAATTTAAGGCCATTAGAGCCAAAGTAGCAGATGTGTAAATCTTTTTTCCCCATCTATCCAGAGCCCTAGAATCCCTATCAGAGGGGTTAGGGTTTTTTTGCAGTAGAAGCCTTGACCCCTTTTGGACCCTGAGAAATAGTTTCTGGATCTGCAGCAGGGTTTTTGAATAGGAATTTATGAGAGTCAGGGATCCTGTAGTATCTGTCCGGCTTAACAGGAGCTGGAGGTAGAGAGTCAGGGGTCAGACTGGACTCCGAGAACACATCATCTACAATGTCCAACACAGGTGGAATAGCTAGAAGCCTGTGTTGAGGAAGTAAAAGGAAGTTCCTGAGCCTTTTCTTAGATTCTGAAAAATCTTGGCTCTCCCAGTGGAAGTGCTCCCTCATGGTATGCAAGGTTTCTCCAAAAGAGTAGTCCTCAGGAGGAGAAGGTGAAGGAATTGATTCTTCAGCATCAGAATCCTCATAGGGAGGAAGAGAATATTCCTGACCAGAAGACAAATCAGAAGAAATGGAAACCTGATCTGAAGATTCATAGTCTGTCTCTTGCCTATGCCTATCAGGAGGGGGATGGGAACCCCTGATCAAGGTAATTAAGTCTTCAGCCATTTTGAGCATCTGTTTTTTGGGCATGAAGGCCTGTCCTTGTGGCTGAACTTTCTTTGAAGTCGGTTTAATATATAATTGTTTAGGTCTGAATACACCCTCAGAAGTTGATGCCTGCTCAGCGGCTCCGGACCCATCTGAGGGAATAATCTCCGAGGCTCCAATACCTTGAGTTTCCTGTGGCCTGGCTGACTCCACGTGGGAGTCAGTAGCGGCCTGCGACTCTAAAGTAGCGGGAGTCAGGGGCTCCAAAAGCGTCTCACTGAGAACCGGCGACTAGCTTGGGAGAAGCTTCGTCGTCGGTTTTGCACCTTGGTTGCCTCTCTCTTTTTCTTTGCGTTTTTTGTGAACTCCAGTAGTCAGATGGCCATCCATCGACATTGTATAATTAAATCTTCACCCAAAATAGCTTAATGCAAAACTGTACCGACGCATAATAGTGCGTTGCTTAAATCTAGCAAAAAACCGACAACTAGCAACGTCGTGGTCAGGGCCTAAGCAAGGAATACAATAAGAATGAAAGTCCTTATGAGGTATTTGCTTCCCACAAGAAGTGCAATTATTAACTTTTTCTGACATCGGACTGGAGCAAGAAAAAAGTTTCCCCAACGAGGTACTTAGCTTTTAATGAAGACTTCGGATCTGAGACTCTAACACGAAAATCTCAGGAGTCGGCCGACCGGCACTTGCAAACTGCTTCTGCTTCGGGCACCGTGCGGCAAGAAAGACTGAATAAAATGGCGTCAGCTGCATCTTTGATACCCCTGATGACCTGACATCAGGGAAGAGGCGACAGCAACCGAGGCAGGACCCAAGACTTTGGAATTCAGGCAGACTGAGGGCAACCTGCCAGCAGGATAACCCAAATGTGATGACTGCAATAGTGAAACACGAAGAACATCTGGAATTCTAGAGGGTGGTTGTGTTGAGACCACACATTCTTTAGATAGCACTGAAGTTTTCTCATGTGCACCCTGGCTAATGGTACCATAGGAATGGTGGCTGCCATAAGGCCCAGAAGTCACAGAAACTGTCTTGCTGGTATAGTTGGTGGACCTGGAGCAGATCCTGGAAGAGGCCCGTTAGGGAAAGTACTTTGTCCTGAGGAAGGAATGCCTTCATCAGGTCTGTTCGGATCCTGCAGCCCAGAAAGATTTTGTCCTGCTGTAGTGTTAGGGATGATTCTGGGAGATTGAGGGTGAACCCCAGACCGTGTAACAGAGACATAGCAAACTGCAGTCGTTTTTTTTAGGGTGATGACTTTTTCTGCAAGAATGAGTATATCATCTAGGTAGGGGGTAGATTTGAATGCCCTTGGTTCTGCAGTCGGCTATGGCTGGAGCAAGGCATTTGGTGAGGACCCTGGGGTGCAGTGGATAAACCAAAGGGCAAGCAGTAAATTGAAAGTGGAGACACTTTCTGTGAGAGGGTTTTATAGGGATGTGGAAGTAGGCCTCCTCCAGGTCTAGAGTGACCATGAACGCCTGTGCTGGCAACAGTGGAAGTAGAGCTTGGAGGGATAGCATTCTGAAGGATGGGACTTTTAGGAAGAGGTTCAGAAAGGACAAATCCAGGATTGGCCTCCATCGCCCATCCTTTTTTGGTACTATAAATAGCCTTCAGTATAAGCCTTTTCCTTCTTGCCCCGGGGGGACAGGTTCTATGGTTCCATGGGTATTAGATCTTGTACAATGTTTGAAATAAGTTGTAGTTTTTTGGGTGGGAATGTGATCCCCCGAGAGGGAGGCCTTTCTTTCCAAGTAGTATCCCTCTTCTACTATTGCCAGGACCCAGCGATCTAAAGCAACTGTTCTTCAGTGGAGCAGGCAGTGGGAGAGACGGGCTGACAGGGAGATTGTCAAAGCAGCCATGCATTGTTGGTGCCATTTCTGTCATGAAAGGGCTGTCTGGGGGTAGGTAGAAAAGAGGCTGGTCTGGTAGAGGTCTGCCTCCTGGTTCCTCTCATGCCTGTAAGGGGTAGCAGTGGAGGTTTTTTTTTCTGACATAGGTGGTCTTAGCTGGACAGTTTCTGTAGTATTCAAGTATAGGAGATACCAGAAGATGCTTAATGTCTTGACGCTCCTTGCTTTTCTCCTGAAGATTCTTACAGTTCAGCAGCAGACTGCTCCCCAAACAGGAGGTTGTGGTCTAGGGGAGCATCAAAAATTTTGGATCTGAAATTCTCAGGCGGGGTTGAAGTCAAAGCCATGAATATCTGAGAAGCACAGAGGCAGATGTAGCAGATCTAGCAGAAGTCTCTGCAGCATCATAACTGCATCTGATTGCGTGCCTGGCCACCTCGGATGCCAATGACAGTTTTTTGATGCTATCTCAGTCTTGTTAGGAGGAGTCAGGCAGGGAGGATAGAACCTAGGTACATAGACATGACCAAGGGCTACATGAACCTATGAACATCTGAAGCTTGCAGAAAAAAAGTTTTGAGAGCATAGACAAAAGGCTGGAGCTAGGCATTTTGTGAATACTCTGGGCGCAGTAAATAAGCCAAAGGGAAGTGCAGCGAACTGCTAGTGCATAGAGCCTGCTCTGAAACGTAGATATTTCCTGCAAGACCCCCTTATGGGGATGTGCAGATAAGCTTAAGTCTAGGGTAACTAACTAGGCATCTTTGGTTAGCACAGGAAAAAGCTGTTTCGGTGTAAGCATTTTGAATTTTGGGACCATCAGAAAGGTGTTGAGAATAAACAGATCCAGGATAGGGTGCCAAGAGCACTCTTTTCTGGGCACCAGGAACAGTCTGGAGTAGAAACCCTGTCCCCTTTGTTCTACTGGAACAGGTTGAATACCCCTGATATGGAGAAGGGAAAGTACTTGCTTTTGAGCCTCTCCCACTGGTTTGGAGGAAGGTCTGGCAACCTGCTTGGAGTTGGCAGTGAGTGGAAGTAGAATCTGTATCCCTGAGATACAATGTTTAGAACCCATCGGTCCTGAGAAATGGACATCGTTTTTTGCATGAAGGGAGAGTTTTCCTCATAGGGGCGCAAGTACTTGGGCATGGCTGGGAAGGATAATTGGAAAGTCACTGTGACCTTTTTTCCATATGGGGTCACTTACCACTCCCTGATTTTGAGGTGGAAACATTCCATTGCTTAGATCTCTGCATACCCTGAAACTGCTGTCTTGGTGGTCAGTTTCCCCTGGGTTTGGACTGAGAAAGACTGAGAGGAACTGGAAAGGATCACTTTTCTGAAGGCCAATGCCTACTGAATCTAGGTGGCTGCACCTGTAAGAAATAAATTTAGCTTTTTCTTCCATCTTTTTAAGAACTTCTGCTTTTGTGCTAAATAAATGCTCCTGATTTAATGGAGTATCTACTAACTTTGCTTTGACATGATCAGGCAAGACGTGTTCCTTTAGCCAAGCATGCCTTCTCAGTACAGACCCAGTGACAGCAGCCCTGCAAGATGCGTCTAAGGCATCAAACCCACACTGCAAAGTATGTTTACTAACTTGGTTTGCAGAATGCATTAACTCTTGTAAAGCTTTACTTTCTGCACAATCTGGAAGTAACACCATTCTTTGTTTAATCAGTTCCATAATAGGTTGCTGGTACTACAACATGTGAAACTGGCAATTCAATACACCTTCTTACCCCATCTGGCTAAAGCTCTAGAATACCTATTTGAAGGGGTAGGGTTTTTGGCTGTAGTAGCCTTAATGCCTTTAGGTCCCTGGGAAATGGTCTCTGGATCTGCGGTAGGACTCAAAGAGAAATTTGAGAGAGTCAAGTATTCTGTAGTACATGTCAGGTTTTCTAGGAGCTGGTAAGGTGTCAGGAGTAAGACTGGACTCCAAGACGACGACATCTACAATATCCAGGACAGGGGGGCATAGCTAGAGGCCTGTGCTGAGGCTAATCTAAAAATTTCCCAAGTCTCTTTTTGGACTGAGGATAGTCCTGGCATTCCCAGCGGAAAGGCTCTCTTAAGGTATGCAAGGTTTCACCAAAAGAAACATCCTCTGGAGGGGAGGCAGAGGGAATGGATTCCTCTGCATCTGAGTCTTCGTAGGCAGATAAGGGTATGTTCTGCTGATCAGAAGGGTCAGAGTCATGAGACTTCTTTGTCTGTAGAAATTCAATTCTTTGTCATTTGGCAGGGGAAGGCTGTCTTCCCCCAATTAGAGTAAGGTCTACAGCCATTCCTAAGCATTTGTTTTTGTGGCATGGGAGCTTGAGCATGCTCTTTGGCCATCAGTTTTCTAGGCGTAGTGCAAACTCTGGGCCTGTGAAACGCAGTAGTTTTAGTTGGAAATGAAGTTGTCAGTTTAATACGACTATCGGTAGGTCGGAATACACCCTCAGAAGCCAGTGCCTGCACAGCGGCTCCGGACCCACCCAAGGTAGAGACATCCACTGGTTCCATAGTCGAAGAAGCATCTCGCAGCATACCGGACTCAGAATGGGTCTCAGCAGAGGCCTGCAAATCTGCAGAAGCGGGCATCAGGGGGCTGCAAAGGCATCTCACTGAGTACCGGTGGACTGGCGACTAGCTTAGTGGAAGCGTCATTGGCAGTTTTTGACCTATACGGTCTCTCTGCCTTTGCGCTTTTTCGGAAGATCGGTAGTCGGATGGCTTACCAAAGCCATTTTGGAATATGGAGAATGAGAGAGAAAGAATTTAGCAACAAAAATAGCCCGACGACTAATGGTTTGGGTGTTAAACAAGGCACAAAACCCACAGCAAAGGATGTCATGGTCTGGGCCTAAACAAGTGATGCAGTAAGAATGGAAATCTCTGAGGTAATTGCTTTCCACAGGCAAGGCAATTTTTCATTTTTTCTGACATCGGTTAGAGCAAGAAAAAAGAATCCCGAACGGGGTACTTGGCTTTAGAAGACTTCAGGTCTGAAACTTGAAAAAAGGAAAATTTCAGGTAGCGGCCAACTAGCACTTACGAAATGCTTCTTCTTTGGGCTCCATCGCGGCAAGAAAGACTGATGTAATGGCGTCAGCTGCATGTTTTATACCCATGACGACCTGACATCATGGAAGAGGCGACAGCAACCAGCGTAGAAATCCCAAGACTCTGGTATTTGGGCTGACTGAGGGATACCTGCAGGAAGATAACCCAAGTGTGATGACTGCAACAGTGAAACACGAAGAACATCTTGTAACCCAGCTTTATTACCTGTGAGACTCACCAGGCTTGTGTGATGGCCTTGCACTACTTCACAAAGGCAACTGGCTGTCACACTATCCTTTAGGATGGCAGGAATATGTGGGACTGAGAGAGAGAAAGTACAGTTGTGTACACTTACCATAAACGTGGATGTTCGAGTGTATTCACTGTTGCAGTCATCACACTTGGGTGATCTGCCTGCTGGTAGCCCTCATTCGGCCTGAATATTAGAGTCTTGGGATTTCTGTTTCAGATGCTGTCGCTTCTACCATGACATCAGGTCGTCAGGGGTATAAAACAGGCAGCCGACACCATTACATCAGTTTTTCTTGCTTCAGATGTCAGGAGCCCCCCACATAGGAAGCTAGTATATGGTGTGGAACACCACCAGTAAAAAGTAAATACCACTGTCATAAAAAATGTCCATACAGAGGATAGGTAGAAAGGACACAGAAAAACAGGGGGCTGGAGGGAGGAAAACCAGGACTGCAACAGTGAATACACTCGAACATCTACATTTATGGTAAGTGTACACAACTGTACTATATTGTTCGTGTTTTGCTGTTGCAGTCATCACACTTGGGTTGATTCCTAAAGCTGAGGAAGGGTGGAGGCATTCAAGATGAGTTAGGGCTGGCTAGCAGGCCCTGTAAGACTGCTGTAGCAAATCCAGCTCTGGATTCAGAAAAAAAAATAGCTAAGTGGCAATGCTTGGTGAAGGTTGCAGCTTCCAGAATGTCCCTGGGTAGGGACTCCCCTGAGAAATGCTTTAGAGGTGGAAGTAGCCCTTGTGAAATGTCTGATCCCCTGTGGGGTAGGTTTTCCATGGTGCTTGTAGCAGAAATGGATGTAGTGTGCTATCCATTTGGAAATGGTTTGCTTTGAAATAGCCATGCCCTCTGCCCCTGTAGCAAAGCTGACTAGGAGTTGGACAGATTTTCTGAAAGGTTTAGTCCTGTCAAGGTAGAACCTGAGCTGTCTGTGCACGTCCAAGGAGTGCAGGATCCTCTCCCCTTTATTTTGAGGATTAGAGAAGGCGGCTTGCAAATGGATGGCTTGGTTTAGAGCCACAATGGAGACCACCTTAGGCATAAAGGATGGGTTAGTCCTGAGGGAAACACTGTTAGCATAGAAAATAATAAAGGGTTTTACAGCCATTAGTGCCTGTAACTCATACATTCTTCTAGCTGAGGTTATGGCTAAAAGCAAGGCTGTTTTCCAAGAAAGGAACTTTAACTCTGCTGAAGCTGCAGAATCAAAAGGGGGGATTCATGAGCTTTTCCAGTACAAAGTTAAGGTCCTAGGCAGGGAAGGGTGCTCCCCTAGGGGGCCTTAAGTTGTTAGCCCCTCTCAGAAACTGTTTGCTGAGAGGGTGAGAGAATAGAGGTGGCTCAGTATTACAATGATCTGAGATGGCAGAGGCATGAATCTTAATGGAGAAGGACAGGCCTCTGTGGACTAGCTCTGCTAGGTAATCAAGGATTTGTGGTAAGGGGGCACAGCTGTGTCCTTTCCTTGAGAGTGACTCCAAGAGTAATATATTTTCCACTTTTCAGCATAGGATTTTCTAGTACTATGCCTTCTGGCCTGAAGAATGATGTCCAGCACCTGCTTGTTGAGGGCTGCTGGTGAAGTATTCAGGGGATAAGCCAGGCTGCAAGGTTTAGGGTTTGCAGCTGTGGATGAAAAATATGTCCCTCCTGTTGATACAGCAGGAAAGGTGTCTAATGAAGGTGCCAGGGTGGCACTGTTGTCAGACTGCGTAAGAGGCGTACCGGTGCTGGTGTGGCCAATCTGGGGCAATAAGAATTGCCCTTAGGATGTCCTGCCTGATCATGAGTAGCACTTTTAAGAGGAGGGGCAGAGGGGGAAAGGCATAAATTGAGAGGTTTTCCCATTTGAAGGATAAAGCATCCATCTTCCAAGTCCCTGCTGTGATGGTTCCTGGTGCAAAATTTGCTCAACTGGTGGTTCTCGGGGGAGGCAAAGAGGTCCACCTCCGGTGTCCCCTACCTCTGGATTAGAAGGCTGAAGGTGTTGGGCTCCAATTTTCACTCGTGTGGGTCCATGAGATTTCTGCTTAAGTCATCTGCCAGTGAATTCTGTTTGCCTGGCAGGAACTGAGCTTGCAGATGCACTTGGCTGCTCAAGGCCGTGTTCCACACGGCCATGGCTAACCTGCAGAGTGGGTAAGAATGGGCTCCTCCCTGCTTATGTATCACATAACTGTGGTGTTGTCTGTTTTTATCAGCAGCTGTCCTGGAAGGATTAGGTGTTTGAAGGTGGTCAGGGCATACTGTACAGCTAACATCTCTTTTTGATTGATGTGCAGGAGAATTTGTTCTGGGCTCCACTTTCCCTGAATGCATTTGACTGCCATGTGAGCCCCCCATGCATAGTCTGATGCATCTGTAGTCAGGATTTGGGCGGCAAGGGGTTGAGTGAAAGGCAGTCCCTTTTTGTGGTTGCATACTTCTGCCCACAAAAGGAACTCTGCCCTTAGGCAAGGGATGATCGGAATGACTGTTTCCAGGTCCTGAGAATGTTGGCACCAAAGATTTCCAGGTCTTGAGAATGTTGGCACCAAAGACTTTTTAAGTACCACTGAAGTTTCCTCATATGCAGTCTTGCATAAAGAATTATCAGAATGCATGAGGCCATGAACCCCAGGGCTTGCAGTATTTTCCTTGCAGATAGCTGGGTTTTGGTGGCCATGTGTTTGAAGTAGTTCAAATAGATGTGTTTTTCTGGAGTGAGAAAGGCCATTTGGGAAGTTATGTTCAAGCTTGCTCCCAGGAATACAACTTTTTGACTGAGCACCAGTTATGATTTCTTTTCGTTGATGGTGTGACCCCAATGAAGACAGGAGTCTTTTTACAAATGCCAGGTGTTGAAGTAGTAATTCCTGTCCGCCTGAATCAGGCAATCGTCCAAGTATGGGAAAATTTGGATATTTCTCTGCCTGCAGTATGCAATGGCTGGAGCCAGGCACTTTGTGAATACTCTGGGCACAGTAGATAAGCCAAAGGGAAGTGCAGAGAACTGATCATGCATAGAGCCTGCCCTGGAGTGGAGATATCTCCTGCAAGACTCCCTTATGGGGATGTGCAGATAGGAAGTCTGGGGTGACTAGCATAGGGAGAAGCTGTTGCAGGGTTAGCATTTTGAATTTTGGGACCACCAGAAAGGTGTTGAGAATTGATAGAGCCAGGATTGGGCACCAAAAGCCCTCTTTTCTGGGCACCAGGAACAGTCTGCACTAGAAACCCTGTCCCCTTTGTTCTACTGGAACAGGTTGGAGGGCCCTGATATTGAGCAGGGAATGTACTTGCTTCTGATCCTCTGCCCACTGGTTTGGAGGAAGGTCTGGAAACCCGCTTGGGGCAGGCAGGGAATGGCAGCAGAATTTCTACCCCTGGGATACAATGTTTAGAACCCATCAGTCCTGAGTAATGGACATCCAGTGTTTGGCATGAAGGGCAAGTTTTCCTCCTAGGGGCGCAAGTAGATGGGCAGGGCTGGGAAGGATAATTGACAAGTCATTGTGAACTTTTACCATAAGGGTGTGGCTTGCCACGCCCTGATTTTGAGGTGGGAGCACTCCATTGTTTAGATCTCTGCATACCCCCGAGACTGTGGTCTTGGTGGTCTGGTTCCCCTGCATTTGGATGGAGAAGGCCCAATGTTTTGTAGGCCAATGCCTACTGAATCTAGGTGGCTGCACTTGTAAGAATTCTTTAACAGTTTGCATAGATTTAGCTTTTTCTTCCATCTTTTTAAGAACCTGTTCTGCTTTGGTGCCAAACAAACGGTCCTGATTTAAAGGAGCGTCTAGAATTTTGATTTGACATGGTCTGGCAAAGTTT
The DNA here is from genome assembly GCF_019279795.1 of Protopterus annectens. NCBI lineage: Eukaryota > Metazoa > Chordata > Ceratodontiformes > Protopteridae > Protopterus > Protopterus annectens. The sequence continues at coordinate 1,016,566,291 of NC_056747.1, read as the reverse complement.
GTTCCTTCAGCCAAGCATGCCTTCTCAGTACAGATCCAGTGACTGCAGCCCTGCAAGATGCTTCTAGCGCATCAAAGCCACACTGCAAAGTATGCTTACTAACTTGGTTTGCAGAATGCATTAACTCTTGTAAATCTTAATTTTCTGCACAATCTGGAAGTAACACAATCTGGAAGTAACACAATTTTTTTGTTTAATTTGTTCCATAGTATGTTGCTGGTACTTCAACATATGAAACTGGCAATTCAATGCCCTGATGGCAAGAGTTGCAGAGGTATATACCTTCTTACCCCATCTGTCTAAAGCTCTGGAATCCCTGTCTGAAGGAGTAGGGTTTTTGGCTGCAGTAACCTTAATACCTTTAGGCCCCTGGTAAATTGTCTCTGGATCCGCAGCAAGATTCTTAAGAGAAATTTGTGAGAATCAGGTATTCTGTATTACCGGTCAGGTTTTCTAGGGGCCGGTGGTAAAGTGTCAGGAGTGAGACTGGATTCCATAAAGACATCATCTACAACATCCAGGGCAGGGGGTATAGCTAGGGGCCTGTGCTGAGGCAACTCTAAAAATTCTCCTAGTCTCTTTATGGACTGGGGATAATCCTGGCATTCCCAGCGGAAATGCTCTCTTAAAGTACGTAAGCTTTCACCAAAAGAAAAATCTGCTGGAGAGGAGGCAGAGAGAATGGATTCCTCTGCATCTGAATCCTCAAAGGTAGATACGGGTATGTGCTGGTAATCAGAAGGGTCAGAGTCATCAGACTCCTGGTCTGTAGAATCAGAAAGAAACTCAATTCTTGGTCTCTTAGCAGGGGAAGGCTGGCTTCCCCTAATTAGGGTGATAAGGTCTTCAGCCATTCTAAGCATTTGTTTTTGAGGCATGGGAGCATGTGCTTTGGTCGTTGGTTTCCTAGGCATAGTGCATATCCTGGACCTGAGAAACTCTGTAGTTTTAGCTAAAAATGAAGTTGTTGGTTTAATGCGAATATTGGTAGGTCGGAATACACCTTCAGAAGCCAGTGCCTGCACAGCGGCTATGGACCCATCCACGGCAGAGACATCCGTAGGTTTCATAGTCGAAGAAGCATCTTGCGGCATACTGACCTCCGAATGGGTCTCAGCAGAGGCCTGTGAATCTGTAGAAGCGGGCATCAGCGGCTGCAAAGGCACCTCACTGAGTACTGGCAGACTGGCGACTAGCTTAACGGATGCGTCGGCAGTTTTTGACCTATGCAGTCTGTCTCTTGTCTTTATCTTTGCGCTTTTTCAGAAGATCGGTAGTCGGATGGCTTACCGAAGCCATTTCAGAATACGCAGAAGGAGAGCGAAAGAATTTAGCGACAAAAATAGCCCAACGACGAATGGTTTGGGCATTAAACAAGGCACAAAACCAACAGCGAGGGACATCGTGGTCTGGGCCTAAACAGGTGACGCAGTAAGAATGAAAATCTGAGGTATTTGCTTTCCACAGGCAAGACAATTGTTAACTTTTTCTGACATCGGTTAGAGCACGAAAAAAGAATCCCCAACAGGGTACTTAGCTTCAGAAGATTTCAGGTTCGAAACTCGAAAAACGGAAATTTTAGGTAGCGACCGACCTGCTTCTTCTCTGCAAGAAAGACTGATGTAATGGTGTTGGCTGCCTCTTTTGTACCTCTGACGACCTGACATCATGGAAGAAGCGACCGCATCCGATGCAAAAATCCCAAGACTCTGGTATTCGGGACGACCGATGGCTACCCTGCAGTCAGATTAACCCAAGTGTGATGACTGCAACAGTGTAACACAAAGAACATGTGGGTTGGGTTTTGAGGTTGGAAACAAGGGTGAACTTTGCAGAGTCATATCTCTTCCTGATTGTTGTGATCCTGAGGCCTTCCAAACTTCCCCTCTAATCAGCTTGACACATCTTCTGTAGCAGCCTCCTCAACCCTTTTGCTCTGGTCTTCTCCTGTTTAAGGTAGAAGGGGTCAAGTTGTTTCTGACATAGCTTGGAGTTGGAATGAAAAAGTATTTAAATGATTGCACAGTTTCTCATCCTCCAGTTTCTTAAACACCTTCTCTGCTGTGGATTGAAGAAAAGCTCCTTATCAAGGAGCACCACTTTCACATACAATGATAGATGAATCTTCAGCCTGGTTAGTCTCCTAATTCTGTAGTAGCTGCCTACAGAATGCAATGCATCAACAGCATCACATCCACATTTAATGGTGTTTCCTGGCAACATGAGCACTGAGAGCATAATTCAAGTATCCCCTTTCAGGCCCTTGTATTCAGTCTCATTCCGCCGTCTGTTTCTATAGCCAAGGAGGGAATTCCTGGAACCTCACCATCTGAGAGAAGCATCTGAGGGCCCTAAAACCAAGGCAGTTTATGTGCAGACCTTTTTCTATTCTCATTGGGAAAGGGATTCTGTGATGCAGCTATTTTTGATCCCCTACTGGAAGCCGGGGACACTACTGTTGGATCAGTAAATAGGTTCTCGTACAGGTGATTGTGGGAGTCACGGAGTCTAGCTTCTTTGGAGCAGGGGCCTGGGAGTCAGACCACAAGGCGGCACTGTAAAATGCACTACATATAACTTCTTGAACTGGAGAAATGTCAGTGTTTTTGGTTCAGGCAAGCCCAGAAAATATATCAGCCATGCATGAGAGAACTCTTGCTTTGCATTTGAATGCCTCCTCTGTCCTGTAAAGGCCACTCCCAAATAAGACATCTTCAGGTGGCAAGGCTGAGAATAGGGGAGCCTCTGTGTCAGACTACAGGCATGAGAGAGGGAAGGACACATTTGGTTAACATTAAGATCATTCTTTCACCTCTTGAGTCTGGGGTGTGACAGAGTTAATCAGGAGAAAAATATTCTTTTTTTTTTTTTTTTTTTTTTGCAGAGAATAACCCTTGGTTGCCAGAAATTTAGAGCTAACATGAGGGTTCCTAGAGTGGGGATGGCCACGCAGCTGAGGTGAGACAAGTTGACTAAAGTGTGGTCCACTCTGGAGACTTCAGAATGTAGGCAGACGCCCAAGACTTCAAATCCAGTCTCCTTTATCCTCCACAGTGTGTGGCTGCACCCTTCCTTACACCGACTGCATAGGTTGAATTCCAAGGCCTTTGGGTTGCCCCAGCACCAACTAATGGCACAAAGTTTTTAGCTTCCAAGGATGTACATGCCACAGACCTCGTCAGGACAGACACTAGTGTCTCACAACCTAAGGGTGTTGCCAGACTCCAATAGTGTCAGCCTCCTTGATCCCACCCCTTTTTTTCTTCTGAAGGGAGTGAGAGTAATGTCTGGCAGATGACAAGGATCAGATGAGAATCCTCTTCAGCACAGTGTCCCTAAAGAGCTTCTGTCGTGTGCTTTATGGTCCCTTTGTTAAAGAACACTGGATACAGTTAGTCTTATTGTGCCCTTAAGCAAGGCAAAAGATAATCTATGCACAGCATGTCCCTTTTTGCACCCAACTACTGACCTTAGCATTAAACATAGTATGGCTGTGCAATAATTTACTAACATCAGATGTCCTAATGATTACTGTTACAGTATTCCAAACTGTTGAGTTATCTCACCATATAACCTGGACATGCAACCAGGATACCAAAGCCAAAACCTTCCACAGAGCCACATATGTGAAGTATGACCCAAGCCTGAAAGAGTAAGGGTACATAAACAGTGTATTAGTGTGGAAATCTCAGACTACCTTGATGCCAAGATCTTGAGGCACCAGAGGAAACAGAGAAGGCAGAGAACGGCTCCCCCATGGTCCATAAAAAGAAGCGCAAAACCTAGTTGCAGACATATGCGGGGGGAGGGTGGACAGGTGGGAAGGAGTACTGCAACAATCATCATTAGGGCATCTACTGTTATAGTAAGTTCTTAGAAAACTGTACTATGTCCTTCCTTAGATCACTTCTGTACTATTCCAAACTGTTGGGTGATTCCAAAAGCTTAGGAGTGGTATGGATAAATGGATCGGTCACAGAACTGTGAATCAACCAGAGAGGACTGACCTGGCAAAGGAGCCTCCAGATTTGGAGAAAGCATTCAACCAGTAGTGTTGGTAAAAGTATGTATAGAAGACCAAGTTGCTGCTTCTAGGATGGCTCTTGAGTCAATACATCTGCAAAAAGCTCCAGAGGCGGCTACTGCTCTGGTGGAATGCTCTTTTGTGGCAGAGGATAAAGATTTTATATGGTGAATGCAACAGGAAATGGTCTCAGAAATCCAATTAGAAATAGTTTCTTTCGAAATTGGGTTTCTCAACTTGGCTTCTTGAAAGGAAGCCAACAACCTGTCAGTCTTGCAAATATGAAAGTTATGTACTCATCATAACTAGGCATCTGTGTTGTCCATTTTTATTCTTCCTCAATGAAAGGGTTACAGATCTGATCCTGGGATCAAACTCGTCCACATACTTCAGACTTTGGATCCACTCTCCAGCTTCCCTCTCTACCCATAATGCCCTAGCCCATCCTCAATATATCGGATCAAGTTTGTTGTCAAAAGATCCCCATAAATTAGTTAAAAAAAAAGGGACAGCTGAAAGAATAGGGCTCAAACTTGGAAAGTACAGTTGTGTAAAATCTTACCATAACAGTAGATGTCCTTCTCTTCACTACTGCAGTATTCTTTATAATAGGAATCCCCTGCCAAGGGCAGTCTGGTCTGTCCAGTATATCAAAGCATTTTGGTTGTAAAGGATATGCCACACATGTTCCCTGTGTACGGTGATGGGCATAAAGGTAATGTCCAGACGTACCATCCTCAGAACTGAAAAGCCCCATTAGGAATGACAGTCCAAGGATACAAGTAGGTAACTAGCACAACCAGAATGAAAAAGGACCAGGGGGTGGAGTGAGTGAGTGAATACTGCAACAGTGAAGAGAATGACATCTACTGTTATGGTAAGATTTTACACAACTGTATTATGTCCTTCCACATCACTGCTGCAGTATTCTTTACAACATGAAGAGTGCAAAAGCTCAGGAAGAAGACTGAGGAGGAAGGGCCAGCAGAGCCCTCTAGGAAGCCATAAAAAATGGCCCTGGCAAAGCCAGTTCTGGCCTTAGAAATCACATCCAACTTGTATGGCTTAGTAAAGGTCTGAACAGAAGTCCAGGTTGCTGCCTCAAGAACAGAATTAGTATCCAATCCCTTGGAAAAAAGCACAAGAAGCCACAACTTTAGTGGAATGAGCCTTAACGGAAGAAAGGTTCTTCCCATGAAAAGAATAGCAAAAGAAATAGCTTTAGATATCCAAGTAGAAATGCCTTGCCTGGAAATAGCCAAACCTAAAGACCTTGGATGAGAACAAACAAAAAGCTGTCCAGATTTATGAAAAGCTTTAGTCTTATCTGAATAATATACGAGTTGTCTATGCAAATCCAAGGTGTGCAAAACCTTACTAGCAGACTGCAGAGAAGGGAAAAAAGTGGGCAAATGAATAGACCGATTAAGAGACTACACATTAACCACCTTGGGCATAACAGGATTAGTATGAAGAGACACCCTTTCCTTATGGAAAACTAAAAAAGGAGGAACAACTGTAAGGGCTTACAGCTCAGACACTAGTGCGGCAGAAGTAAGGGCCAAATGTAGAACAGTCTTTCAAGAATAATGTTGTAAGGAAGCTGAAGCAGCAGGCTCAAAAGGAGCTTGAGTCAATTTTTCTAAAACATAAGTAAGGTCCCAAGGAGGAGGGACAGGCTTCCTGGGAGGTCTCATGTGAAGGACGCCTTTAAGAAACAGTTTGGTCTCAAATCTAGAGCCTAAAGGGGGGGTGTCAAAAGCAAACAAGGCAAAATATCTGAAAGGTAGGGTTAAGAATATGCCAACCCAGCACTGAGCAATTCACACAAAGATAAAACCAAGGAACATCCACAGTAAGTGGATCCAGGTTAATTTGCTTGTAGTGGATTTCCCAGCCTCCTGCATAACCCCAAGCAAGTCCTCAGGAAAAAGGTGTCTGAAGGGAATCAAGATGCTATTACCCACAATTGTCAGCTGAAGGGTGGATAGGTGGGGATGAATGAGAGACCCCTTGTCTTGTGTGAGTAGGTCCACCCTGTGAGGTAACTTGTGATGATTGCCCTTGGCTAAATGCAGAAGAGGGAACCAATGCTGTCTGGGCCAAAAGGGAGCCACCAGCAGGATTATGGGAGCATCCTGTTTTATCTTGAACAAGACCTTTGGAATGAGAGGAAGGGGAGGGAAGGCATAAGAAACCTCCCCTTCCAAAAAAAGAGAGGGGGCATCCATCCACCTTCCAGGCCAGAGGACATGGGACTCTGATGCAAAACAGAGGAAGTCTGTTCTGTGGGAAGTTAAACAGATCTATTTGAGGAGTTCCCCACTGGTGGACAATGTCCAGCAACATGTCCCTATGAAGCACTTATGGGAATGCCAGACGCATCTGTGAAAGTTCCTGAGAGAGGATAGGAGGTTGAAAAGGAATGCTTCAGAAACAACTAACAAATCCACCAAAGTTCCAGCTTGAGGCATGGAAGAACAGGGACTAGAAAATCTAAAGGATGGGAATGCTGAAGTCAATATGACTTTAGAAAAGTACAGTTTTGTACCTACCATAAATGTAGATGTCCGAGAGACATGCAACTGCAGTCATAACATGTGGGTTGTCCTGCCTCAGGCAACCCTCGGTCGGCCGGATTCCAAAGTCTGGGTCCGACGTCGGCTGATGTCGCATTTTTCTCCGACGTCAGAGCGGTTGGAGTACATAAGCATCAGCCGACACCATTTTCTTCAGTGTTTCTTGCCCCAGATGCCAGGTGCCCTCCAAGGAAGGCTGTAATCAAATTAGAAGACAAAAACAGGATTCCAAACAATTAAATGAGCAATAAAACAAATGCACCATAACAGATATCCCCAGCTAAGAGTAACAGGGATAGGAGTGGACCCTAGGCACAGAGGGGTATGGAGGGAGGGAAAATCCGACTGCAGTTGCATGTCTCTCGGACATCTACATTTATGGTAGGTACAAAACTGTACTATGTCCTTCAAGAATGCAACTGCAGTCATAACATGTGGGTAGAATACCATAGCTTAGCTGGGGGAGGAGGTATGCTCTAGGAAAGAGATGGTGTGGCAATCAAACCCTGCAGGACTGCCGAAGCAAAGCCTGCTCTGGATCTGGAGTATAGAGGGAGATTGTAGTGTTTGGAGAATGTATGCACGGAGCTCCATGTAGCAGCTTCTAGAATGTCCCTGGTAGGCACCCCTCTTAAGAATGCTGTAGAGGTGGCTGTAGCTCTGGTGGAATGTGGTCTGACATTGGCTGGAACAGTCTTTCCATGAAAGGAATAACAGAATCTGATGCAATGTCCAATCCATTTAGAAATAGTCTGTTTTGAAATTGCTTTTCCTTGGACTGCAGGGGCGTAAGCTACAAAAAGTTAAGACTTCCTACTGGCCTTGGTTCTGTCCAGGTAGTATCGAAGTTGTCTGTGAATGTCCAAGGTATGCAACAGTCTTTCCCCCTTATTCTCAGGATTGGGGAAGAAAGCAGGCAGATGAATGGCTTGGTTTAAAGAAACGCTGGATACCACCTTTGGCATAAAAGTAGGGTTGGTCCTTAATGAAACCCTGTCTATGAAAAATAATAAAGGGTGGTATTGCCATTAGGGCCTGTAGCTCCGAAACCCTTCTTGCTGAGGTAATTGCCAACAGGAAAGCTGTCTTCCATGAGAGAAATTGCAAGTTAACTGAAGCTGCTGGCTCAAATGGAGGTAGAGTCAGCTTTTCTAAGACAAAATTGAGGTCCCAGGCTGGCACTGGAGCCTTTCTTGGTGGCTTAATGTTCTTGATTCCCCGAGGAATTGTCTTAGTAAGGGGTGAGAGAAAACAGGAGGATCAGTGTTGTATCTAGCTGAAATAGCAGATGCATGTATCTTTATGGAAGAGAGAGGCCGTTCTTTAACATATCTGCCAAATAATCCAATATGAGTGGGATGTTCAACAATGATGCATCATGCCCCTTGCTGGTATTCCAATTGCTGAATCTTTTCCACTTTGCTAAGTAAACCTTTCTGGTGGATGGTCTTCGAGCCTCTGTTAGTATCCGCTGAACTTCCTTGGAGAGAGATAAGCTGAAGCTATTTATGGGATCTCCCAGGCTGTTAGCTGCAGTGTCTGAAGATTTGGATGCAGTGTTTCGAAATTGTGTTGAGTCAAAAGTAGAGGCCACTGGGGGAGGGCCCACTTCCTGGTGTGGCATATGCTCCGTAGTAGTGGGTACCAGTGTTGTCTTGGCCAATCTGGAGCTATTATGATTTCCTTGGGTTTCTCTGCTTTGATCTTTAGTAATACTGAGGTCATCAGTGGCAGAGGTGGAAATGCATAGATTGCTAGGGAGTTCCAGTTGAATGAGAGGGCATCTATTTTCCAAGCTTTTGGATGGTATGTCCTTGTGCAAAATTTCGGTAGAAGATGGTTGAGGTGAGAGGCAAATAGGTCCACTTCTGGCTTGCCCCATGTCGAAGTGAGTTGTCTGAAGGCCTTCGGATGTAACCTCCACTCGTGTGGATCTGTGAAATTCCTGCTTAGGCTGTCCGCCAACACATTGTCGTTTCCTGGAAAAGACTGGGATTGTAACTGGATGTTTAGGCTCAGTGATTTCTCCCAAAGCTGCATTGTCAGTCTGCAAAGGGGGTAAGAGTGGGTGCCCCCCTGCTCGTTTATGTACCACATCACAGTGGTGTTGTCTGTCCGTATCATTAAATGGCCTTGCTGGAGTTGGTGTTGAAAAGCCTCGATGGCATGCATTACTTGCCAGCATTTCCTTTTGGTTTATATGCAGATGCGTTTCCTTTGGAGACCATTGTCCTTGTATACACCTGCCTTCCATGTGCGCCCCCCCATCCAAGGTCTGAGGCGTCTGTAGTCATGGTCTGCGTTATCTGTGGTTTTTTGAATGACATACCTGTGTTTTCCTGGCTTACCGAGGCCCACCATAAGAATTCCTTTTGTAGGCATGGAATGAGTGGTATGATAGTCTCCAAGTTGTTGCTGTGTTGAGACCAAATGCTTTTTAGGTACCATTGAAGCTTTCTCATGTGTAGTTTTGCTAATGGAACCAGTAGAATGCAGGATGCCATGTAACCCAGGGCCTGTAGGAATCTCCTTGCAGTCATCTGGGTGAGTTTTGCTAAACCTTTGAAGTAATGAGTTAACTTCTCTTGCTTGTCTTCTGTCAGGTAAGCCATCTGAGAGACTGTGTCTAGTTTGGCTCCTAAGAAGATTATTTGCTGGGATGGCTGCAGTCTTGACTTTGGAAGTTGACTGTGTATCCCAGAGCTTGAAGTAATCGTATGACATAATCCAGGTTTTTTTGTCAACATCAATTTGTCGTCCGCTTGTATGAGGCAGTCGTCCAGGTACGGGTAAATTTGTATACCCTGGAGCCTGCAATGAGCAATTACTGAAGCCAGGCATTTTGCAAATACTCTGGGCACAGTAGATAAGCCAAATGGCAATGCTGAGAATTGATAATGCTCTGGCCCTGCAAGAAATCTGAGGTATCTTCTGCAGCTGTGTCTGATAGGGACATGCAGGTATGCCTCCTTGAGGTCCAGAGTAATCAGCCACGACTCCTTGCCCAGCATGGGAAGGAGTTGCTGTAGAGTCAGCATTTTGAACCTTGGTACTATGACAAAGGTGTTTAATGCAGACAAGTCCAGTATTGGTCTCCATTGAGATTCTTTTCTTGGAACAAGGAACAGTCTTGAGTAAAACCCCTGGTCTTGTTCTTGTTGTGGAACTCTTTCTATTGCTTTCATTCGAGTCAGCAGAGTGATTTGCTTGATGGCCTCTGCCCTCTGATTTTGTGGTAGGTTTGGCATGCCTTGTTTTCTTGGTAAGGTATGGAAATGAAACCTGTGCCCTCGGTCTATAATGTCCAAAATCCATTTGTCCTTTGTCAGTCTGTGCCAGTTTTCTGCAAACAGAGATAATTTCCCGCCCAAGGGAGCTTCTAGTTGTTCCCTGGTAGGCGGTAGTAGAGGAAAGTCATGGAGTTTGTGGTTGTTGGGCAGGTGAAACCCCTGCGTCACTTCTTTGGTTTCCTGGCTGCCATTGTCATCCCCTGTAGGGACCTCTGTATTGGCCTCTTCCTCGGCCACGTCTGTTCTTACCCCTTTGAAACTTTTCTGGATTAGGAAAGGACCAGTTTTTTGAAGGCCAATTCCTACTGAATCTGGGGGGTTGAACCTGAAGGAAATCTTTCACAGTCTGAACTGATTTTGCTTTTTCTTCGATGGTCTTTAACACATCCTTAGCATTTGCACCAAAAAGCTTGTTCTTTTCCAAAGGTGCATCCAGAAGTTTTGCTTTTACATGATCTGGTAGAGGTTGATCTTTTAACCAAGCATGTCTACGAATCACTGCCCCTGTCATAGCTGCCCTACATGAAACTTCCAGTGCATCATATCCACACTGCAGGAAGTGATTGCTTACTTGCTGAGTGTTATGTACAGCTTCCTGCAAAGTCTTCCTGTCTAAAGGATCAGGAGAAGCTAATGTTTTTGTAAATCTTCTAAGAGATAATCCTGATATTGTAACATATGAAAAGGCAATTTAAAGCTCTCATAGATAAGGTAGTGGATGTGTAAACCTTTTTGCCCCATCTCTCTAATGACCTTGCTTCCCTGTTGGAGGGCAAGGGATTTTTTGAGGTGGAGGCTGAAACTCCTTTAGGCCCCTGTGAAATAGTTTCCAAATCAGCAGTATGGGCCCTGAATAAATGGGAATGAGTTTCTGGGACCCTGTAATACCTGTCTGGCTTGGCTGGAGCAGGAGGAAGAGAATCAGGGGTAGCACTAGAGTCAGAATACAAATCATCCAGAACATCAAGTACAGGAGGAATAGCTAAGGGCCTGTGCTGAGGCTTCTTAAGGAAAGTCCTCAGGCACTTCCTAGAATCAGAGTATTCCTGACCTTGCCACTTGAAATGTTCCCTCATGGTGTGCAGAACTTCCCCAAAGGAAATATCCTCAGGAGGGGAGGCCGAAGGGATGGAATCTTCTGCATCCGAGTCCTCATAGGTCTGGAAGAGCTCTTCCTGGCTATCAGAGTGGACAGAGCCCTCAGAATCTTCATCTGAAGGAGTAGGGTCAGAGGGTTCAACCCGGGGCCTTTTATCAGGAGGAGGCTGGGATGCTCTCTCAGGATGGGCCTGTGAACCTCTAATCATGGAAATTAAATCAGCAGCCATGGACATAATTTGTGTCTCCGGAGTCGGCTGAGGTAAGGATTTAGAAGTCATATGCTTTGTTTTGCTGGCTGCCTTAGCCCTAGTGTAGGCCTTAATAGACATGGCCATAGGAGGCCTGGCAGCTCCACGTGCAGGAGTGACCTTGTCTACAGCAATGGTCTCGGGCATTTCCTCGGTTTCGGTATCCGGAGGAAAATCTATAACTGGCGTCGGAGTAATGTCTGGAATCGGAGTCGTCTGTAATGCGGTGTCTTCGGTTCGGAGAGGTGGAGAGACCGTCTCAGAGGTAACCGGAGCACTCGCGCTAGGTTTTGGCGTGGAGTCGGTGGCAGACGCGGGCCGAGGATGTCGGTCCCGGTCTTTTCGCTTTTTGGGAATTTGCGATGTCGGAAGATCCGACAGCATGGTGTAAGCAAAATTATCGCTGAAAAAATCTTCAGCGAACTCCGCCCGGTGCCTGAGAGTGCACTTGTTGAAGCGAGCACAGGCCGAGACATCGTGGTCTGGGCCCAGGCAAGGGAGGCAGTAAGAGTGGAAATCCTTATGAGGTATTTGTTTACCACAAGAAAGACAATTGTTAACTTTTTCAGTAATTTCTGACATCGGCTGAGGCAAGAAAAGGTCCCCAACGGGGTACTTAGCTTTTTTGATGACTTCAGTATCGTAGAATACAGGAGCTGACCGACCGGCACTTGCGAACTGCTTCTGCTTCGGGCACCGCGCGGCAAGAAAGACTGGAGAAAAATGGCGTCGGCTGATGCTTATGTACTCCAGCCGCTCTGACGTCGGAGAAAAATGCGACATCAGCCGACGTCGGACCCAGACTTTGGAATCCAGCCGACCGAGGGCTGCCTGAGGCAGGACAACCCACATGTTATGACTGCAGTTGCATTCTTGAAGGACATCCACTGGAGTTTTCTTATATGGAGCTTGGCCAGAGGAAGCCTAGGAATAGTGGAAGCCATGTAACACTCCCTCGGTTGTAATGAAGTTAGAGGAAGAAGGGAAAGGAAGAAAGCAATCAGAATTAAAGCCTTAGGAGTAAGGCAGGGATGCCAGCAATTGAGCAGACTGGAGCCTGCACCTCAGAAAAAATGTGATCCTGAGAAGGAGTCAGGAATGATTTTTGGAAATTTAGAGTAAACACCAAGCTTTGCAGGGGAGAAATAGCAAAGTGAAGATGCTGCAGCAAAAGCTCTGGACAGGAGGTCAGAAAGAGCAGGCTGTGCAAGTAAGGAAAGACATGTAACCCTCTCAACCTGCAGAAGATGATCACAAGAGCGAAGCATTTAGTGAAGACCCTTGGGACAGTAGAGGTCAAAGGGCAAAGCAGAGAACTGCAAATGCCAGGAAGCAACAGAGAAATGTAAAAACTTCCTGAAAACAAGATGAATAGGAATGTGCAGATAAGCACCCTTGAGATCCACGGAAACTAGAAAAGCCTGAAGAAGCATCAGAGGAAAAGGTTTGGAGAGAGAGTATCCGAAAGGAAGGGATTTTAACTGAGAGAGATCCAGAATGGGTCTCCTGGTTCCTTATTTCCTGGGGACCAGGACATTCTGAACTAAAACCCCTACCCCCTCTGAGGAGCTGGAACTTCTTGAACTGTTCCTTAAGTCAACATACCCTGAAGCACATCTGGGAAAAAAAAGGCAATTGTTCCAGAGGAGGTTGAGGAATGCCCGGGGGGGGGGATTTCCAAACCATGTAAAAAAATCCCACCCAGGAGTCTTGGGTGACATTTAACAAATAGGAAGGGACAGGGAAGGATGCAGAGAAAGAGGAATGTGACTGAGGACAGGATAATCAGACAGCACCTGGATTGTCAGGAAAAAAGGCTTTGGAGTAGGAGGAGCTTGGGTAGCCTTAGTCCTTCTACCACACTTTTTACCTTTGGGGGGGGGGGGGTGAGGCAGTCTATGGACAAAGGCAGGCTTGTTAGGATAATTCCTCTGAAACTTGGAACAGGTGAAACAAAATAGGCTTCAATTTTTGTACTGCCTTACCCTTTCCTTTTAGGTACTTAACTCAGCAGTATAAATGCTTATTATCCAGAGGAGCATCCATAAGTTTAGCCTTGATATATCCAGGCAAAGGTTGAAATCTTGAGCCAGGAATGCCTCCTCAAAACAGATCCAAAAGCAGCAGCCCTAGATGAAGCATCAGCTGCATCATAGCTGCATTTAATGGAATGATGAGCAGCTTGGGAGGATGTGCCTAACAAAGCAAGAGCAGACGTCCTCCCTTCAAAATCAGGAAAATTTGAAATGGCTTGACAGGCCTAACAGAGAAGAGCAAAGACATACCTGGTCACGTGCGTCAGATTTCACAGCTCTAAAGGCTAGGGTAGAAGAAGTATACACCTTCTTACCTCGCCTCTCCATGGTTCTGCTGTCCTTATCACAGGGAAGCAACTTAGTGGAAGGGAACAATTTGGAAAGCTCATCAGATGCCACTAATACCACTGAAGGGTCAGCAGAGGGACAATTTAGAAACATGCAGTCATTAGGCACTTTATAAAACCTATAAGGTTTCTTGGGAGCAGGGGGGGGTTGGGAGTCAGGAGCCTGAGAACAGTGGAAAACATATCCAGCAGGGAGAGCACAGGGCCTAGAAGCCTACATCTGCAAAAGCTTCGAGCAAGTCTTCTGAACATGAAACACCCAAATACAGTCCCATTTGAAAAATTCCATTTTGAAAATAGTATCACCAAACAAAATCTCCTCAAGAGAGAGTCAGGACCAATAGACTCCTTCAGAACCAAAGTCTAATGGAGAAGGAATCTGAGAGGAATAAGCAAGTGACTCTTCATAAGAATGAGAGTCAGGACCAACAGATTCTTTCAGAACCACAGTCTAATGGAGAAGGAATCTGAGAGGAATAAGCAAGTGACTCTTCATAAGAATCAACATCAGTGGAATCCTGTTCCCTAAGCCTCTTAAGAGGAGTAGAAGACCAAGGAAGAGGAGGAACAAAAACCCGCTGTGAAGGCTTCAAAGCCATAAAAGCATTAAAATGACCTTGAGTGAAGTTTTACCATTCACTCAGAGGATCATTCGGAGCAGCTGAAATTTTAGTTTTCTGCTTCTTTTGAAGAGGAACATCAGCCTTGAAAAATTTAGGAGGCGCTGACCCCTTAAGACACTATAATCATAGTTGGCTCCTCTTCCCTCACCAATACCTGATGAACCTCCCTAGGTCCTTCGGTAATTACTGACATGGTTCCCCCTGTACACCTGGAACAGAAGCCTGCAAGGCCTCCATGGACATGTGTGGAGTCTGATCCATGCCAGCCTCTGAAACAGACATGGCAGAAGAATCCGGGAAGGAACCGGGACAAACCTACAGCTTTCATCAGCCTCAAGAGAGACATCCAGTGGAAGCGGTACAGCAGAAGAATTTCACAAAGCTTTCTTGGTCTTCTTCGCAGACAGCTGGCAATTGGGAAGGGAAGATCTTTCCATGGTGTCTTTAGTTAACATTTTAAGTTGTTGCCTCTCTAGGGCAAGGGAAGAAAACAGACTATGCAACATCTTAGGGACGAAAGCTTGACAAATCTCATAGGACGCATGGTCATTGAATGTGCCTAAACAGAACAAACACTGGTAATGATCATCTTTATGGGGAATCTGTCTCCTGTGCTGGCATTTGCCCTTTTTTGGATGACATGAAAACCCAACAACCAGAAATGAGGCAAAATAAAGATAAGAAAATCAAAAACCACACTAGGGTACTTATCTGAAAGCAGCTGAAAACCAGCAGACGAATAAACATTCAGACCATTGCTCGAAGATGGCATTCGGACCGGCAGCAAAGCAGCTCCGAGGATGGTGCATCCAGATGTCACCTTTACCTTATGCCATGCACGGGGAGCATACATGTGACATACGGTGTACTCTCTACAAAGTACAGTTGTGTACACTTACCATAAATGTAGATGTTAGAGTGTATTCACTGTTGCAGTTATTACATTTGGGGTAATCTGCTGGCAGGTTGCTCTCAATCGGCCTGAATTCCAAAGTCTTGCATCCTGCTTCAGTTGCTGTCTCCTCTTCCATGACGTCAGGTCGTCAGGGGTATAAAAACAAGCAGCAGACGCCATTTTCTTTAGTTTTTCTTGCCTCAGATGTCAGATGCCCCCCAAAAGGGTAGCAAAAATATATATATATAAACTATATATACATGCAACAATACAAACTTTACCTTCATCAACAAGCAAATACACCACATAGGTTGTAGAAGATAGTGAAGGAAAAAGAAACTCCAGAATAAAAGGGGGATGATGGGAGGGTAACCTGGACTGCAACAGTGAATACACGAACATCTCCATTTATGGTACGTGTACACAACTGTACTATGTTCTTCGCGTTTCACTGTTGCAGTCACTACATTTGGGTAGAATCCCAAAGCTATAGATGGGAGGCTGGAGCTAAACAGCATTAGGGGCGGCTATAAGGCCCTGCAGAACTGCAATGGCAAAGCCTGCCCTGGACTTAGAGCAAAGAGGCAAATGATAATGCTTTGTAAAAGTGTGACCAGAGCTCCAAGTAGCAGCCTCTAGAATATCTTTGGCTGGTACTCCTCTGAGAAAGGCTGCTGATGTAGCTGCAGCCCTGGTGGAATGAGACTTAATGCCCTTGGGCACAGGTTTGCCATGGTGTAAGTAGCAGAAACTAATGCAGTGGCTTATCCACTTTGAAATAGTCTGTTTGAAATAGCCTTTCCTTCTGATCCTGCAGCATATGTCACTAGTAACTGTTCAGTTTTTCTTACAGCTTTAGTCCTGCTCAAGTAGAATCTTAGCTGTCTGTGTACGTCCAATGAATCCAGAATCCTCTTCGCCCCTTGTTCTGCGGATTTGGATAAAAAGTTGGCAGATGAACAGTTTGGTTAAGAGCCACACTGGAAACCACCTTAGGCATAAAAGAAGGACTGGTCCTCAGGGACACCCTGTCTGGGTAAAAAATGATAAAACGCTCCACAGTCATGAGGGCCTGTAGCTCTGAGATTCTTCTTGCTGAAGTAATTGCCAGGACCACAGCTGTTTTCCATGATAAGAACTTTAGATCTGCAGTAGCAGCTGGTTCAAATGGAGGCAGGGTGAGCTTTTCCAACACATAATTGAGGTCCCATGCAGGAATTAGTGATCTTCTGGGAGGCCTTACATTTTTGGCCCCTCTAAGATACTGCTTTAGTAAAGGATGAGAAAAGATTGGTGGCTCTGTATTGTAATGAGCCGAGATGGTGGAGGCATAGATTTTTACTGATGAAAAAGATAGGCCTTTGTCAAGCACCTCAGTCAAGTATTGTAGAATCTGAGGAATATTTGGCTCTGCTGTATCAGTTTCTTGTGCTTGGTTCCAAGCACAGAATTCTCTTCCATTTATCAGCATAAGATTTTCAAGTACTCGGCCTTCTGGCTTCCAAAACGACATCCATCACAGCTTTACTGAGAGGTGTTGTTTGAATAACTACATGATCAGCCATGCTGCCAGGTTCAGTGTTTGGAGCTGATTGTGCAGGATTTGATTGTTTTGCTGGGACATTAAGTGAGGTATTTGAGGTAAGTACCAAGCTGGGAATTGAGACATGTTCCTTAGGATGCGGTTAACTGTACTGGCGGGGCCAGTCCGGGGCAATTAGTATCATCTTTGGTTTCTCTTGTCTGACTTTTAGTAGTACCTTGAGAAGAAGAGGCAGAGGAGGAAAGGCGTAAACTGATAGGATTTTCCAACTGAAGGATAGGGCATCCACTTTTCATGCTTGTCCGTGATAAGTCCTTGTGCAGAATTTTTTCAGTTGATAATTCCGAGGAGAGGCAAATAGGTCTATGTCCGGTCTCCCCCATTTCTTTACTAGCATGCTGAAGACTTGTGGATCTAGTTTCCACTCGTGAGGGCCCATAAGGTTTCTGCTTAAATCGTCTGCCAGAGTATTTTGCTTTCGTGGTAGGAACTGAGCTTACAGATGTACTTGGCAAGTCAAGGCTGTGTCCCACAGTGCCATGGCTAGTCTGCAAAGGGGGTATAGGAGTGTGTATCCCCCTGCTTGTTTATATACCACATCACAGTGGTGTTGTCCGTCTTTATCAGTAGTTGTCCTGGATGAAGTAAGTCCTTGAAGGCTGTCAGGGCATTTTGAACAGCTAACATCTCTTTTTGGTTGATATGCAGATGCATTTGTTTTGGGGTCCATATGCCCTGAATGCATCTTCCCGCTAGGTCGGCCCCCCATGCATAATCTGATGAGTCTGTTGTTAAGGTTTGGCTGGCAGGGGGTAGAGTGAAAACCTGTCCCATGTTCTGGTGACATGCCTTTGCCCACCATAGAAACTCGCAGGGGATGAGAGGAATCATTGTTTCCAGACTGTGACAATGTTGACTCCATAAACTTTTTAGGTACCATTGTAGTTTCCTCATATGCAGTCTTGCACATGGAATCAGTAGGATGCAGGATGCCATGAACCCCAAAGCCTGCAGAGTTTGTCTTGCAGTTAACTGGGTTTTTGTTGCCATCAGTTTGGAGTAGGTAGTCAGTTGCCTTTGTTTGTCTGGAGTGAGGAAAGTCATATGGGCAGTTGTATTCAAGCTTGCACCCAGAAATGTTGTCTTGAGAGGGTACCAGTTGTGATTTCTTTTCGTTTATTGTGTACCCTAGGCATGTTAGAAGTCTTTTCCCAAATGCCAGGTGCTGAAGAAGAATGTCCTTGTTCTCTGCTTGAATGAGACAGTCATCCAAATAAGGATAAATTTGTATACTTTTGTATCCGCAAAATGTGATTACTGGTGCCAGGCACTTTGCAAAGATCCTGGGTGCAGTAGATAAGCCAAAGGGCAGTGCAGAGAATTGGTAAAGCATAGAGCCAGCCTTGAAATGGAGGTATCTTCTGCACGATTCCATTATTGGAATATGCAGGTATGCCTCTTTTAGGTCTAATGTCACCAGCCAAGCGTTCTTGCCCAGCATGGGCAGAAGCTGCTGTAAAGTTAGCATTTTGAATTTTGGAATGTCCAGGTATGTGTTCAAAATTGACAAGTCCAGTAATGGGCGCCAGGCCTTGTCTTTTCTGGGTACCAAGAACAGTCTTGACTAAAAACCTTGTCCTTTTTCCTGTTCTGGTACTGGCTGAATAGCCCCCATATCCATGAGGGACGTAACCTGTTTCTGTGCCTCTGCCCATTGATTTTTTTGGCAGATCTGGCCAACCGTTTGCCATTGGCAGGATATGGAAGTGGAATCTGTATCCCTGAGATACTATGTTTAGCACCCACTTGTCCTGGGTTAACTGCCAATTTTGAGCAAAAAGTGCTAATTTCCCCCCTATGGGTGCTGCCAAAAGGTAAGTGTTTGGTGATGGCAGAGGGAAGTCACTGAGACTGTTTACTGTAGGGTTGCGCTTTATTTCCTCCAGATTTGGAGGTAGAAGCACCCCATTGCTTTGACCTGTAAAAATCTTTTGACTGGTATCTAGAACCTTTAGGGTGCATGGGTTTGCCCAGTTGAGCTCTGTCGGACACAGGAAAGGACCAATTTTTTTGTTGGCCAGTGTCTACTGAATCTTGGTGGCTGCACTTGTAAGAAGTCTTTTACAGTTTGCATAGACTTTGCTTTGTCTTCCAATTTCTTTAAAACCTCTTCTGCCTTAATACCAAACAGAGTATAATGCTGTAAAGGTGCATCCCGCAATTTAGCTTTAATATGATCAGGCCAAATTTTGCTCTTTTAGCCAGACATGCCTCCTAATCACAGATCCAGTAACTGCGGCCCTGCAGGAGGCCGCTAAGGAATCAAAACCACATTGCAAAGTATGCTTTCTAACTTATTCTGCTGCATGCAATAATTCCTGCAATTCTTTATTTTCTGCACATTCAGAAATCATCATTTTCTGTTGATACTTGAGCATATGAAACTGGCAGTTTAAGTCCCTAATTGCCAAGGTTGCATATGCATAAACCTTTTTCCCCAACTACACAGTGCCCTTGAATCCCTGTCAGAGGGGGTAGGATTTTTTTGCTGTTGAGGCCTTAACACCTTTTGGACCCTGTGAAATAGTTTCAGGGTCAGCAGCAGGGTTTCTAAATAAAAAATTTGTGCGAGTCAGGGACCCTGTAATATCTGTCTGGCTTGCTGGGAGCTGGAGGTAAGGAGTCTAGAGACAAGCTCAACTCCGAAAACACATCATCCACAATGTCCAAACAGGAGGTATGGCTAAAGGCCTATGCTGAGGGAGAAGGAAATCCCTGAGCCTCTTTTTTGATACTGAGAAATCTTGACTCTCCCAGTGAAAATGCTCCCTCAAAGTACGCAAGGTTTCTCCAAATGAATAATCCTCAGGAGGTGATGCAGATGGGATTGATTCCTCTGCATCAAAATCCTCATAGGGAGGTATAGATAATTCCTGATCAGAAGAGAAATAAGAAGAAATAGAAACCTGATCTGAAGATTCATAATCAGTGTCTTGCCTAGGCCTCTTATCAGGAGGGGGTTAGGAACCCCTGATCAAGGTAATTAGGTCTTCAGTCATTTTGATCATCTGTTTTGTGGGCATAGAGGCCTGTGCACGTGGCTCATGCGTCATATTTTTAGCTTTAGAAGTTGCTTTTTGTCTTTGATTTTGAAGCTGGCGATGGTTTTACATAAAAATGTTGAGGCCTGAATACACCCTCAGAAGCCAGTGCTTGCTCAGCGGCTCCGGACCTATCAGAGGGAGACATATCCATGGGTACAATACTTTGAGAATCTCGCGGCATGCCGGACTCCTCATGGGTCTCGGTAGGGGCCTGCGACTCGAAAGTAGCAGGTATCATGGGCTGCGAAAGCGCCTCACTGAGTACCGGCGACTGGCTTAGGAGAAGCTTTGTCGTCAGTTTTGGACCGACGGTCTGTCTCTGTCTTTTTCTTTGCGTATTTTGTGTACTCCGCTAGTCTGATTGCTATCAGACGACATTTCAGGGTAGTTAAATCCACTTCCAAAATATTTTGAGGCAAAAATATACCGACGCTTAAGTGTGTTGGTTAAATCTAGCACAAAATTGACAACCAGGCACGTTATGATCAGGGCCTAGGCAAGGAATACAGTATAAATGAAAATCCTTATGAGGTATTTGCTTCCCACAAGTAATACAATTAACTTTTTCTGACATCGGTATGGAGCAAGAAAAAAAAAAGTTTCCCCAATGGGGTACTTAGCTTTAGTGAAGACTTTGGTTCTGAAACTCGAACTCAGAAATTTCAGGGGTCGGCTGACCGGCACTTGCGAACTGCTTCTGCTTCGGGCACCACACGGCAAGAAAGACTGGAGAAAATGGCGTCGGCTGCTTGTTTTATACCCCTGACGACCTGACGTCATGGAAGAGGAGACAGCAACCGACGCAGGACCCAAGACTTTGGAATTCAGGCCGACTGAGGGAAACCTGCCAGCAGATTACCCCAAATGTAATGACTGCAACAGTGAAACATGAAGAACATACTAAAGGCTTTGGTATACTGGCCGGACATTGGGCTGCTTTGGCAGGAGATCCCTATTATAAAGAATACTGCAACAGTGATAGGGAAGAAGGTCTACAAGTTCCAATAAGAAATCCAACGGGTTCCTCCAGATGATTATAGGAAGGAGGATGGATGGTGGGAAGCTGAAGATTGACTATGGACAACAGATATCCCTAGTTATGATGATTACATAACTTTTGTATCTGAATTTGTCCCTTTCATTCTTCCTCAGTGAATGGGACAGAGTCTCCACCTAAGTGAATCTTGGGTGGCCTCATAGAAGAATATTCTGGAGAAACGCTGAACCAAATGCAGCTCTTTTTACGGAGATTAGGTCCAATATGTAAGGGGTAACAAAGGTATGAGTCATTGGACCATGTGGCTGCTGCGCAATCAATACAAGTTCTTCACCAAAAAGCATATGAAGTGGCCATGGATATGAGTGGGCTTTAGCAGGTCTTGTTAGAGAAATGCCTTGTTGTGAATAGATTTAAGAAATGCAATTGGTTATCCACTTAGCCAATGTAACTTTAGATACTGGATAACCCAATTACTCAACTGACTTATTGAGGAGGAGACAAACAGCTAGTCTGATTTTCTGATTTCTTTACTTCTGTGTAGGTGAAAACAATCACCTGTGCACATCCAGAAGATGTAGCATGTACTTTCCTTTGTTTGAAAATTTTGGAAAGACGACTGGTTAATGTTAGATTTCAGAAGCCACTTTAGGTGAAAAAAGGAAGGGTTTTGTTTGTAAAGTCACCCTGTCTTTATAGAAAATAATGTACAGAGTTTTTGATGCAAGAGTCTGGAACACAATGTCTTTTTGCAGAAGTAATAGCTAAGTAGGCAGTGTTCATGACAGGAATTTTAAATTTGGAGATTCAAAGGGTTTCCAAGTCAGACCTTGCAGAACCAGTCAAGTCCCAGGGAGGTGAAGGATTTTTTACTGGGGGGGGGGGGTCTAAGGAGAAAAGTGCCTTTCAAAAAGGATTTACATAAATTATCTCTTGTGTGAAAAATTTGATATGGCTGCCAACTGTAGTTTAATAGTAGAAAATCTAGCCCCTTCTTTGAAGACAGCAGCCAGACAATCAAGAGCAGCAGAGACAGGGGCAGTAAATGGGTCAATATGGTTTCTTAATGCCCACAGGGAAAATCTTTTCCATTTGCTCTTGTAAACCTTCTAGGTGGAGTGTTTTTGTCAGGATAATAAAATGGTTTGTACTGGGGAAGAAAGCCTGGGCTGTCTGGCTATTACTGGAACTGGAGAAACAATGCGGTTATAGACTGTGGGCTGGGATACTGGGATGACTCATACTTGAGGGGTGTCAGAGGAGATTTGCAGTTGGGTCCAGTATCCAAGGAGGATAACGAAGATGAGACCAAAGGAAGGGGACCCACACCTAACAAAGCCAATGAGGGACCATTAAGGATGACTGAATTCTTCAACTCAATTGTTCGACTCAATTGCTTTCTCTAGGAATTTAGGGATACAGGGAAGTGGGGGAGATCAGCATAAAGGAGACTGGATGGCCAAATGTGGACTAGAGCATCTCAGGGTGACTCCCCCTGAGGGAAGCATCAGAGTAAAATAACTACTGATTGTTGGTGGGGGGGGTGACACAGAGGTCGCAGCAAGGGTGGCACCAACGATGGAATTTCTCCTCCACCACTGATTGAGAGACTAGTGAGCCATCAGAACGGACCAGCTGAGTTTGTCTGCTAGTGCATTGATTTTCCACAAATGTGCATTTCAACTAGAAAGCTGTTGGTGGAGATCGCCCAGTGCCACACTCGGCCTCCTGGCAGAGATAGGTAAGACCAGGTTCCCCCCTTGTTTATTTATGCACCAGACTACAGGCAGGTTTTGGTCTGAACTGCAATAGTCCCTACAGGGGGAAAGCATCTTGAAAGGCCTACAATGCTAACAGGACTATTCATCCCCACAACACTGATATCCAAATTGGTCTCTTGGGGGGACCGTGTGCCTTGGACCGTCCTTCGCAAGTAATGCACCACCCCACCCCAACTGTGTGGTGTCTGTAATCACTAGCAATTGGAAGATGTAAAACAAAGGGTTGGCCTAGGTAAATGTCTTTTGACTGATCCACCAATGGATGTGGTGTTTGCAAATCGATGTAAGCTTGACTGGAAAAGAAAAGGATAGTCTAAGAATAGACCACTGAACAGCTAAGAGTCCACTGAAGAACATGCATACAGAACATGTTAAAGCAAGTAGGACTATTGCTTTTGCCACAAACCCAGCACTTGAAGAATGAATCTGGCTGGGGGAGACAGATGGGCTAAAATCTTATGAACCTGAGATCTGAGTGTGTCTATGCAATCAGCAGGTAAAGAGGCAGTTTGTGTTGTCATGTTCAGATGAGCTTCAAACCTCAGGCTCTGTACTGATGTCAGATTTGACTTGGCGTAATTGATCGTTATCCCTAGTACGTAACTAATCAGGAGTAAACAGTCCCTGGATTGTTGAAGTAGATGCACAGTGGGAGCAGTGAGGAGCCTGTCGTCTAGGTAAGGAAACACTCTGAATTCTTTTAGTCTCAAGTGAGCTGCCACCACTGCCATACATCTGGTGAACACCCTGGGAACTGTGGTGACTCCAAAAAACAGGATTTTGAATTGATACGGACTGGCTTACAGCCAAAAATGTAAATATTTCTGGCTGCCCCTGTTTATTTTCATACAATAGTATGCATCCTGAAGATCTATAGAGCACATCCAATTGTCCTTGCAAAGAAATGGCAGAATGGACTGGACCATGACCATTCGGAACTTGGACTTTTACATGTACTGTTTCAATTTGCTTAAATCCAAGATTGGTCTCGGGTCCCCTTGCCTTTCTGAGCACTCAAGAAATGTGAGTACATTCCAAATCTTGTTTGGTCTGGTGGGACCTCCTGTATGATTCTTTTGTCCAGCAGCTTTTAAATTTCTTGTGCTGCACCTTTCCTCTGACTGGGTGGAATGTTGGGAAGCTTCTTCCTTTTGTAGACTGGGAGCTGGGAAAATGGTATGAAGTAACCTCTGGATATTATTTTTAGCACCCAGGTATCTTTTAATAGTCCAGGCATCAGGGTGCAAGTACAATCATCCCCCAGCGGCCTCCAGAGATGGGCAATCGGGCAGCACCTCAGGAGCACCAATAGGGTCTATCCTGAAAGGAATCATGGACACCCTGATTTTGTGGGCTGCCTCTGCCTTGAGGGTGGCATCTACCATTAAAACCATCTCCTCTGCCACTGAAGCAGTCGTCTCCATGCAGATCTTGGAAAGGCCCCAGAGATTTGCAAAATCCATATTTTCTTACCACCTCTCTGATTTCTAGACCGTCTGTTATGGGGTAGAAAACTTGATTTCCACAGCAGATGGGGTCTTTCCTTCTTGTTTGCTGCGGTTAAGAGTTTATTTCACAGACTGACCAAAGATGTTCATCAAAGGAGCATTGAAGAAAGACACCCTGAAAGGCTCTGCAAAGTTGCATAAGCTGCATCCAAGCATGTCTCCTTACAGCAATGCCTGAACTGGCCACCAATGAGGCACCTTCAGCAGCGTGAGAGCTCAACCTCATGGACATACTGGAAATTGATAAGAGTGGCCAGCTAAGACAATCTTTTGAAATTCTCTGCAAACATGGACTTAAAGAGAAACTGACAGTTCTTTGCTCAAATCTCTCTGAAGCCTTGAAAAGTGTGCGGGATAGTCAAGGGACTTCAAGGCGAATGCTGCTGATGTAAAAATTCACTTTCCAAATCTGTCCAGTGGCCTAGACTCTCTATTTGGCGGGTGGACAGATGAGCTCTATTCTGCTAGCTCTTTTTTAGTGGCTGCCATCACCACCATTGCATCTATGGGAACTCCTTTGCTCCAGTGAGGTTCATCTTTGAGGGGGATAGGAATTTGTCAGGTCAATGTGGTGCTTGCTCAATGGAATCCAGCTCCTTCCATGCCTGGCAAGAGATTAGACCAATAAACTCATCCGTGGGGGGGGGGGTCACCCAAGATGCAGGTGGGTTAGAACCAAATTTCCAGAAATACTGAGTCCTCTGGAGAAGAATTATCAGAAAAAAAAACACCTTTTTGCTTAAGGATCTCTAATATGTCTCCAAAGGAGACATCATCAGATGCTGATCTGGGGGACCCTTCTTCCTCAAAATCAGTATCTAAGTGAGAGATTCCATTGGGGAATAGCCTCCTTTTGCACATTCCCTTCTGATGGACCTCCTTAGAGGAATATTTGGGGGAGGTGTCAGAAGAGAGAGGGGGAGTTCCTCCATGGAAACCAAATGCTCTTGTGGAATAGGTCTGACAGACTCATGGAACCAAGGAGGGAATAAGAGGAGGATCCGAAGGAAGACGCACCAGATCTCTCAAAAAAAAAGCCCTTTCCACAATCTCAAAGGCAGATGGACCCGGAAAAAACGTGGCCATCCACACCCAAGCACAACTTCAACTGGATCAGTACCTGGAGGAGGGAACCACACCCGAGCTGTCCACTGTTAAAGCTTCAAGAGGCAAGGATGGATCCGATAACAGTGGAGTAGATCATGGGACCATGGATCTGACACTTTGGCTCCAGAACCCATTCTGATTGGAAGGAAAAGAAGCAGAAGTGGTCAGGGATGCCATCAAACTCAAGGAAGTAATTCTCTCTGGATCTGATTCAGGAACTCTCTGAGCTACCGGATTCTGGGTCTCTGAAAACCAAAGGATGGATTGAAGGAGATAGCACTGTGTGAGTAGTGTCTGGAAGACTCATGGATCCAACAGGGACAGGTCTGGGATGACCCTCCATCTGGATCTTAGCAATGAGGAACTTTTGCTTTACCCTAAGTCCATTTTGGAAAGACTTCTGGATGACCTGGTAGATAATGTACTTGATTGGGGCCTAGAATGTTTCTTCGGAAGTTTGCATAACAGTGGAATGGAGCCCAGGGGAGACCAGATTTAAAAAAAAAAAAAAAAAACAAGACTTGGGTGAATGAGCTCTAGGAATGTATACTTTACAAGGTTTTGGATCCAAGTTCTTATGATCCATAACCTGAGCTGTAGAGCTTGATATAATAATCGGACCCAAAGTTTTAGGATCTGAAGATTCTGGATCTGGAGTGTGTGCAAACCTTTGGCTCCAAAGAAGTCTGATCCGATATTTCTGAAACTTTAGGAGGCGGTTCCAAAGCGGTGAACACTTCCTATGCTCTGAAGGAGCTTTAAAGGTTTTACTGGGGTGGGGTGGGGGTGTGTGGGGGGTTTGAGCCCCTGAAAATGCAGTTGAGGGCATAATTAGATCCTTAAAGTTTACAGTGTCTGTCAGCTAAATATCTTGTGTTAAAGCTGCACACATTGAGCAGTTGTTTAAATGAGCTGCTCCTAAACAATTTCCATACTCCTTGTGGGCATCCGAATTAGGGATTTTGTGCCCATAAGAAGTGTTTTTATTTTAAAACCTGTCGGTTTGTCAGCCATGACACCACAAAGAGAAGAGTATATAGAACTAAAAGAAAAAAAAAAAGTCTTTTTGGGAAGAAAAAAATGACAGCAAGAGAAATTACGAACAATGGTAATTAAGAATTACCTTGTAAAAACAATAGGGGGCAGAAAAGGGTATAGAAAGAAAAAAATTACCAACTATGATAAGTTAAGAAATTACTACAAAGCTATAGCACAGACTCTCCTGATGCAGAAAACAACTGGAACCTAAGACGAAGGTTGTAGTAAAAAAGATGGAAACTTTAGATAAAGCTAAACTTAAACTTACAAAAGTTTAAAAACTCAACAAAACTGTAAAAGGACGACCCTACGTCTGAGCACAATGACGGAAAAAGATCAGAGTTACTGAGGATGGACCAGGGCAATATGGGTAGAGGGATGAACTCGATAGTTGGATGCAAAGTTTGAAGTATGCAGCCAAGTCAGATCCAAGGATTGGCTCTAACTCATTCATTGAGGAAGAATGAAAGAGACATCAGATCGCCTTGGTTTTGTCCAAGTAAAATCTGAGCTGCCTGCATACATGCACAGAATGCAGTATTCTCTCTCCCTTGTTCTGAGGATTAAGAAAAAAATATTGATGGCCTGACTGAGGGAGAGCTCACTGACCACTTTAGGCATGAATGAAGGGTTGGCCCTCAGACACACAATGTCCTTGTGAAACATAAGGAAAGGAGGGGATGCCATCAGAGCTTGGAGCTCAGAAACTCTTCTAGCTGAAGGACTAGGACTACAAAAAGTATGGTTTTCAAAGTACAAAATCTGAGACAGGTTCAAAGGGAGGTGACGTGAGCATTTCCAGGACTAAGTTAAGGTTCCAAGAATTCAGACCAGACAGCTTTTCTAGGGGATTTTAAATGGGTTCATTTTAAAAACTGTTTTACCTCCAGCCTGAAAAGGAGAAGGGAATCCAGAGGTAAACATTCCAAAATGGCTGATAAGTTTGCCTTAATCAAGGAGTAAAGCATGACAAAGTTTAAGTATCTCACACAAATAAGATAAGACAGGAATCCCAGATTGTACAGGGTCTTGTTTGCTAGCATAGCAAAAGGTAAAAATCTTTTCCATTTGGAAATACAACCCTTTCTAGTTGTAAGTTTTCATACCTCCTGAAGAACCTATAGCATATCCTAAGAAAATCAGTGTCTGAAAAGGATCAGAATCCTATTAGCCATAATGCTAGGCTGAGAGATGATAGCTTAAGATGTAGTGATCCCTTGTGCTGTGTGAGCAGGTCCACACTGTGGGGAAGCTTGTGGTGATGACGCCTGGTTAGGTGGTAAGAGAAGGGGAAACCAATGCTCCCAGGGCCAAAAAGGGAGTCACCAGCAAACTTTTCTACTGTCTCTCTGGATCTTTAACATGACCATGGAGTAGCAGCAGAGGAGGGAAGGCCTAAAGAAACCTCCCTTTGCAAGGAAAGGATATGGCATCCATTCTCCATGCCGGAGGGTAAGGAGTCTTGGAGCAAAACAACTGTACTTGTCTGTTATGGATGGAGGCAAACCAGTCTGAGGAATACCTCATTTGTAGACTGTCTATGAAGACCTCTGTTCAGTATCCACTCATGAGGGTTGTGTTCCCATGATCTGCTTAGAAAGTCTGCTTGAACTTTGCTTTGAAAAGGTATGTAAGCTGCTTGAAGGGACAGGTTTGCTTTTATAGCTTTTTACCATGCCATTTGACACAATATGCGTAGTTGAGAAAAGCATAATCCCTTGTTTATGTGCCACATGATTGTAGTGCTGTCTGAAAATACTGTTGGGACAGATCGTAGTGCTGTCTGAAAATACTGTGGGGACAAGGAGACTAGGTGTGATAGAATATCTGCAGGAACTGAATCAGAAGCCATGTCTTCTTCAGGTTAATGTGTTCTGTCCTCTGATTTGGTGACCATTTGCCCTGGACTCTAAATGGGGGGTCTTGTCCATGCCCCCAGACTACATATCTGAGGCATCTTGGTGATGTGTGTCCGGGACCCTGTAGAACCTATCGGGCTTAGCAGGGGCCGGAGGTAATGAATCAGGAGCAGTACAAGCATCATTAAATGCATCATCTACAACAGAAAGAACTGGAGGTATAGCTAAAGGCCTATGTTGTGGTAAATGCAAAAAGGTTCTAAGCCTTTTTCTGGAGTCTGAAAAATCTTGGCCCTGCCACTGAAATTGTTCCCTCATAGCATGCAAGGTTTCCCCAAAGGAAAATTCCTCAGGCGGAGAGGCAGAAGGGATGGACTCTTCAGCATCAGAGTCTTCATAAGGGGAAAAAGGAGCCTCTGGAGGGTCTGAATTATCTGAATCATCAGAGGAATCATCTGTAGAAACTGGCTCAGGGGGCTCTGCTCTAGGACTCTTCTCTGGAGGTGGGTGAGAGGCCCTGTCTGGGTGAGGTTGGGATCCCCGGATTAAAGAAATGAGATCCTCTGCTAGACTAAGCATTTGGGAACTGGAGCTAGGCCTGTGAGAGGGGGTCTTAACAGGCACAGATTTAGTAGCTTTAGCTGCTTTAGCCCTGGCAAAGGCCTTAATGGACATGGCTGCAGGAGGCCTAGCAGCTCCACGTGCAGGGGTTGAAATATCCAAGGGAATAGTGTCAGATAATTCCTGAGAAACCACAACTGCAGGTTGGATTTCAGAAGCCGATTCCACCAGGTTGGAAGAGGCCTCGGTAGAAGGTAAACTTTCGGCTGAAGAAAGAACCGCTTGCTCGGTTTCAGCCGAAACTGAGACACTCGCGGTTGGCTTAACCGCGGTTTCGGCCGAAACCGCGGACCGCGAGTGTCGGTCCTTTTCCTTGCGTTTTTTGGATATTTGTGAAGTCGGAGGATCCGACGGCATAATATAAGCAAAATCAGGGCCGAAAAACTTCTCAGCAAATTCCGACCGACGTCTAAGCGTCCGTCGGTTAAAAGAAGCACAGGCTAGACAAGCTGCTACGTCGTGGTCTGGGCCTAAACAAGGTAAGCAGTAAGAGTGGAAATCTTTATGAGGTATTTGTTTCCCACAAGTTAAACAGTTATTCACTTTTTCTGACATCGGCTGAGGCAAGAAAGAGTCCCCAACGGGGTACTTAGCTTTTTAGAAGTCTTCGGTAGTAGTAGAAGTATTCGGTAGTAGTAATCTCTGGTTCTGACCGACCGCCACTTGCGAACAGCTTCTGCTTCGGGCGCCACGCGGCAAGAAAGACTGAGGAAAATGGCATCGGCTGATGCCTTTATACCCGAGTAACTACAGCAATGACGTCGGGTGAAGTGCGACACCAGCCGAAGCCAGACCCAGACTTTGGAATCCGGCTGACCGAAGGGCTGCCTGACGACAGGACAACCCATTTGTAAGAACTGCAGATGCATCCTTGAAGGACATCCAGGTAATCTGAAGGTAATGCTACTCAATGCTAGAAGTCTAAACCTCAAGATGCTTTCTCTCGAGGCTCTCCTAAAAATGGAGAACATAGATATCTGTGCAGTAACTGAGACCTGGCAGATAGATTCAGTGCCAACTTCAACCCCTAAAAAGCCCATCTCAATACCGAAAGAATGCCAAATTCCAGTAATCACGGTCACTCAGGTAAAAAACGCACTCTCCAAAGCAAAGAATACAGCAT
The DNA here is from genome assembly GCF_019279795.1 of Protopterus annectens. Taxonomy (NCBI): domain Eukaryota; kingdom Metazoa; phylum Chordata; order Ceratodontiformes; family Protopteridae; genus Protopterus; species Protopterus annectens. The sequence continues at coordinate 1,016,536,467 of NC_056747.1, read as the reverse complement.
CCATACGACATCCTGGCCTGTGTACTGCATGAACTACAAAATGAACTGGCACCTCACCTGTGTGTCATGTTTAATCATAGCTTCACCTCAGGCTTCGTGCCCATAGAGTGGCACAAAGCTACAGTCATCCCACTCCACAAGGGGGGATCCACTTTGGATTCTGGGAACTACCGTCCCATAAGTCTGATCAGACTGATCTGCAAGGCCATGGAATGTATTATCATGGAACTTGTAAACAGAGACATTGGCAACCTTCAAACACTGGACCCCACCCAGTTTGGGTTTGTGAAGGGCCGATCTTGCCTCCTGAACCTGATGGACTTCTTTGAATAAGTCTCCAGAGCTGTGGACGAGGGTAAGGTGGTTCACACAGCCTACTTGGATCTCACCAAGGCTTTCGACACTATCCCCCACTCTGGAATCATACATAAACATACTAAGCTGGGCAATAATCCCTACGTCACTCAATGGGCTGCAAACTGGTTTACTGACAGAACACACACTGTAAAAGTAGCAGACTCCAAATCCAGCTCCAGACAAGTGGTGTATCACAGGGTTCTGTCCTGGGACCACTCTTGTTTGGCATCTACTTCTCTGAAGTACACGCCCAACACTAAGGGTCTCTTACTTAAAGTTCGCAGCTGACTGCAAGCTGGCAGCCATTACTGAATCCCCAAATGATGTGGATATACTACAAAAGAGCCTTACCAAAACAGATGCCTGGTGCCATCGGCTCAAGCTAAATGCCAAAAAATGTACAGTTGTCCCCTTTGGGAAAAACCACGTACCCGTGAACAACCACATAGGTGGCAGTACACTAAACACAGAAAGTGTGATGAGACCTAGGGACACAGGTGGACAGTGGTCTCACCTTTGATAACCACATAGCCACAACAGTTAGAAAATCCTTCTACGTGGCACACCTGATCACCAAGGGCTTTTCATCCAGAAAAAAGGAGGTCATTGTCCCTCTGTACTCATCCCAAATTTAAACCCATTATAGAATACAATGCCCCGTTTGGTATGTACCTCACAAGACATCTGCAACAACTAGAAAGGCTGCAGATGCCTTATGCTGACCATCTAAAGAAACTCCAGCTATACTCTGTCGCCTACTCAGAGGCGATCTCTGCCTAACATACAAGGCCATGTCAAACCCAGAGTAGTTGGGACATGCTACACTTAAAGAAATCCCAATCCCTCTGAGCCACATGCTCCACGGATCTTAACCTTGTCATCACGATGAATAGAACATGCTGAAGGGATAGGTTCCTGACCCAGAGACTCCCCATACTCTAGAATAGTCTGCTCATACATGTCAGGAAGAGCGCCTCAATGGCCCTCTTCAAGAGGAACCTTGACGATTGGATGGGAGATAGGAAATTCACGGGATCACATCAGTAGCCCTGCTAGACAGGGGTCCAGGAAAGTAAATATTTGTGGGAAGCAGTAGCCAGGGAAGCGTTATGGCTAGGCTTTATAGGCCCCAGGGCCAATAGCCTAGTACCTACCTATGAACCTATTTTGGGTACAAATTAATCTTTCTTACATGGAGTTTGGCCAAGGGCACCATGGGCATGTTTCCTGCCATGAAATGGAGGTCCTGAGAACTTCCCTTGAAGTGCAAATTTGTAGGGGCAGGACACGCTGAAAGTAGTTCGAGAGGCTCTGTACCTTGTCTAGTGGTAGGAAGAAATGCATGAGTTGTGTCTGAAGTCTGCAGCCCAGAAACAAAAGTCATGGGTAAGATTCAGAGTGGAATTTGAGTTAACCGTAGGAGGGAACAGTGAAGTTGAGATGCTGTAGAAGGACATGCTGAGATGGTGCCTGTATTGACAGGTAGTCTAAACAAGGAAATATTTAAATTCCCCAGAGTTCTGCAAAAGGCCATGAATGGCCAGGCACTTTGTGAATACCCTGGGGAATGTGGATAATCCAAAGGGTAAAGGAGTCAATGCACATTTGCTGATGAACATTTGCTGTAGGAAGTGTGGATGGGGATGTGGATAGAGGCATCCCTTCAGATCCAAAGACACCAGGAAGGATGAAAGGCAGAGAGTCTGGAGTGACATTTTTGGTGAAGGAACCTTGACAAAGATATTAAGGAGGGACAAATCTAGTACTGATCTTCATTTGCCTTTTCTGGGTACTAGAAGTCTTGACTAAAACTTTCTTCCTACTTACTGTTGTAAAACAAGCTCTACTGTACCTTGGTCTAGCAGGGCTTGCAGAATAGAAGGTAAGAAGTTTACCCAATTAGGGTGGGCTGCAGGAATACCTGTAACACTGTTGAATAATGGAAATGACATATTTGTATGAAGTTATGAGCTTCCAGTTTAAATGACAGGTTAGTTTTTTGATGGGGGTGGAATTGGGGGGGGGGGTGAGGAGGCAGAAAGTAGTCAAGCTGACTTGTCTGAAGGAGACCTCCCAGACTCAGAATTCCTGTCTGGTTTATCCTGAAATCTTTTTTAGGTGTTTTCTTGTCCTTGTGTATGGGTCTAGAGTCCCTTGCAGGAGGAGGAGGTGGGCTTAGCAGGGTAGCTTCTCTGACGACTGTGGACAGAAGTGAGGAAAATTTTCTGTAATCCTTAATTTTATATTTCTTTTGCAAGGCTTTAAACAGGTTGGCTGCTTCAGGACCAAATAATTCCCTAATCAGAGGTGAATCTGGTAGCTTAGCTTTAATGTCCTCAGGTAATGAACAAGTGAAGTCATGTATAACCTTCTAATAATGGATCCTGTAGCAAGGAGTGGAGATCCTTGTAAGGAATCTGCTTACCGCAACTGCAGTTTCCCCTTCTAGCTGTTATCCAATAGCACCAAAACACAAACTAAAAAAACAAGGGAGGCTGCCCAACACGCCATTTATTTGCACCAGTGAAAGCATAAGATACCACAAACCACATGTAGAATAGACCAATAGGTATGAGACCTGCATTCGGACTGGTGACAAGACAGTTTGAGGTTTTCATGCTCTTAAGTCTGATTATGTACCCTTACACCCACAGGCTTCGACCTTCGACGATATGTCAAGTGTATGGAAGGTTTTGGCTTTGGTATCCTGGCTGGATGTCCAGGTTACTTGTCAAGATAACAAAACAGTTTGCAATACCTACAACAGTGATCTAAGAAAGGATATCTGTAATTAGCACTGATAGAAAAACAATGGCAACAAAGGTTACCACCACCCCAAACAGGGTACTTATTTGGAAATATCCAGAGAGAAAAATGTTGGTAGCACACAGCAGGTATGTTAGCAAAAGTACATTTAATATAATAGAACACAGAACACTTTCTCTGTGTTCTATTTTATTAAACGTACTTTTGCCAATGTACCTGCTGCGTGCTACCGTTTTTTCTCTGGATATTTACAATTTTACATCATTGGCTGCAGTATCCAGGTGAAGATTTTTTCTTGTATATACTTATTTGGAAACACTGGATGCAAGTAAACCATACAGTCTGGTGACATAAGAGACTTGAGGTACTCACAAACTGCAGCAAGAAATATCTGAATCTGGTGCTACCTGATTTTAAGGGTCCCACCAAACCAGAAAGAGAAGGGAGAAAATCTCGAGAAGTTGGGTCAGCCACTGGGCTTCAGCATCCCAAGAGTCAGTACTGTAACAGCGACTTATGAAAAAATGTGCATTTAATTTGATAAATGAAAGTTTTGTCCTTGCCATATTCACAGTTCCATTTTCACCACTGGCAGGACTTATCCTAGTATCCCAAATCTTCCCAGACTACCAATCCCCTCCTCCCTTACAAATACTGTATGAACTGAAACTTTATCCAAGTTTCTGCAGGTTCTTGCTATGGAGCTGTGACGAGCACAACTAACAAGCTAAAGTAATACAATAGAATTATTACGAAACCCTTCCACAGTTATCAGAACTGAGAGAGATAAAAGTAAGGTGGGTGTGGTAAAGATGAAGTAATTGCTAATACAGTTATTAGACTAAGTACATACCATTTGCATCTGGTGCTGGGAGTTCTGTCTTCATCAACGATGAGGCCCCCAAGCTTATCTGCCAGGGTGGCTGGCTCCTTATGGACTCGTACCCTTAATGACAATAGTTTTGAAGAATGACCTGGCCTGCAGGCTATATTCCAAAGTAGAGAGATTTGCAGAAGTATTTAATAATGCCCACCTTGCTGCTGCATAAATATCATCCAATGATGAATTAAAAAAAAAAAACTGGGGCATGTCACAGATTCATAGGTATGTCCTGACACTATTATGGCTGCCCAGTAAGTAGATACAAGTGAGTACACAAGAAAACAAGTGCTATCAGACAAGGGTACCAAGATGGCAAAAGAAATAATATAATGCAGTCTGACATCTGTCTTAAAACGCCTCATGCTCCCAGGCACAATTACATCACTTGATTTAAGAGCTGAAACTGACAGCGGAGTAAAATCCAGCCAGGACAACTGAAAGAGAAGGTGGACAAACCAATATATTGTGCATCACTGTCACACTGATAACCCCCAAAGATCAAAAAGCACCCACGTGAAGGGAGATGCAAAGTCCTCTTGGGAAAGAATAAGAAGTTATGTAACTACCATGACATTCCATGTTAGTTGTCTTCTTCTCGCCTTCTTTCTTGCTGGTTGGGTTCGGAGCCGATCCTCAGCTCCGACTCGGCCATCTACTAAAGCTCAAGAGCTATTTAATGGCTCAAGGCCTCCCCTTATCCCACAATGCTTGGCGCTAGATACCCAGATCTCGTTTGGCAGAGCTAACACCATAGAAAAAAATTTAAGGACACCTGTCCAAACTACAAGGTTTACCTACAGTACTAAAACAGAGGAAGACGTAACCCAGATAAGACTCAGCCAGAGGAAGAAGGCCTCAAAAAGGGACTCTTTTTGGTCTGTCCAAGCTAGGGGGATGGAGGGTGGGACGCAAGAAAGAAGGCGAGAAGAAGACAACTAACATGGAACGTTATGGTAGGTACATAACTTCTTAATGCTAAGTTGTCTGTCGCCTTCATTCTTGCTGGTTGGGACAGCGTCCCTAGCACCTTAGCCCTGGGGGGCTCATCGGAACAGACTCTTGAGCACAGTGGAACCAAAATCAGCTTTACTCCAAGAGGCCATATCCAACTTATAATGTGAAATGAAGGTATGAGGAGTGGCCCATGTGGCTGCAGCACAAATAGATTCTATTGGTAGTCTAGCTTGAAAAGCTACCAAAGCAGCTAACGCTCTGGTGGAATGACAATTAGGTTTAGTAGGGAGTTCTTTATGTCTCAGCTGATAAATCAAAGTAATAATAGAGGACAACCACCTGGATAAGGTTACTTTAGAAACTGGCAGGCCCTGTTTGCCCTCAGCATAGGACAGGAAGAGTTGGTCTGATTTTCTTGTATGCTTAGTCCTATCCAAATAAAAATGTAATTGCCTATGAACGTCCAAACGGTGTAACTTTTGTTCAGCTTTGTTCGAATAGTAGGAAAAAAAGACAGGTAGATCAATAGCCTGATTCAGGTTCGTTTCAGAAGGTATCTTGGGCAGAAAAGAAGGATTAGTCCTGAGTGAAACTCTATCCTTGTGAAACACAAGGTAAGGAGGACGAATACAGAGGGCTTGAAGTTCCGAAACTCTCCTAGCTGAGGTGATGGCTACTAAAAAGAGAGTCTTCCAGGAGAGTAATTTTAAGGAACAGGAAGCCGCAGGTTCAAAAGGAGGGAGAATCAAGGAAGCTAATATCAAGTTTAAATCCCAGGGAGGCGGGGGATCTCTGACCGGGGGCCTAAGCAAAAAAGTCCCTTTAAGAAAGACCTTGCAAAGTTTGTCGGACATGATGCTGGTTTCTGACAGGCCAGCGTGGAAATTTGCGATAGCAGCTAATTGGACCCTAATGGTGGCAGACGAGGAACCAGCTTGAAAAAGTTCTGCTAAAAAATCTAGAGCGTGACGGACAGGGGCTGTAAAGGGGTCTATATTCCTAGCCTCTGCCCAGAAAGAGAAACGTTTCCACTTACTAGCATAAGTCTTCCTGGTGGTAGATTTGTGCGAAGAAAGGATGATTTCACGCACCGACTGAGAAATATGTGGAAGCCTGGCTAAGGTTGGAAGTGGAGCAACCAAGCTGTGAGGTTGAGAGACTGAAGGGATTGGTGCAGCCCGCCCGACTGATGGACTAAGCGGTCTGGCACTGGGTCCAGATTCCAAGGCTGCTCCAGCAGATAACGATGCAGGAATGGGAACCAAATTTGTCGAGGCCAGTAAGGGGCAATGAGGATCATCCTGGATCCCAATGCGGTCGCCTTCTGAATCAGTTTGGGAATTAGGGGAAAAGGTGGAAATGCATACAGAAGACCCCGGGGCCAATCGTGAACTAGAGCATCTCTGGGGGAGTGGCCGGGGAGGGGGAAGAGAGTGAAGAAATCGTCGCTGTTGAGAGGAGTTGCGAAAAGGTCGCAGCAAGGTTGTCCCCATCTGCGAAAAATTTTGTCCGCTACTGAGTGATTGAGAGACCACTCATGAGGCATGAGAATAGCTCTGCTTAGCCTGTCCGCTATGACGTTGGACTTCCCGGGGATGTGCGTTGCTATCAAACCATTGAGAGGAGATCACCCACTGCCAGAGTCCGAGTGCTTCTCGACATAAGGGATAGGACTTGGTTCCGCCCTGCTTGTTGATCTACCACACTACAGACATATTGTCTGTTTGAATTGCAATAGTCCCGGTGGGTAGAGAGTCCAGAAGAGCTTGCAATGCTAAAAGCACCGCTCTCATCTCCAAGATGTTTATGTGCAGGTGGTACTCTAGAGGTTGCCAAGTGCCCTGGACAGTCCTGCCCTGAAAATGCCCACCCCCACCCGATCAGGGAGGCATCCGTGGTCACCGTGGCAACAGGAGGAGGAAGAACAAATGGTCTGCCCTGGAGTACTAAAGGGGAGACCATCCACCAAGTCAGGTGGTCTTTGCATGATTGAGTGATTATGCTGTGAGACATCGGAAGTTGTTGAAAAGACCATCGGGTAGAGAGCATCCACTGAAGAATCCGCATGTGAAAACAAGCCAGGGGAAAGTACAGTTTTGTACCTACCATAAATGTAGATGTCCGATAGACATGCAACTGCAGTCATAACATGTGGGTTGTCCTGCCTCAGGCAGCCCTCGGTCGGCCGGATTCCAAAGTCTGGGTCCGACGTCGGCTGATGTCGCATTTCTCTCCGACGTCAGAGCGGCTGGAGTACATAAGCATCAGCCGACGCCATTTTCTTCAGTGTTTCTTGCCCCAGATGCCAGGTGCCCTCCAAGGAAGGCTGTAATCAAATTGGAAGACAAAAACAGGATTCCAAACAAATAAATGAGCAATAAAACAAATACACCATAACAGATATCCCCAGCTAAGAGTAACAGGGATAGGAGTGGACCCTAGGCATAGAGGGGTATGGGGGGAGGGAAAATCCGACTGCAGTTGCAGGTCTATCGGACATCTACATTTATGGTAGGTACAAAACTGTACCATGTCCTTCAAGAATGCAACTGCAGTCATAACATGTGGGTAGAATACCATAGCTTAGCTGGGGGAGGAGGTATGCACTAGGAAAAAGATGGTGTGACAATCAAACCCTGCAGGACTGCCGAAGCAAAGCCTGCTCTGGATCTGGAATATAGAGGGAGATTGTAGTGTTTGGAGAATGTATGCACGGAGCTCCATGTAGCAGCTTCTAGAATGTCCTTGGTAGGCACCCCTCTTAAAAATGCTGTAGAGGTGGCTGTAGCTCTGGTGGAATGTGGTCTGACATTGGCTGGAACAGTCTTTCCATGAAAGGAATAACAGAATCTGATGCAATGTCCAATCCATTTAGAAATAGTCTGTTTTGAAATTGCTTTTCCTTGGACTGCAGGGGCGTAAGCTACAAAAGTTGTTCAGACTTCCTACTGGCCTTGGTTCTGTCCAGGTAGTATCGAAGTTGTCTGTGAATGTCCAAGGTATGCAAAAGTCTTTCCCGCTTATTCTCAGGATTGGGGAAGAAAGCAGGCAGATGAATGGCTTGATTTAGAGAAACCCTAGATACCACCTTTGGCATAAAAGTAGGGTTGGTCCTTAATGAAACCCTGTCTCTGTGGAAAATAATAAAGGGTGGTATTGCCATTAGGGCCTGTAGCTCCGAAACCCTTCTTGCTGAGGTAATTGCCAACAGGAAGGCTGTCTTCCATGAGAGAAATTGCAAGTCAACTGAAGCTGCTGGCTCAAAAGGAGGTAGAGTCAGTTTTTCTAAGACAAAATTGAGGTCCCAGGCTGGCACTGGGGCCTTTCTTGGTGGCTTAATGTTCTTGATTCCCCTGAGGAATTGTCTTAGTAAAGGGTGAGAGAAAACAGGAGGATCAGTGTTGTATCTAGCTGAAATAGCAGATGCATGTATCTTTATGGAAGAATATGAGAGGCCGTTCTTTAACATATCTGCCAAATATTCCAAGATAAGTGGGATGTTGAGCAATGAAGCATCCTGTCCCTTGCTGGTATTCCAATTGCTGCATCTTTTCCACTTTGCTAAGTAAACCTTTCTGGTGGATGGTCTTCGAGCCTCTGTTAGTATCCGCTGAACTTCCTTAGAGAGAGATAAGCTGAAGTTATTTATGGGATCTCCCAAGCTGTTAGCTGCAGTGTCTGAAGGTTTGGATGCAGTGTTTCGAAATTGTGTTGAGTCAAAAGTAGAGGCCACTGAAGGAGGGCCCACACCTCCTGGTGTGACATATGCTCCGTAGTAGTGGGTACCAGTGTTGTCTTGGCCAATCCGGAGCTATTAGGATTCCCTTGGGCTTCTCTGCTTTGATCTTTAGTAATATTGAGGTCATCAGTGGCAGAGGTGGGAATGCATAGATTGCTAGGGAGTTCCGGTTGAATGAGAGGGCATCTATTTTCCAAGCCTTTGGATGGTATGTCCTTGTGCAAAATTTTGGTAGAAGATGGTTGAGGTGAGAGGCAAATAGGTCCACTTCTGGCTTGCCCCATGTCGAAGTGAGTTGTCTGAAGGCCTTCGGGTGTAACCTCCACTCGTGTGGATCTGTGAAATTCCTGCTTAGGCTGTCCACCAACACATTGTCTTTTCCTGGAACAAACTGGGATTGTAACTGGATGTTTAGGCTCAGTGATTTCTCCCAAAGCTGCATTGTCAGTCTGCAAAGGGGGTAAGAGTGGGTGCCCCCCTGCTTGTTTATGTACCACATCACAGTGGTGTTGTCTGTCCGTATCATTAAATGGCCTTGCTGGAGTTGGTGTTGAAAAGCCTTGATGGCATGCATTACTGCCAGCATTTCCTTTTGATTTATATGCAGATGTGTTTCCTTTGGAGACCATTGACCTTGTATACACCTGCCCTCCATGTGCGCCCCCCATCCAAGGTCTGAGGCATCTATAGTCATGGTCTGTGTTATCTGTGGTTTTTTGAATGACATACCTGTGTTTTCCTGGCTCACCGAGGCCCACCATAGGAATTCCTTTTGTAGGCATGGAATGAGTGGTATAATTGTCTCCAAGTTGTTGCTGTGCTGAGACTAAATGCTTTTTAGGTACCATTGAAGCTTTCTCATGTGTAGTTTTGCTAATGGAACCAGTAGAATGCAGGATGCCATGTAACCCAGGGCCTGTAGGAATCTCCTTGCAGTCATCTGGGTGAGTTTTGCTAAACCTTTGAAGTAATGAGTTAACTTCTCTTGCTTGTCTTCTGTCAGGTAAGCCATCTGAGAGCCTGTGTCTAGTTTGGCTCCTAAGAAGGTTATTTGCTGGGATGGCTGCAGTCTTGACTTTTGGAAGTTGACTGTGTATCCCAGAGCTTGAAGTAATCGTATGACATAATCCAGGTTTTTTGTCAACATCAATTTGTCGTCCGCTTGTATGAGGCAGTCGTCCAGGTACGGGTAGATTTGTATACCCTGGAGCCTGCAATGAGCAATTACTGAAGCCAGGCATTTTGTAAATACTCTGGGCGCAGTAGATAAGCCAAATGGCAATGCTGAGAATTGATAATGCTCTGGCCCTGCAAGAAATCTGAGGTATCTTCTGCAGCTGTGTCTGATAGGGACATGCAGGTATGCCTCCTTGAGGTCCAGAGTAATCAGCCACGACTCCTTGCCCAGCATGGGAAGGAGTTGCTGTAGAGTCAGCATTTTGAACTTTGGTACTATGAGAAAGGTGTTTAATGCGGACAAGTCCAGTATTGGTCTCCATTGAGATTCTTTTCTTGGAACAAGGAACAGTCTTGAGTAAAACCCCTGTTCTTGTTGTGAACTCTTTCTATTGCTTTCATTCGAGTCAGCAGAGTGATTTGCTTGATAGCCTCTGCCCTTTGATTTTGTGGTAGGTTTGGCATGCCTTGTTTTCTTGGTAAGGTATGAAAATGAAACCTGTACCCTCGGTCTATAATGTCCAAAATCCATTTGTCCTTTGTCAGTCTGTGCTAGTTTTCTGCAAACAGAGATAATTTCCCGCCCAAGGGAGCTTCTAGTTGTTCCCTGGTAGGCGGTAGTAGGGGAAAGTCATTGAGTTTGTGGTTGTTGGGCAGGTGAAACCCCTGCGTCACTTCTTTGGTTTCCTGGCTGCCATTGTCGTCCCCTGTAAGGGCCTCTGTATTGGCCTCTTCCTCGGCCACGTCTGTTCTTACCCCTTTGAAACTTTTCTGGATTAGGAAAGGACCAGTTTTTTGAAGGCCAATTCCTACTGAATCTCGGGGGTTGAACCTGGAGGAAATCTTTCACAGTCTGAACTGATTTTACTTTTTCTTCTATGGTCTTTAACACATCCTTAGCATTTGCACCAAAAAGCTTGTTCTTTTCCAAAGGTGCATCCAGAAGTTTTGCTTTTACATGATCTGGTAGAGGTTGATCTTTTAACCAAGCATGTCTACGAACCACTGCCCCTGTCATAGCTGCCCTACATGAAGCTTCCAGTGCATCATATCCACACTGCAGGAAGTGACTGCTTACTTGCTGAGTGTTATGTACAGCTTCCTGCAAAGTCTTCCTGTCTAAAGGATCAGGAGAAGCTTTTAGTTATGTACTCACCATAACTTCAGATGTTTGGGATCCATCTCGCCTACATTCTGACTGATGGGTTCGGAGCCGATCCCTCGGCTCCGACTCGGCACGCTTATGCCAAAGAGCGAAGTCTCTTATTGGCTGAGCTTACTATATCCCAGGATGCACCACTACCAGTCCCCCAGATCTAGTTTGTCCGCATACATGCACACATGCACGCCCTGCTTATATAACATCGTCAGATGAAACAAGATAAAACAGTAGAACTCAAAACCGTTCAATCTCTTCTGATCTCCAAGGCAGGGGGAAGGAGGGTGGGTATTAGGAATGTAGAGATGGATCCCAAACATCTGAAGTTTTGGTGTCTACATAACTAATAGATGTTATGTGATCCTATCTCGCCTACATTCTCACTGATCCGACAGCGTCCCTAGCACCTGAATACTGGCTGGCTAACTGGAGAACACTCCTGAGTACCGTGGAACCAAATGATGCTCGCCCTTTAGATGCCACAACCAATTTGAAGTGGGAAATGAAAGAGTGCGGGTTGGACCAAGTAGCCGCAGCACAAATTTCCGATATAGCTAGCTTAGAATGAAAAGCTATAGAAGTAGCCATAGCTCTGGTAGAATGAGCTTTGATAGATGTTGTAAGTTGCTTATTCAAGAAGAATAAGCCTTAGTTATGCAATCTCTGATCCATTTTGAGATAGTAGCTTTTGTGATGGTTTGGCCCAATTTATTATCTGAGAAGGACACAAACAACTGGTCTGACTTACGGTTGCTGAGTCCTGTCTAAATAGAAGCGTAATTGCCTGTGAACATCCAATTTATGGAGAGTATATTCTGCTTCATTGGAGAATTTTGGAAAGAAAACTGGTAGCTCTAGAGATTGTTGGAGACAGAAACTAGAACAGACCTTTGGGACAAAGGATGGATTAGGCCTAAGTGATACTCTATCCTTGTGGAAAATCAAGTATGGTGGCTTAATAGACAGGGCTTGAAGCTCTGAAACTCTTCTTGCAGAAGTAATTGCAACTAAGAATGCAGTTTTCCAAGACAGATATTTTAACTCGCATGTAGCAGCCGGTTCGAAAGGGGGAGATGTTAATGCGAAGCACCAAATCAAGATCCCACGGAGGTGCATGATGAAAAATTGGTGGTCTTAATAGGCTCGCACCTTTAATGAAAGTTTTGCATAGTCTGCTGCTCATCAAGGGAGGATCCATGGATTCGTGGAATTTAGAGATAGCCGCTAGTTGGACTTTAATAGTTGAGACAGAAGATCCCTGATTAAACAGGGATGTTAAGAATTTCAAAACCTCTGGGACAGGAGCAGTGATAGGGTCTAAACCCTTGAGTTGAGCCCAGATAGCAAACCTCTTCCACTTACTGAGGTACAATTTGTTAGTGGTGGGTTTGTGGGTCAAGATAAAATGTGAACAACTTCCGGGTCTAGTGTGTGCCTTCTAACTAAGGTCGGAAGTGGAGGAGCCAAGCTGTCAATTTCAAAGATTGCAGGGATTGATGCCGATGTCCCGACTGATGGATTAGCAAGTCCGAATTAGGTCTAAGGTCCACGGATCGCCCACTGCATGCTTCTTCAGGTAAGGAAACCATATCTGACGAGGCCAATATGGGGCAATCAGAATCATTGAAGACCCCAGTTGAGAAGCTTTTGAATAACTTTGGGAAGAAGTGGAATTGGAGGAAAGGCATAAAGTAGCCCTGTTGGCCAAGGTTGTGCTAGAGCATCCATGGCTGGTACTCCCTGATGTGGGATCAAGGAGAAGAACCTTTGGCACTTGGTGTTTTGTGGAGTTGCAAATAGGTCGCAGCACGGCCCCCATCTCCTGAAAACCTGGGCTGCTACTGTGTGGTTTAGAGACCACTCGTGAGGAGAGAGAATTGTCCTGCTTAATTTGTCTGCCAATACATTTGACTTTCCCGGGATGTGGGTCGCTACCAATAAGCGGTTGGTAGCTACAGCCCATTCCCACACTCTCATGGCCTCTCTGCAAAGGGGGTATGATCTGGTCCCTCCTTGTTTGTTCAGATACCAAACCACCGACATGTTGTCTGTGTGGATGGCGATGGTGCCCTGAGGAAGAAACCTGTGTAAGGCTTGTAGGGATAGAAGTACAGCCCTCATCTCCAACACGTTGATGTGGAGAAGAGCTTCGTCTGGAAGCCAGGAGCCCTGAACTAGCCTGCCCAGACAATGCCCCCCCCACCCTATCTGGGAGGCATCTGTCATCAGGGTAACCACTGGGAGGGAGAACAAAGGGTTTTCCTTGATCCAAGTTGGATGTCTGAAGCCACCAGCGAAGGTCCCTTTTGCATATTTCCGTAATCATGATGTGATGATTGAGGGAAGATCCTGAAAGGACCATTGAGTTGACAAGAGCCACTGAAGAATCCTCATGTGTAATCTTGCTAGAGGAACTAAAAGAACTGTGGCAGACATTGAGCCTAAAACCTGTAGAACCATCCTGGCTGGGGCTTTGGATCTCGAGATCAGAGCTTGAACTTGGCCCTGTAAAGTTCGGATCCTTTCGGCAGGAAGAAAGACGCATCAATCTTGAGTCTATCTCTGCTCCTATAAACTTTATGCGTTGAGAGGGCAGCAAGACAGACTTTGACCAATTGAATGTAATCCCCAGGGAAACACCCAGGAGATGGTGGCTTTGAGGTTGTCCATTAGTAGATGCCTGGTGGTGGCAGTCAGGAGCCAGTCGTCGAGATAGGGAAACACTTGGAATCCAAGACTTCTCAGGTGAGCCGTCACTACTGCCAAACACTTGGTGAACACCCTGCGGGCTGTGGTGAGACCAAAGGGCAGAGCGCAAAATTGGTAATGACTGACTCCCAGGCTGAAGCTCAGATACCTTCTGGACGCCTGATGTATCGGTATGTGATAATAGGCGTCCTTGAGGTCTATGGAGCACATCCAAACATCCTTCTCCAACAATGGGAGAATGGATTGTAACGTGACCATTCGGAATTTGGATTTCGTGGCGGATTGGTTCAGTCTGCTGAGATCCAATATTGGCCTCAGGTCCCCTGTCTTTTGGCACTAAAAGAACCTGGAGTAATTTCCTGATCCGATCTGGTCTGTGGGGACCGGTTGGATGACTCCTTTTTCTAGCAGCTTTAAAGCTTCTGCGGCTGCTATTTCCCTTTGACTGGGTGGTGGGTCCGGGATTCTTTTGGACGGTGGGAGTGAGTATGTGAATGGGATGGTGTAACCTCCGGCAATGATCCGAAGCACCCATCTGTCCTGAGTGATTGACTCCCAGGCTGTTAGGTGCTTGGCAACGACACCCGACTGGCTCGAGCAGCACAGCCGGGCAATCCCTCATGACGTGTGGGAGGCTGAAGAGCCACGAAAGGACTCGCGGTCTCCAGAATTGCGGGCCCTCTGCCGCCTCTGGGACGGCGTCTCCTGAAAATTTTCCCGTCCTCTGCCTCTGGACGGGAATCTTCCTGCTGTTGGGAGAAAAACTTGCGAGATTTATGAACCACATTTTCCCTCCTTTAGCCTTGGGGTAAGGCCGAAGGGAGTGGAATAACGGCTCCTACGGCAGATAAAGTTTTTCCCTCTTGCTCACAGCGGGTAAGGGTGTCTTTCACCTTGGGTCCAAACAATGAGGACCCATCAAAGGGAGCGTCGGCGAAGGAAGACTTGAAGGCCTCCAGAACTGACACAAGCGGAGCCAGGCTTGTCACGAGAGCCACGCCTGTGCCTGCGCTCTACCCGCCTTCGGCCGCATAGGAAATGAGCCTCATGGACGAGTTAGAAATTGACGTAAGGATAGCCAACTGAGAGCTAACCGACTGGGCTAGCTGCTCAGGTAGGTTACCCGAGAGGAATCTGACAACTCCTTGACCAGATCCCTCTGAAGCCTGGTAAAATGTGCCAAATAATTCAGAGACCTTAAAGTAAAGGCCGCTGAAGTCAGGGTGCACTTCCGTACCTGTCCATGCTCCTAGACTCCTTATTAGGAGGATGGACGGACGCTGAAGCCTCTGCCACGTCCTGCTGTGTAGCAGATGCCACCACCATGGCATCTACAGCCACGCCTTTAGTAAGGAACTCCTTCTCGGGGAGCAGACAAAATTTATTTGGACGAGAAGGGACTGGTTCCACGGTATCTGGATGTTCCCACCCTTGACAAACTAAATCCAGAAGCTCGCCGGGCGGAGACACCCAGGAGGCGGAGGGCTGAGCCCCAAAGGCCTTGAGGAGCACTGACTCGTCCGCAGAGGGGGTTTGGATATCCAGCCGCCTCGTTGTTTGAGGATCTCTAAGATGTCTGCAAATGAGACATCATCCGAGGACGACTGGGACCCTCTGCATCATCCATATCAGTGTCTGATGTAATAGACTCGGGGAGTCCACGTGCTTCCTCTTGCACGATCTCTTCCTTGGGGTTCCTCCAAGACAATTCCGAAGAACCCTCAGGAGGAGGGAACCCCACTGGGGTAACCTCAGGCCTCGGGGCTCCGCTGGCTACGGACAGGGAACTGCCAAAGACCCAGTCTCCACGCCCAGGAAGGTGCCGGTAAAGCCGGAGAGATGGCAAGAGGACTTGGCCAAGGCACTCCTCATGGCCCTGAAAGCCGGACCCCAGAATCCTGGGAGTGTCCAGTCTCGAGCCGTGATAGCCGACGGAAGTCCCGCAGCCGCACCGAGGGGAGGCTCGGAACCAGCATAGGTCCCAAACATCACCCCCGGGTCCAGCCGAAGAAGTCCGCGTACCAAACTCGGACCCGAAGGCCCGGGTTGGAGTAAGGGTCGGAGCCGACTCTGAGATCTCCACCGGCTCCAACAGCACCTGCTCACGGAGCGAAGCAGTCGGAGCAGGAATGGCAATAGGGTGCGCCAAGGTCATCGGCTCCGAAGCCAACTGGGTCGGAACCGAAACAAATTTTTGGAAGACTGGGGACTGGAACAGTCTTTGGAGCACCCTGTCGATATCAGAATCTGACATTCTCGAAGACCGAGAGGAAACAGAACGGGTTCGAGACGGCCTCTCCATCGGCCCCAAAGGGCTAGGGGACCGGCGCCGAGGGAATACACACACCAGATTCCATCGGTGCCGAGGTGGACTTCGGCGCCGAGGAGGAAGTGTCTGAGGCGACCCTTGTCGGCTCCGAGCAGCGGAGCCGACGGTGACCCGCCTCGATGCCCCAGCCATCGGCTCCGAAGCCAGAGGAGTCGATACTGGTGGCATCGAGGCAGACCGTTCCGACCTCGGCTCCGAAGTCTTTGGAGCCGAAGGAGAGGCCTGCCTATGTCTCTTGGCGGTCGGATCCGACGGACTGGTCGGAACAGACGCCCTTTTCTTTTTAGCCGGAGAAGGAGAGGATGCCAAGGCTTCTTCAAAGGAAGGTTTAATTAACCCCTTAAGAATCAATTTATTTTTCCTCTCCTGGAGGACCCTTGAGGAAAAAGCGTGACACGCTGCATGACTCCTGCAAGTGTTTTGCCCCTAAACAATATACACAGAGCGAATGATCGTCTGTGATAGACATTTTGAAACCACATTTCGAACATTTTTTAAAGCCCGAAGGCCTAGGAGTTTGAGACATTATATTAAACAATTCCAGTAACTTTGACAGGAAAGTAAACAACTATAGATTTACTGATGACAACCTAAAAAAAATAGGCTTACAGTTATAGGTTAACACAAACACTTCCTGTAAATGACAGGGAACTCTGAAACCCTGTAAAGTTTTAAAAGGGTTGATAGACCGGGAAGGCCCTGGATGAAGGGGGGGCCGAAATCAAACTCAACCCAATCACACACAACAAGTTTTCACAATCCAAACACACACAATAAGAGCGTTAGCCGTTAAAACAGCTTTTGTGACAAAAAACAGCAAAAAACTGACAGAAAAGTTAGTTAATAAAAACTACTCAGCCCAGCCAGCTCGAGACCACGTCTTCGCAGGGAAGCGGCAAACGAGATCTGGGGGACTGGTAGTGGTGCATCCTGGGATATAGTAAGCTCAGCCAATAAGAGACTTCGCTCTTTGGCATAAGCGTGCCGAGTCGGAGCCGAGGGATCGGCTCCGAACCCATCAGTCAGAATGTAGGCGAGATAGGATCACATAACATCTAATGTTTTTTGTAAATCTTCCAAGAGATAATCCTGATACTGTAACATATGAAAAAGGCAATTTAAAGCTCTCATAGATAAGGTAGTGGATGTGTAAACCTTTTTGCCCCATCTCTCTAATGACCTTGCTTCCCTGTTGGAGGGCAAGGGATTTTTTGAGGTGGAGGCTGAAACTCCTTTAGGCCCCTGTGAAACAGTTTCCAAATCAGCAGAATGGGCCCTGAATGAATGGGAATGAGTTTCTGGGACCCTGTAATACCTGTCTGGCTTGGCTGGTGCAGGAGGAAGAGAATCAGGGGTAGCACTAGAGTCAGAATACAAATCATCCAGAACATCAAGTACAGGAGGAATAGCTAAGGGCCTGTGCTGAGGCTTCTTAAGGAAAGTCCTCAGGCGTTTCCTAGAATCAGAATATTCCTGACCCTGCCACTTGAAATGTTCCCTCATGGTGTGCAGAACTTCCCCAAAAGAAATATCCTCAGGAGGGGAGGCCGAAGGGATGGAATCTTCTGCATCCGAGTCCTCATGGGTCTGGAAGAGCTCTTCCTGGCCATCAGAGTGGACAGAGCCCTCAGAGTCTTCATCTGAAGGAGTAGGGTCAGAGGGTTCAACCCGGGGCCTTTTAATCAGGAGGAGGCTGGGATGCTCTCTCAGGATGGGCCTGTGAACCTCTAATCATGGAAATTAAATCAGCAGCCATGGACATAATTTGTGTCTCCGGAGTCGGCTGAGGTAAGGATTTAGAAGTAATATGCTTTGTTTTGCTGGCTGCCTTAGCCCTAGTGTAGGCCTTAATAGACATGGCCATAGGAGGCCTGGCAGCTCCACGTGCAGGAGTGACCTTGTCTACAGCAATGGTCTCGGGCATTTCCTCGGTTTCGGTATCCGGAGGAAAGTCTATAACTGGTGTCGGAGTAATGTCTGGAATCGGAGTCGTCGGTAATGCGGTGTCTTCGGTTCGGAGCGGTGGAGAGACCGTCTCAGAGGGAACCGGAGCACTCGCGCTAGGTTTTGGCGTGGAGTCGGTGGTAGACGCGGGCCGAGGATGTCGGTCCCGGTCTTTTCATTTTTTGGGTGTTTGCGATGTCGGAAGATCCGACAGCATGTTGTAGGCAAATTTATTGCTGAAAAAATCTTCAGCGAACTCCGCCCGGCGCCTGAGAGTGCGCTTGTTGAAGCGAGCACAGGCTACACAGGCCGAGACGTCGTGGTCTGGGCCCAGGCAAGGGAGGCAGTAAGAGTGGAAATCCTTATGAGGTATTTGTTTACCACAAAAAAGACAATTGTTAACTTTTTCAGTATATTCTGACATCGGCTGAGGCAAGAAAAGGTCCCCAACGGGGTACTTAGCTTTTTCAATGACTTCGGTATCGTAGAATACAGGAGCTGACCGACCGGCACTTGCGAACTGCTTCTGCTTCGGGCACCGCGCGACAAGAAAGACTGGAGAAAATGGCGTCGGCTGATGCTTATGTACTCCAGCCGCTCTGACGTTGGAGAGAAATGCGACATCAGCCGACGTCGGACTCAGACTTTGGAATCCAGCCGACCGAGGGCTGCCTGAGGCAGGACAACCCACATGTTATGACTGCAGTTGCATTCTTGAAGGACATCTAGTATGACTGCTGTTGCCATGAGACCCAAAGTTTTTAGTACAAACCTGGCCTGAATCCTCTTGCACTGTAGTAAGACCTGCACATGTCGGCGAATGTCTGACATTCTGTCTAGAGGAAGTTTTGCAGACAGCTCTTTTGTATTTAATCTTGCGCCTATAAAGGTTATAGATTGACAAGGCAACAATGCAGACTTTTCGAAATTTATTGAGATACCTAGCTCGGAGCAAGTTTGGATGGTATAAATCCCTGGCTCGCAGTAGCTGATGCCTGGTGGAAGCAGTAAGGAGCCAGTCGTCTAGATATGGAAACACATGGAATCCTCGCCATCTCAAGTGAGCCATAACCACTGCCATGCATTTGGTGCACACCCTGGGGGCTGTGGTGAGACCAAAGGGCAGGGCTCTGAATTGATAGTGACTGGCTCCTATCCGGAAGCGGAGAAACCTTCTGGAGCGCCTGTCCATTTTGATATGGTAGTACGCATCCTGATGGTCTATGGAGCACATCCAATTGTCCTGACCCAAAAAGGGTAGAATTGACTGAAGAGTGACCATCCGGAACTTCGTTCTTTGAACAGATTTGTTTAACCTGCTGAGATCCAAAATGGGTCTCCAGTCCCATCTCTTTTGGTACCAAAAAGAACTTGTAGTAAATTCCGGATCCTTGCTGGTCTGCTGGGACTGGCTGGATGGCCATTTTTTCTAGCAGTTTTGAAATTTCTAGCACTGCTTGATCCCTTAGACCGGGTGGAACATCTGGAAGGGACTTAGTTGTTTGTACAGGGGTGTGGACAAAGGGAACTTTGTAACCCTCGGATATGATGGACCATACCCATTTGTCTTGTGTGAGGAGATGCCAGGCTTCTGGGTACAGTGACAGTCTTCCCCAGACTGCCTCCGAAGGTGGACAGTCGGGCAGCCCCTCAGGGGTGCTGAAAGGGTTTGTCAGAGAAAGATTCTCTGCTACCCTGATTTTGTGGACCCCCTCTGCCCCTCGGACGGCGTCTATTATTTTTCCCTCCCCTGCGCCTGGAGGGAAACTCGCCACATGTGTCAGGCACGACTCCCTGGGGTTTCCGAAACCACATTTTCCCACTCTTCTGACCCTTAGGGTATGGTCTAGAGGGAGTAGAAAAACGGACTCCCACGGCAGAGCGAGTCTTGCCTTCCTGCTCACACCTGGTAAGGGTATCCTTCACCTGTGGTCCAAACAGAGCCGAACCATCGAAAGGGGTATTGGTGAAGGACGCCTTAAAGGGGTCAGCAAAGTTACATAACGGTATCCAGGCATGTCTTCTCAAAGCCACACCTGTACCTGCAGCCCTACTCGCCCCATCGGCTGCATAAGAGATGAGCCACACGGAGGAGTTGACGATAGAGTTGAGGGCTGCCAGCTGGGAGTTAATCTTATCCTGAGCCCCCGAAGCTGATGGATCCTGAAGGGTATCACCCAGTTCCTTGAGAAGATCCCTTTGAAGGCGGGTGAAATGGCACAGATAATTCAGCGACCGCATGGAAAAGGTTGCTGAGGAAAAAGTACAGTTTTGTACCTACCATAAATGTAGATGTCCGAGAGACATGCAACTGCAGTCATAACATGTGGGTTGTCCTGCCTCAGGCAGCCCTCAGTCGGCCGGATTCCAAAGTCTGGGTCCGACGTCGGCTGATGTCGCATTTTTCTCCGACGTCAGAGTGGCTGGAGTACATAAGCATCAGCCGACGCCATTTTCTTCAGTGTTTCTTGCCCCAGATGCCAGGTGCCCTCCAAGGAAGGCTGTAATCAAATTGGAAGACAAAAACAGGATTCCAAACAAATAAATGAGCAATAAAACAAATACACCATAACAGATATCCCCAGCTAAGAGTAACAGGGATAGGAGTTGACCCTAGGCATAGAGGGGTATGGAGGGAGGGAAAATCCGACTGCAGTTGCATGTCTCGGACATCTACATTTATAGTAGGTACAAAACTGTACTATGTCCTTCAAGAATGCAACTGCAGTCATAACATGTGGGTAGAATACCATAGCTTAGCTGCGGGACGAGGTATGCTCTAGGAAAGAGATGGTGTGGCAATCAAACCCTGCAGGACTGCCGAAGCAAAGCCTGCTCTGGATCTGGAGTATAGAGGGAGATTGTAGTGTTTGGAGAATGTATGCACGGAGCTCCATGTAGCAGCTTCTAGAATGTCCTTGGTAGGCACCCCTCTTAAGAATGCTGTAGAGGTGGCTGTAGCTCTGGTGGAATGTGGTCTGACATTGGCTGGAACAGTCTTTCCATGAAAGGAATAACAGAATCTGATGCAATGTCCAATCCATTTAGAAATAGTCTGTTTTGAAATTGCTTTTCCTTGGACTGCAGGGGCGTAAGTTACAAAAAGTTTGTTCAGACTTCCTACTGGACTTGGTTCTGTCCAGGTAGTATCGAAGTTGTCTGTGAATGTCCAAGGTATGCAACAGTCTTTCCCCCTTATTCTCAGGATTGGGGAAGAAAGCAGGCAGATGAATGGCTTGATTTAAAGAAACCCTAGATACCACCTTTGGCATAAAAGTAGGGTTGGTCCTTAATGAAACCCTGTCTCTATGAAAAATAATAAAGGGTGGTATTGCCATTAGGGCCTGTAGCTCCGAAACCCTTCTTGCTGAGGTAATTGCCAACAGGAAAGCTGTCTTCCATGAGAGAAATTGCAAGTCAACTGAAGCTGCTGGCTCAAATGGAGGTAGAGTCAGTTTTTCTAAGACAAAATTGAGGTCCCAGGCTGGCACTGGGGCCTTTCTTGGTGGCTTAATGTTCTTGATTCCCCTGAGGAATTGTCTTAGTAAGGGGTGAGAGAAAACAGGAGGATCAATGTTGTATCTAGCTGAAATAGCAGATGCATGTATCTATGGAAGAATATGAGAGGCCGTTCTTTAACATATCTGCCAAATATTCCAAGATGAGTGGGATGTTCAACAATGATGCATCATGTCCCTTTGCTGGTATTCCAATTTCTGAATCTTTTCCACTTTGCTAAGTAAACCTTTCTGGTGGATGGTCTTCGAGCCTCTGTTAGTATCCGCTGAACTTCCTTGGAGAGAGATAAGCTGAAGCTATTTATGGGATCTCCCAGGCTGTTAGCTGCAGTGTCTGAAGATTTGGATGCAGTGTTTCGAAATTGTGTTGAGTCAAAAGTAGAGGCCACTGGGGGAGGGCCCACCTCCTGGTGTGACATATGCTCCGTAGTAGTGGGTACCAGTGTTGTCTTGGCCAATCCGGAGCTATTATGATTCCCTTGGGCTTCTCTGCTTTGATCTTTAGTAATACGGAGGTCATCAGTGGCAGAGGTGGAAATGCATAGATTGCTAGGGAGTTCCAGTTGAACGAGAGGGCATCTATTTTCCAAGCTTTTGGATGGTATGTCCTTGTGCAAAATTTTGGTAGAAGATGGTTGAGGTGAGAGGCAAATAGGTCCACTTCTGGCTTGCCCCATGTCGAAGTGAGTTGTCTGAAGGCCTTCGGATGTAACCTCCACTCGTGTGGATCTGTGAAATTCCTGCTTAGGCTGTCCACCAACACATTGTCTTTTCCTGGAACAAACTGGGATTGTAACTGGATGTTTAGGCTCAGTGATTTCTCCCAAAACTGCATTGTCAGTCTGCAAAAGGGGTAAGAGTGGGTGCCCCCCTGCTTGTTTATGTACCACATCACAGTGGTGTTGTCTGTCCGTATCATTAAATGGCCTTGCTGGAGTTGGTGTTGAAAAGCCTCGATGGCATGCATTACTGCCAGCATTTCCTTTTGGTTTATATGCAGATGTGTTTCCTTTGGAGACCATTGTCCTTGTATACACCTGCCTTCCATGTGCGCCCCCCATCCAAGGTCTGAGGCGTCTGTAGTCATGGTCTGTGTTATCTGTGGTTTTTTGAATGACACACCTGTGTTTTCCTGGCTCACCGAGGCCCACCATAGGAATTCCTTTTGTAGGCATGGAATGAGTGGTATGATTGTCTCCAAGTTGTTGTTGTGTTGAGACCAAATGCTTTTTAGGTACCATTGAAGCTTTCTCATGTGTAGTTTTGCTAATGGAACCAGTAGAATGCAGGATGCCATGTAACCAGGGCCTGTAGGAATCTCCTTGCAGTCATCTGGGTGAGTTTTGCTAAACCTTTGAAGTAATGAATTAACTTCTCTTGCT
This sequence comes from Protopterus annectens, assembly GCF_019279795.1. Taxonomy (NCBI): domain Eukaryota; kingdom Metazoa; phylum Chordata; order Ceratodontiformes; family Protopteridae; genus Protopterus; species Protopterus annectens. The sequence continues at coordinate 1,016,513,551 of NC_056747.1, read as the reverse complement.
TGTCTTCTGTCCGGTAAGCCATCTGAGAGGCTGTGTCTAGTTTGGCTCCTAAGAAGATTATTTGCTGGGATGGCTGCAGTCTTGACTTTTGGAAGTTGACTGTGTATCCCAGAGCTTGAAGTAATCGTATGACATAATCCAGGTTTTTTTGTCAACATCAATTTGTCGTCCGCTTGTATGAGGCAGTCGTCCAGGTACGGGTAGATTTGTATACCCTGGAGCCTGCAATGAGCAATTACTGAAGCCAGGCATTTTGTAAATACTCTGGGCAGTAGATAAGCCAAATGGCAATGCTGAGAATTGATAATGCTCTGGCCCTGCAAGAAATCTGAGGTATCTTCTGCAGCTGTGTCTGATAGGGACATGCAGGTATGCCTCCTTGAGGTCCAGAGTAATCAGCCACGACTCCTTGCCCAGCATGGGAAGGAGTTGCTGTAGAGTCAGCATTTTGAACTTTGGTACTATGAGAAAGGTGTTTAATGCGGACAAGTCCAGTATTGGTCTCCATTGAGATTCTTTTCTTGGAACAAGGAACAGTCTTGAGTAAAACCCTGGTCTTGTTCTTGTTGTGGAACTCTTTCTATTGCTTTCATTCGAGTCAGCAGAGTGATTTGCTTGATAGCCTCTGCCCTCTGATTTTGTGGTAGGTTTGGCATGCCTTGTTTTCTTGGTAAGGTATGAAAATGAAACCTGTACCCTCAGTCTATAATGTCCAAAATCCATTTGTCCTTTGTCAGTCTGTGCCAGTTTTCTGCAAACAGAGATAATTTCCGCCAAGGGAGCTTCTAGTTGTTCCCTGGTAGGCGTAGTAGAGGAAAGTCATGGAGTTTGTGGTTGTTGGGCAGGTGAAACCCTCAGGCCACTTCTTTGGTTACCTGGTTGACATTGTCGCCCCTGTAGGGGCCTCTGTATTGGCCTCTTCCTCGCCACGCCTGTTCTTACCCTTTGAAACTTTTCTGGATTAGGAAAGGACCAGTTTTTTGAAGGCCAATTCCTACTGAATCTGGGGGGGTTGAACCTGGAGGAAATCTTTCACAGTCTGAACTGATTTTGCTTTTTCTTCGATGGTCTTTAACACATCCTTAGCATTTGCACCAAAAGCTTGTTCTTTTCCAAAGGTGCATCCAGAAGTTTTGCTTTACATGATCTGGTAGAGGTTGATCTTTTAACCAAGCATGTCTACGAATCACTGCCCCTGTCATAGCTGCCCTACATGAAGCTTCCAGGGCATCATATCCACACTGCAGGAAGTGACTGCTTACTTGCTGAGTGTTATGTACAGCTTCCTGCAAAGTCTTCCTGTCTAAAGGATCAGGAGAAGCTAATGTTTTTTGTAAATCTTCTAAGAGATAATCCTGATATTGTAACATATGAAAAAGGCAATTTAAAGCTCTCATAGATAAGGTAGTGGATGTGTAAACCTTTTTGCCCCATCTGTCTAATGATCTCGCTTCCCTGTTGGAGGGCAAAGGATTTTTTGATGTGGAGGCTGAAACTCCTTTAGGCCCCTGTGAAATAGTTTCCAAATCAGCAGTATGGGCCCTGAATAAATGGGAATGAGTTTCTGGGACCCTGTAATACCTGTCTGGCTTGGCTGGAGCAGGAGGAAGAGAATCAGGGATAGCACTAGAGTCAGAATACAAATCATCCAGAACATCAAGTACGGGAGGAATAGCTAAGGGCCTGTGCTGAGGCTTCTTAAGGAAAGTCCTCAGGCGTTTCCTAGAATCAGAATATTCCTGACCTTGCCACTTGAAATGTTCCCTCATGGTGTGCAGAACTTCCCCAAAAGAAATATCCTCAGGAGGGGAGGCCGAAGGGATGGAATCTTCTGCATCCGAGTCCTCATAGGTCTGGAAGAGCTCTTCCTGGCTATCAGAGTGGACAGAGCCCTCAGAATCTTCATCTGAAGGAGTACGGTCAGAGGGTTCAACCCAGGGCCTTTTATCAGGAGGAGGCTGGGATGCTCTCTCAGGATGGGCCTGTGAACCTCTAATCATGGAAATTAAATCAGCAGCCATGGACATAATTTGTGTCTCCGGAGTCAGCTGAAGTAAGGATTTAGAAGTAATATGCTTTGTTTTGCTGGCTGCCTTAGCCCTAGTGTAGGCCTTAATAGACATGGCCATAGGAGGCCTGGCAGCTCCACGTGCAGGAGTGACCTTGTCTACAGCAATGGTCTCGGGCATTTCCTCGGTTTCGGTATCCGGAGGAAAATCTATAACTGGCGTCGGAGTAATGTCTGGAATCTGAGTCGTCGGTAATGTGGTGTCTTTGGTTCGGAGCGGTGGAGAGACCGTCTCAGAGGTAACCGGAGCACTCGCACTAGGTTTTGGCGTGGAGTCGGTGGTAGACGCGGGCCGAGGATGTCGGTCCCGGTCTTTTCGCTTTTTGGGAGTTTGCGATGTCGGAAGACCCGACGGCATGGTGTAAGCAAAATTATCGCCGAAAAAATCTTCAGCGAACTCCGCCCGGTGCCTGAGAGTGCACTTGTTGAAGCGCGCACAGGCTACACAGGCCGAGACATTGTGGTCTGGGCCCAGGCAAGGGAGGCAGTAAGAGTGGAAATCCTTATGAGGTATTTGTTTACCACAAGAAAGACAATTGTTAACTTTTTCAGTAATTTCTGACATCGGCTGAGGCAAGAAAAGGTCCCCAACGGGGTACTTAGCTTTTTTGATGACTTTGGTATCGTAGAATACAGGAGCTGACCGACCGGCACTTGCGAACTGCTTCTGCTTCGGGCACCGCGCGGCAAGAAAGACTGAAGAAAATGGCGTCAGCTGATGCTTATGTACTCCAGCCGCTCTGACGTCGGAGAAAAATGCGACATCAGCCGACGTCGGACCCAGACTTTGGAATCCGGCCGACCGAGGGCTGTCTGAGGCAGGACAACCCACATGTTATGACTGCAGTTGCATTCTTGAAGGACATCATCCGCTTCCCATACCTGTCCATTGTCCTAGACTCTATGTCAGCCAACTCCTCCTTAGCGGCTGCTGCCACCACCATGGCATCAACGGGGACACCTTTTGTCAAAAATTGTTTGTTGGGTGGGGCTGTAATGAACTTAGTTGGCCTGCGGGGAGTTGGTTCCACTGTGTCCGGGGGCTGACCACGCCCTTCGAGCCACTACTTCCATGAGCGGGTCAAAGGGTGGAGACACCCAGGAGGTGGAAAGGCGAGAACCAAACGCGTCCAGGTATACCGACTCGTCCTCGGAAGGGTTAAGGGCAGTCCAGTTCCCCTTCTGCTTAAGGATCTCTAGCATGTCTGAAAAAGAGACATCCTCAGAGGGGGATCTTGGGGACCCTTCCGAATCCTCCAAGTATCAGATGTGACTGACTCGGGGGAGTAGACCTGTTTCCTCTTACATTTTCTCTTCTGAGGGGGCTCCTCTGAATGATCAGGGGAGGCCTCGGAAGAGGAAGATACGCCCAATGGGGTGACCTGGAGCATCTGTTCAACACGCTTGGGGTCAGGAGGGTGGACAGAGACCGATGCAGGCACCATGGGGGGAGGAGCCAAAGGGGCTGATCAAGGAGCCGACTCAAGGGTCAGCACGCTCCTCATGACCTTGAAGGCGCCCCCATCAGGCAGAGCAGAGGGTCCCCGCTCTGAAGAGACGTGAACCCCTCCCGGCACAGAGAGGGACGGCTCCGAGGCCGATGTCGGTGCCGAGCTCACCTGCGCCGAAACCCAGAGAGGGAAAAAGGGGTCGGACAAGGGTCCGATGCCACTCACCCCCTCGGAGCAGACGAGTGAGTCCCGGCGCCGAGATCCCTCCAAAGAAGGGATCAATGAGATCGGAGCCGACTGAGCCTAAAGATGTGGTATCAGCTTTGATGTTTCCAAGATTCGAGCCCCACCCAACTCCGGCTCCGAGCACAAAAGGGGAGTCAGTGGAGGAACTGCTGAAGACACCGGGACAGCCACAGTCTGTTGAGAAGGGCTGGCTAACATTTTGGCCAGGGCCTGCGATTTAAGGAGTCTACTGACCATCCTCTCCAAGTCATGACCGGATAACCTGGAGGACCGAGAGGAGTGGGACCTATGGCTTCGTTCCGAATGAAGCAACGGTGACCTCGGAGCCGAACGAACCAATTCTAGGGAAGGGGACCTAGAACGTTTTCGGCCCAACGACTGTTTCGACACTAAAGTCGGAGCCGATTGAAGTCTAGGGATGTCGGCTCCAGCTGGAGCTGAAGTGGAAGCAGATGCTCCGCCCGGTGACTGCTCCGAACTGGGAGCCGACGGCTTAGCGGGCTTTGAAGATTTCCCCGACTGAAGCTTCGCTGGGGATCCCTCTGTCTTAAGTAAGCCTCTCAAAATAAGCTTGTTCCTATGCTCCTGCAGGACACTCGGGCTGAAGGCATGACAGACCAAGCAGGAGTCCCGCCCGCAGGTGTAGGGAACCCAAGCAAAAAACACAAGACGTGTGACCGTCTGTCAGAGACATCTTCTGACAGCACGAGTCACACTTCTTGAAGCCTGAAACTTTAGTATCCTTGGACATACGGCCCGGGGATACTAAAGAGAGAAAAATAAACTAGTGCTTAAACAAGGCACACAGACACACACACACACACACCCACACTAGTTAAGCTAACAATAAAAACCACAAAAAAACTATCACCCACACTTAATAACTATCCTTAATAAAAATATACAAATACTACAAGGCTAAACACTACTCCTATAGGTACAACAAGGGTGGGGTTAGCCACTAATAGAGAGAAACAAGGTGGGGGGAAGGGTAGAAACTAACAGAAAACGAGTTTCCTTAGTGGGACAAACTAGGGGATACACAGTCTAACTACACTACAAGGGAAAGACAATCTATATCTAAGAAAAATACAAGGTAAATATTAGCTAGTAATACCAAAAAAAAGGATTAAAATGACCTGAGCCAGTAAAAGCACAACCTCGTAGCTGAAGCGGCAAACGAGATCTGGGTATCTAGCACCAAGCATTGTGGGATAAGGGGAGGCCTCGAGCCAGTAAATGGCTCTCGAGCTTTAGTAGATGGCCGAGTCGGAGCCAAGGATCAGCTCCGAACCCAACCAGCAAGAATGAAGGCGAGATAGACAACTTATCAATCCATCTTCCTACAACAATCCACTTAATCACAACTTGTGGGAGGCCAACATGGGAAAAGATTTGGCATAAAAAAATTCATGGAGTAGCACAGTCTGGCTCATATGTTCCCAAACAGTATTTCGATAAACTAAGCATCAAGTAGTAACACATTCTGAGAACATCTTACAAATACAAAAAAAAAACAAAAAAACAAATGGAAACCAACATGCTTAGCCATAAATTACAGAAAAGTATCATTTTCAGAATTCCTCTGACCTCTACTTTTGCTGGGATAAACTTTCTGACAGGGTCTGTAATCTTCTGGTGCAGGAAAGTCTTCCACTGGGTGAAATGAATATTTGGATTCAAAATCATCTACAAAGAAAAAAAAATCTTAAATATACTACAAGGACAGATTTACATTACTACTGTTCAACAGTAACTTATATTTACATACAGACGCTAGCTTCATTTAAGAACTGCCATCTATTTACAGTTTGGATGTCACTGAAACAGCCCGCTACAGTGACACAGCCTCAGTTTCACTATCATTCCCTAAATATATCATCATATATAGATAAAATACTTCAATCTTCCTTAAACTCTCTACACAAGCTTTCTTGTAACAAGGATGAATATAAACTCAAGGAGATCAACAGTTTCTTCCAAAACCTAGGTGTTCAAATGATAAATTTGAACATAGTGTTTTGGGCCTGTTGTTTTGTCGCTCCACTGCTAAAGACAATAGAATGGCAAACACCATTTGCAAACAGTGACTTTTTTTTTTTTTTTTTTTTTTTTTGGAAAAACTGACAAATAAGCTCCTTATAAGCCTTCTTAGTACAGTTAAATCTCACGCCACACAAAGCAGCTAAATCATAGGTTTCTATTAGTTATTGAAAGCTGCAGCTCTAGGCCAGCAGGCATACCATCCATGTACTGGCTTACTTAATTTACTTAATTTGGTGTCAGGAATAACAGAACCAGAACTGCTCCATTATCTGTAAAAGGTGGTTGGAAAGTAGTCTTGGTAAGGTAGCATTAAACAACATTTAGTATTCCATAAGCAGCTTAACTAAGATGCACAGGAAACACCAACCTTTCAACACCTAACAATGAATGTTTACTAGTTTATGTACTGCCAAAACTGCATATATAGACTTTCGTTCACAGGTTCATAGGCATTTACTAGGCTAATGGCCGCAAGGGGCTTTTTAAGCCTAGCCATGCATACGACGATTACCATCTCTTTGACAAACAGTATTAGCAGCGGCTTTTTTTCATTTTCAAATCTTACATTTTCAGAAGACAGTGGAATTTCCATTTTACTAGCCTAAATAATGCAAGACATCAGTGAGGTTTCTGAGCACTGAAATGCATTTAGGTGACACTACAGGGAGAAAAAAGTCCTAAAATGAGGTTGACTACAGTAGAGTGTAGAGTTATTCTTGAAGCTGTGTTATAGCATAGAAGTTTTAGTGATAACGGCTGATAACTAAGCCATACACATACTTGCCTCACAATTTTCAAGTGCCTGCAAAATGCCTTTAAATGAGCAAACCACTTTAATCCACATCATACAGAAGGATGCTCGGCCTTTTTTGTAGGAAGCTGAAAAATATAACCCAAAAACCAATGAATCAAAGATTCTACAAAACATTACAGACTAATTTCTGAGACGCCCAAAGTGCAGCTGCATACCATCTGTGCCAGGGGACCAGGTGTCTCTGGTGTCTTCTTTACTTAGGGAACTGCTAGACCAGAGGGTGAAAGAGACACAGAATGAACAGGCTTTTACTCAAGGCCATCTCTTGAACCCAGAAGGAAGGCATGGGGAGGTTCATATTGAATTAGTCGATTAAATAAATTCCTCATCATTCCAAAGTTCAAAATGTTGACCAGTCAAGACTTTTCCACTTCCATTGCCACAAACATTCCTAGCAACTATGGACCAAAAGAATGTATACATCTGTATATTCACATTGTCAATGGCTAGATAGCAATGCTAAGATTTGCAGCCCTTTGGCTTGTCTGCTGCACTGAGTGTCTTCACAAATGCCTGGCTTCCAGTAACAGTCTTCTGCAAGGCAAAAGGCATCCACATTAATTCCTACCTGGACGACTCTTTTCAGTTAAGTACATTTCCTACAGTAGGTCCACAAGGACTTTATCTTTAACTTGTTACAGGAAGCCTGGTCTTTTCATCAACTTGAACAGTCCAATTTAACTCCTACTAAAAGCTAAGTTTTTCTAGGGCCTCTGCTGAACCATGACCTCAAGAAAGCTTTATTATTAGGAGACAAGTGGACTCTCTTTCCAGAATGTTCTGGAGTGGAAAGTCAAAGCAAGGGAATTCTGAGTGCTGAGCTGCAACACTTCTATTTAAGTTGTAAAAGTATTATTTAACTTCTTTATTTTTCAAGCACAATTTATTCACTTAAGATTTTGTAGCTGGGTATTTATTATTACTGGACAAGAAGGTATTTAGCACTGCAGGTTGTTAAGCTGTTTCACCCACTTCTAAACCCAGGTCACTTCCCATATTACCCAGCTCATTCCTGTGCAAAAGTCATTCTTGCCTTTCTGGGGGTCAAGTTCTCTGGACAAGCACCAGAAGTGAGCCTCTTCTGTTTTTGCCAAGTAGGATTTTCTCCAGCTGATTTCCTAGCCCTCCTCCCTTTTTACAACACTTAGCATGTCTGCTAAATGATATGCCTGTTTGAGATCGGGGAGGGATCACTCAGGCTGTCAGCCTCAATGTGGTCAGACTAAGGTGCAGCAAGGACCCTCAGTTTTGAGTCAGTTGGTCCACTGTTTTCTTCTCATCAGGCCGTATAGGAAAAGGAACCAGTGAGCCAAAAAGAGGGCTATGAGAATCATATTTTTTTTGCCTGTCCTTTTGTATTCTGGTCACTATCCTATCGATTAAGGCTACAGAAAGGAAAGGGTTCAAAAAAGTACAGTTTTGTACCTACCATAAATGTAGATGTTAGAGTGCCTTCACTGCTGCAGTCATTACACTTAGGTTATCCTGCCGTCAGGCGGTCCCGCAGTTGGCCAGAGTTCCAAAGTCTTGGTCCGGCGTCGGTTGCTGTCGCTTCTTCCCTGATGTCAGTGCGCCAGGGGTATACAAGATGCAGCAGACGCCATTTTCTTCAGTTTTTCTTGCCCCAGATGTCGGGTGCCCCCAAATAGGTAGGCAATACATATTGCTAATAAAATAAAACATACAAAAAAGGTAAAAAAACCCCAAAACCTTCAGTTACCAGCAAATACACCACATAGGTAGTATAGGGATGAAAGGTATAGATAAGTCCCAGCTAAGAAAGAGGGGATGGCGGGTGGGTAACCTGGACTGCAGCAGTGAAGACACTAACATCTACATTTATGGTAGGTACAAAACTGTACTATGTTCATCGTGTTTCACTGCTGCAGTCCACTTGGGTGGAATCCCAAAGCTGAGTTAAGGTGGCTGGTTCTATATAGGATTTGGGGTGGCTATGAGGCCCTGCAGCACTGCAGTGGCAAAGCCAGCTCTGGATCTAGAATAAAGAGGCAAGTGATAATGCTTGGTAAAGGTGTGCACTGAATTCCAAGTTGCAACTTCCAAGATATCTTTGGTACGTACTCCTCTAAGGTAGGCAGTTGAAGTGGCTGTTGCCCTGGTGGAATGTGGTCTAATGTTACTAGGTACAGGTTTCCTATGCTGTGTGTAGCAGAACCGGATACAGTGTCCTATCCACTTTGAAATGGTCTGCTTTGAAATAGCCTTTCCCTGTGATCATGCAGCATATGCTACAAACAATTGCTCAGTAGAAACGTAATTGTCTGTGTATGTCCAAGGAATGCAGAAGTCTCTCCCCTTTATTCTGGGGATTTGGATAAAAAGTTGGCAAGTGAACAGCTTGGTTAAGAGCCACACTGGATTAGGGTTTGTTCTTAAAGAAACCCTGTCTTGGTGAAAAATGATGAAAGGCTCAACTGCCATTAGTGCTTGTAACTCTGAGACTCTTCGTGCTGAGGTTATTGCCAGAAGCAGAGCAGTTTTCCATGATACATATTTTAATTCTGCTGAATTGGCTGGCTCAAAAGGAGGTAAAGTTAGTTTTTCCAAGACAAAATTGAGGTCCCAAGTTGGTGTTGGTGCTCTCCGGGGCGGTCTTATGTTTTCAGCCCCTCTGAGGTACTGTTTTGGCAATGGATGAGAGAAAATAGGAGGATCTGTGTTGTAATGGGCCAAGATGGCAGAGGCGTGGATCTTAATGGATGAGAAGGATAGTCCTTTGTCCAGCATCTCCGTAAGTACTGTAATATCTGAGGAATATTTGGGACAAGAGGGTCAAAGCATTGAGCCCGGTTCCAGGCACAGAATCTCTTCCACTTTTCTGAATAAGATTTCCTGGTGCTAGGCCTCCTGGCCTCCAAAATGACATACATAACAGCTTTAGAGAGAGGTGTTGTCTGCTTGACTAATGAATCTGCCATGCAGCCAGGTTTAAGGTTTTGAGCTGACTGTGCAGGATCTGATTGTTTTGTTGAGTCAGAAGGTGCGGAGTTTGAGGTAAAATCCATGGTGGGCCTTGAGCTAAGTTCTTTAAGATTGGGTACCAGTGCTGGCGTGGCCAGTCTGGGGCAATCAGGATCATCTGTGTTTTTTCTTGTCTGGCTTTTAGGAGTACCTTTGAAAGGAGAGGCAGTGGTGGGAAGGCATACACTTTTAAGCTTTTTCAGCTGAACGAGAGAGCATCCACTTTCCACGCTTGTGTGTGATAAGTCCTTGTGCAGAATTTTTGTAGTTGGCAATTCACTGGGGAGGCAAAAAGATCTATGTCTGGGCACCCCCATTTTTGCGTTATCATGCTGAATACTTGTGGATTTAATTTCCACTCGTGAAGATCCATGATGTTTCTGCTTAAGTAGTCTGCCAGAGTATTTTTCTTTCCTGGCAGGAATTGTGCTTGTAGATGAACTTGATAGGTTAGAGCGGTGTTCCACAAGGTCATGGCTTGTCTGCATAGGGGATAAGAATGAGTGCCCCCTTGCTTGTTTATGTACCACATAACTGTGGTGTTGTCTGTCTTTAATAATAATTGTCCTGGATGCAGAAGGTCCTTGAAAGCCGTTAGTGCATTTTGTACAGCCAACATCTCTTTTTGATTGATGTGAAGATGCGTTTGGTCTGCGGTCCACTTGCCCTGAAAACATTTGCCTGCCATGTGTGCTCCCCCAGGCATAATCCGAAGCATCTGTTGTTAGTGTCTGCCTGGCTGTGGGTAGAGTGAAAGGCTGCCCCTTGTTGAGGTGACATGCCTGGACTCACCATCGAAACTCCTGTTGTAGGCAGGGAATTAGTGGTATTACTGCTTCCAAACTGTGGCAGTGTGGAGTCCAAACACTTTTTATATACCATTGTCATTTCCTCATATGCAGTCTGGCATATGGAATTAGTAGTATGCAGGATGCCATGAATCCCAAGGCCTGCAGAATTTTTCTTGCAGGGAGTTGGGTCTTTGTTGCCATCAATTGAAAGTACTGAGTCAGTCGTCCTTGCTTGCCTGGCGTGAGATAAGCCACCTGGGCCGTTGTATTTAAGCTGGCACCCAGGAATATTATCTCTTGTGAGGGCACAAGTTTTGACTTCTTTTCGTTTACTGTGTACCCTAGGCAAATTAACAACCTTTTTACAAATGCTAGATGCTTTAGAAGAATGTCCTTGCTCTCTACTTGAATAAGGCAGTCGTCCAGGTATGGATATACTTGAATTCCTTTTTGTCTACAAAATGCAATTACTGGTGCCTGGCACTTTGTGAAGTCCCTGGGCGCAGTAGAGAAGCCAAAGGGTAGTGCAGAGAATTGGTAGGTATCTTCTGCAATTGTGTCTGATAGGGACATGCAGGTATGCCTCTTTGAGGTCCAAAGTAACAAGCCAAGCCTTCTTGCCCAGCATGGGAAGAAGCTGCTGTAGTGTCAACATTTTGAATTTCGGAACATCCAGGTAAGTATTTAAAGTCGAAAGGTCTAGTATGGGTCTCCAGGTTTTGTCCTTTCTGGGGACCAGGAAAAGTCTTGAGTAAAATCCTTGTCCTTGTTCCTGTTGTGGCACTTTTTGAATAGCTGTCATGTCCATGAGGGCTGTAATTTGGTTTTGTGCCTCTGCCCATTGACTTTGTGGCAGGTCTGGCATTCCTTTTAGCCTTGGTAGAGTGTGAAAGTGGAACCTGTAACCTTGACGCACAATATTCAGAACCCATTTGTCTTTGGTGATTGTATGCCAATTTTGAGGAAAAAGTGCTAGTTTTCCCCTAAGGGAGCTGCCAAAAGGTAAGTGCTTGGCATTCGAAGGGGGAAGTCATTGGGATTGTTTCCTGTAAGATTGTGATTTGTCTTCACCTCCTTTTGGGGTTGAAGCACCCCACAGTCGTGGTCTGTAAGAGCCTTGGGGCTGAGATCTGCCTCTTGGGCGTCTGTATCTACCTCTTTGTGGTCTGTCTGACACTGGAAAGGACCAATTCTTTGAAGGCCAATTACTGCTAAATCGAGGTGGCTGTACCTGTAAGAAATCCTTCACTGTTTGCATAGATTTTGCCTTATCCTCCATTTTCTTTAATACCTCTTCTGCCTTAACACCAAATAAAATATCCTGCTGTAAATGAGCATCCAATAATTTTGCCTTAACATGATCTGGTAAACCTTGTTCTTTTAACCAAGCATGCCGTCGAATCACAGATCCTGTAACTGCTGCTCTACAAGAAGCCTCTAATGAATCAAAACCACATTGCAGAGTATGTTTTCCCACTTGTTCAGCTGCATGCAATAAATCCTGCATTTCCTTATAGTCAGGATGTTCTGAACTTGTAATCATGTTCTGTTTTAACAGAGACATTAAATATTCTTGGTATTTAAGCATGTGAAACTGGCAATTTAAAGCTCTCACTGCTAGAGCTGCAGAAGTGTAAACTTTCTTCCCCCATCTGTCTAATGTAGAATCCCTGTCAGAGGGAACTGGATTTTTAGCCGTGGAAGCCTTTACCCCTTTGGGACCCTGGGAAATAGTTTCTGGGTCAGCAACAGGGTTTTTATAAAGAAATTTGAGAGAGTCAGGGACTCCGTAGTACCTGTCTGGCTTGACCGGAGCAGGGGGCAAAGAATCAGGATTTAAACAGGATTCAGAGAACACATCATCCACAATATCTAACACTGGTAGAATGGCAAGGGGCCTGTCCTGAGGCAATAAAAGAAAGTCTCCAAGCCTTTTCTTGGATTCTGAGTAATCCTGGCCCTCCCAATGGAAATGCTCCCTCATGGTATGTAACGTTTCCCCAAAACAATAATCCTCAGGAGGAGAGGCTGAAGGAATTGATTTCTTCAGCATCAAGAGTCCTCATGGGGGGTAAAGAGTATCCCTGGTCTGAAGAGGTATCAGAATATATGGAAACCTGGTCAGAGTCAGTCAGTCTGTATCCTGCCTAGGCCTTTTATCAGGAGGGGGATGGGTACCCCTGATCAGAGTTACTAAGTCTTTGGCCATTTTGAGCATCTGTTTTTTAGGCATGGAGGCCTGTCCAGGTGAATCCTGTACTTGCTTCTTTGTCTTTAATGGAGTTTTAGACTTGGCTGTAGTTTTTATGCTAAGTTGTGAAGGTCTGAAAACACCCCCAGAAGCCGATGCCTGCTCAGCGGCTCCGGACCCATCTGAAGGGTTAGTTTCTGTAGGCCCAACACCTTGAGTATCCAGAGGCCTAGACATCTCCACGTGGGAGTCAGAGGCGGCCTGTGGCTCTGAGGTAGTGGGTGTCAGGGGCTGCGAAAGCGCCTCACTGAGAACCGGCGACTGGCCTAGAAGAGGCTTCATTGCCAGTTTTGGGCCTTGGATGCCTGTCCTTATCCTTGCCTTTGCGTTGTGTGTATTCCGGTCGTGGGTTGTTCCGACGGCATGATATAAAATTAAACCTTCAGCCAAAGTAATGGCGAGCAAAATCAAACAGACGTTTAATAGTGTGTTTGTTAAATCTAGCACAAAATCGACAACTAGTGACGTCGTGGTCTGGGCCTAGGCATGGAATACAGTAAGAATGAAAATCCTTATGAGGTATTTGCTTCCCACAAGAAATACAATTATTAACTTTTACTGACATCGGTCTGAGGCAAGAAAGAGTTTCCCCAACGGGGTACTTAGCTTTAATGAAGACTTCGGTTCTGAAATTCGAATTGAAAATCTCAGGAGTCGGCCAACTGGCACTTGCCAACTGCTTTTGCTTCGGGCACAGCACGGCAAGAAAGACTGTAGAAAATGGCGTCAGCTGCATCTTATATACCCCTGGCGCGCTGACGTCAGGGAAGAAGCGACAGCAACTGACGCCAGACCAAGACTTGAACTCTGGCCGACTGCAGGACCACCTGACTGCAGGATAACCCAAGTGTAATGACTGCAGTAGTGAAACACTATGAACATCTGATCTGTTCAATTCAGGGAGAAGGTATCTGACCTGCAGGTTCTTGGAGTTGCTACCCAGGAACAAAACTGTCTCAGCTGCCTGTTCAAATGAGAAGTAAACAAGTTTATGTCTGGTATATTCCATCTCCTGTTCAAGTCTAAGAAATATGTTGACGTGCAAACATCCATTTGCAAGGGTCTAATTGGGTCTGCTACCATGTTTTGTACTGAAGGAATATACAGGACTATTATGAAAACTAAACTTCTGCAGCCATCTCCTAAGCCTCAAGTCTACTACCATATTTTGTACTGAAGGATACAGGATCATCATGAAAACCCATACTTCGGTGGCTATCGCCCAAGTCTGTACGGCCAGTCTACACATCAAGTAGGCGCAAGTACCTCTCTATGTACTACATGACTGCATTGTTGTCTGTCTTCACGTGCAGCAGTCCCTCCTTCAGGGCAAGAGGAAATGCTTTTAGGGCCAAGATGAATGGCAACATCTCCAAGATACTTGTGCTTTTTTCTTTATCTTGTCCCTTCAGGACCTTTGCGCCTGGAGATTCCCCACTCTGCATTCCAGGAGTCCGTAGTAAAAGTCACTGTTAGTTTTGGGGCCAGAAGGGCATCCCTTGTTCTAAATACATTGCTGGGTACACCACAGGATCTCGCTCTTTACACATGGTAGCAGGGAAATCCTGGTCTCTGGAGGATGAATGTGCTGACAGCATCCATTTAAGTACCACTGGAGTTTCTTCACATGCAAACATGCTGAACAGACCTTTAAAATGCATGCGTCCATGTACATTAAGAATCTGAAGTATTACCTGGTTGTGATCCCCACTTTCTGAATGGAACTTTCAAAATGTTCAACAGCTACAATTTCTCCTGCAAAAAGAAGTCTCAGCATTAAGTGCTCATGCATGCCCCCAAGAAAATCACTTTTTGAGAGGGAATCTTGGAGAATATTTTCTCGTTAGCAGTTACTTCCAAATCTCTGAAGCCGCTTAGGAGGGAAGAATTCATAGTGTGCTGCACTATGGTTAGACGCTGACAAATGAGTGCACTTTGTTCTGCAAAAGGCCTTCATTGGAGCGACATATTTTGGCTTGTCCACTGCTCCGAGACAGCTTACAAAGGGCAAGGTGGTGAACCAATACTTCTCCCCAACTTCCAAAATGGCTGCACACTAATCAGCATCATAATTATAGCTCTCCCAGTGTCAAAAAAGACAATGAGAAATAAGAGCCAGTGATATTGTCAGCTCGAGGAAAATTCAGTTACTGGCTAGTAAGTACACTGTCTGGATACCAGCAAAGAAGAAATTTAGAGAACCCGAAAGAAAAAACAACAAAGGTGAAGAGAATCCTGCAGCTCTTCAGTAAAAAGCAATTCAAACTTCAGCTTTGACACAACAGAAGCTTCCAGTAATTTAGAGGAAAAAAAATCAAATGTACTCAGCTGTGATTAAAATAAGTGCAGTCATGAAGAGAGACATAGAGGCACTCTCTGACCATGTAGCCCAGGCTGGTATGACCCTGACCTTGAGTAGCATCTTGCCCTCACCAAGAATTATGCCACAGTATAAAGACAAAATGATCAGTTTCAACAACTGGCCAAAGTATTGGTGTCATTCAAAGGGGATCCAATGTCTGTCAGCCCGGGATGATATGCTCGACAAGCCACGTTGCTTCGCTAGGGACTGCTTGCACCGGTCACCCTTAGGCTTTCGTATACTGGCCAAGGCTCTTGCCACCCCCCCCCATAGTGCCTTTTTTAGGCAAGGCTCAAAGGACAAACCCACCTCCATAGACAACCCAAGGATAAAAAAACTAAAGGTAATGCTACTCAATGCCAG
Source organism: Protopterus annectens (assembly GCF_019279795.1). NCBI lineage: Eukaryota > Metazoa > Chordata > Ceratodontiformes > Protopteridae > Protopterus > Protopterus annectens. The sequence continues at coordinate 1,016,498,177 of NC_056747.1, read as the reverse complement.
AAGTCTAAACCTCAAGATGCACGCACTCGAGGCTCTCCTCAGTAAGGAGAAAATTGATGTCTGTGCAGTAACAGAAACCTGGTTCAAGGCTCCTGAGAGCACCCCAGCACTACCAGATTATAACTCATACCATGCGTTTCGGCCCCAAAACTCGGACCGAAGCACAAAAGGAGGGGGAGTATCTATATGCAAAGATACCTACACCTCCAGGTTAGTGGCACTGCACGAAGCATTGGAAGCCATCCATGTGCAACTAACAGCGGGCAAAACTGCCTTTCAGTTTGTAGCCTGCTACAGAACACCCTCCCTATTACAGGAACCCCACTTGGCATTCCTGAGAACACTGGAGAATATGAAGGTCTCTCCAAACACTATGTTATTGGGTGACTTCAACTACCCAAACACTGACTGGGAAAACTACTCAAGCCCAAACACCCTCGCCCAACGGTTCCTTGAATTTATAAACTAACACAATGCAACAACTGGTCACCACTCCCACAAGAGGGAACAACATATTGGACCTGGTCATCACCAACATGGGGACTATGTTCCACACCAGAGGTAAACCCCTCATTGGTAAGATCAGACCATAAACAAATTTCCCTGGACAGCCATATCCCATCCCCACCCCCAGCCAAGGAAATCACTGTAAAGAATTTCTCAAAAGCCAACTTTCCACTTCTCAAGACTGAGGTGGAATCCTTCAAAGCCGCTGGGCCAGAGGATAATACAGCCCAATCCGCAGAACCCTTTACAAATGCATTCTATGAGCACCTGCAGGAATGCATGGATCGTGCTATCCCAAATAAAACCAAGACTCACTCCTCCAAAAACAGGAGACTGGTCTGGTGGACCCCGGCCATAAATAAGCTATACAACAGAAGGAGGAAGCTACTACATGACCGAGCAAAATCCCAAAAAGGGAAGGTATCTCTAATCAGCATTAGCAAGAAACTTCGATCCCTCATAAAATCATGAAAGGCCAGTTTCGAAAGAAAAATTGCCCTAGACACTAAAGATAATCACAAGACCTTCTTTAGTTATGTCAGGAACATGGGCGGAAACTCCCAGATATGCTCTGAATTGTTGCATAACAGTACAAAATATACCGAACCTACAGACATAGCCAACATCCTGGCAGACAGATTCAGCACAAACCCCCCCCCCAAAGGAGCAAATGTCTATCCCAACTGAATGTAACCTCCCTGACATCACAGATGCACAGGTGAAAGCTGCCCTCTCCAAAGCAAAAAAAAAAAAAAAAACAGCATCTATGGGACCGGACGGTGTCCCAGGCTGTGTCTTACACGAGCTCCAAGAAGAACTGAACCCTCACATTAAGTCACTGTTCAAACTTAGCCTTACTACAGGATATGTACCCAAAGAATGGTGTACAGCTATAGTGGTCCCACTCCACAAAGGTGGTGCCACAACGGACCCCGAAAACTATCGCCCCATAAGCCTGACTAATCTGGTCTGTAAAGCTATGGAACGTATTATCATGGAACTCAAAGACACTGGGAGCCTCCAGACACTGGACCCTACCCAATTCGGCTTTATTAAGGGCAGATCTTGCCTCTTAAACCTAGTTGATTTCTTTGAAACAGTTACCAAAGCCATAGATGAGGGCAAGGTAGTCCACACAGCCTACCTGGACCTCGCAAAAGCCTTCGACAAAATACCCCACTCGGGCATCATAAACAAGCTTACCAGCTTAAATATCAACCCCTATATCACAAGATGGGTTGCAAACTGGCTCAGAGATAGAACCCACATGGTCAGAATCGCAGGTGCCATGTCCGAATCCAAACCACTTACAAGTGGCACCACACAGGGCTCAGTTCTGGGACCTCTCTTGTTCGGTATATACTTCTCTGAGGTTCAGGCTACCATGGACGGGGATTATGGCTGACAAAGTTCACAGATGACTTCAAAATGGGGGCCATAATCGAATCTCCAGCTGACACAAGCATCCTCCAAAAGAGTCTCACAAGAGACGGATGCTTGGTGCCAGAGCCATGGCCTCAAGCTAAATGCTAAAAAGTGCATAGTCATCCCCTTTGGGAAAAACAAGGTGCCCAAAAATTACCACAGAGGTGGTAATCCATTAAGTACGGAAGAAGTAATTAGAGATTTGGGGACCAACATAGACAGTAATCTCTCCTTTGATAATCACGTTGCCAAAGTGGTTAGAAAGACCTTCTATATAGCCAACCTCATCACGAAAGGGTTCGCGTCTAGATCAAGAGAGGTCATTGTGCCCCTCTACTCGTCACTCATCAGGCCCATAATTGAATACAATGCCCCTTTTGGGATGTACCTTACCCGACACCTGCAGCAACTGGACAGACCCCAAAAGTACCTCACCAAGAGGATCATGGGCTACAAACAGATGTCCTATGCAGCTCGACTAAAGAAAAGTAGTTTTGTACCTACCATAAATGTAGATGTCCGATAGGTATGCATCTGTAGTCCTTACATATGGGTTGTCCTGCCTCAGGCAGCCCTTCGGTCGGCCGGATTCCAAAGTCTGGGTCCGGTGTTGGCTGATGTTGCCCTTTTCCCGACGTCAGAGCGCCTGGGATATAAAAGCGTCAGCCGACGCCATCTTCCTCAGTTTTTCTTGCCCCAGATGCCAGTTGCCCTCTAAGTAAGGCTAAATTTGGAGAGATGAAAAATTTCCAAACATGCGCAGCAATAAAAAACAAATACACCATAAAAGATAGCCCCAGCTAGCTAAAAAGGGGGATAGGAACCCCAAGTATACCACAGAGGGGTAGGAGGGAGGGAAAACCTGACTGCAGATGCATACCTATCGGACATCTACATTTATGGTAGGTACAAAACTGTACTATGTCCTTCAAGGATGCATCTGCAGTCCTTACATATGGGTAGAATACCATAGCCAAGCTGGGGGAGGGTGGGACCTAAGAAAAGGATGGTGTAGCTAACATGCCCTGCAGGACTGCCGTAGCAAAGCCTGCTCTGGATCTGGAATATAAGGGCAAGTTGTAATGCTTGGAAAATGTATGCACGGAGCTCCATGTAGCAGCTTCTAAAATGTCCTTTGTAGCCACCCCTCTTAAGAAGGCTGTGGAGTTGGCTGTTGCTCTGGTGGAATGAGGCCTTATGTTAGCTGGCACAGCTTTTCCATGAAGAGAGTAACAGAACCGAATGCAATTTCCTATCCATTTTGAAATTGTCTGTTTGGAAATTGCTTTTCCTTGTACACCAGCAGCATATGCTACAAAGAGTTGGTCAGTTTTTCTGTAAGTCTTAGTTCTGTCCAAGTAGTAGCGCAACTGTCTGTGGATGTCCAAAGTATGCAGAAGTTTCTCTCCTTTATTTTGTGGATTTGGAAAGAAGGTAGGCAGGTGAATAGCTTGGTTCAGTGAAACCCTTGATACCACCTTTGGCATGAATGAAGGATTAGTTCTCAAAGAGACTTTGTCCTGATGAAAAATGAGAAATGGCTGTACTGCCATGAGAGCCTGTAACTCAGATACTCTTCTTGCTGAGGTTATGGCCAGAAGGAAGGCAGTCTTCCAAGACAGGAATTGTAGTTCTGAAGATGCTGCTGGTTCAAAGGGAGGAAGGGTTAATTTTTCCAACATGAAGTTAAGGTCCCATGTAGGCACTGGTGGTTTCCTTGGAGGGTTGATGTTTTTTATCCCTCTTAGAAACTGCCTTAGTAGAGGAAGAGAGAATACAGGTGGATCAGTGTTGTACTCTGCTGAAATTGCTGAAGCATGAATTTTTATGGAGGAATAAGAAAGGCCATTATGGAGCATTTCAGCCAAGTATTCCAGAATATGTGGAATGCTCATCACTGTCGGATCTTGACCCTTTGTGTTCCAGGTAACAAATCTTTCCATTTTGCTGAATATGCTTTTCTTGTGGAAGGCGGCTTCCATGATGATATCCTTTACCCTCTTGGATAGTTTATCCTGGCGAGGAGTCAAGGAATTTTCCAGGCTGTCAGCTGTAAGGTTTTTAGGCTGGAGTGCAGAGTCTTGTAATTGTGCTGTGTCAGAAGGAGTGGCCATTGTGGTAGAGGCCAAGGTTTCGTGCTTGACATGCTCCTTAACAGTGGGTTACCAGTGTTGTCTTGGCCAGTCTGGAGCTATCAGAATTATTTTTGGTTGCTCTGTCCTGATCTTCAGTAAGACCTTTGTCATTAATGGCAGCGGTGGGAATGCATATACTGTTAGAGTATTCCAGCTGAAGGAGAGGGCGTCCACTTTCCATGCTTGAGGATGGTATGTCCTTGTGCAGAATTTCCTCAGATGATGGTTGTGGTGTGAAGCAAAAAGATCTATGTCCGGCCTTCCCCATGATTGTGTTATCTGGAGAAAGATATCTGGTGCTCAGGCTGTCCGCCAGAACATTGTCTTTCCCTGGTACGAACCGGGATTGTAGCTCTATATTGAGTTTTAGGGAAAGTTCCCACAGATTCATTGCCAGCCTGCAAATAGGGTATGAATGGGTACCTCCTTGCTTGTTTATGTACCACATAACTGTGGTATTGTCTGTCTTTATTAACAGGTGACCCTGGTGCAGGAAGTGCTTGAAAGCCTCGATGGAATGTATCACTGCCAGCATTTCCTTTTGGTTGATGTGCAGATGTAATTCTTTTTGTGTCCATTGTCCTTGAATGCATCTGCCCTCCATGTGCGCTCCCCATCCATGGTCTGAGGCGTCCGTTGTAATAGTTTGGCTGATATGCGGCTTGCTGAAAGGCAGGCCCATGTTTGACTGGCTTGCTTTTGCCCACCACAGGAATTCCTTTTGAAGGTATGGAATGAGGGGGATCAAGGTTTCTAGGCAGTGACTGTGCTGAGACCATAGACTCCTTAGGTACCATTGTAGTTTTCTCATATGCAGCCTTGCTTGTGGAATCAGAAGAATGCAAGATGCCATGAAGCCCAGGGCCTGCAGGATTTTCCTTGCAGTTAGCTGGGTTTGTGTTGCCAGATTTCTGAAATAATCCGGTAATTGTGCTTGTTTTTCTTCTGTGAGAAAAGCCATTTGGGTGTTTGTATCCAGTTTTGCACCCAGGAAAATTATTTGTTGGGATGGAGCAAGTCTTGATTTCTGAATGTTGACTGTGTATCCCAAGGCCTGTAGTAGTTGGATGGCATAGTTTAAGTGTTTTACCAATGTTTGCTGGCTGTCCGCTTGTATGAGGCAGTTGTCCAGGTATGGGTATATTTGAATCCCCTGAAGTCTGCAATGTGCAATTACTGATGCCAGGCATTTCGTGAATACTCTGGGCGCAGTAGATAAGCCAAAGGGCAATGCTGAGAATTGATAATGCTCTGAACCTGCAAGAAATCTGAGGTGTCTTCTGCAACTTTGTCCGATAGGGACATGCAGGTATGCCTCCTTGAGGTCTAGAGTTACCAGCCAGGACCCCTTGCCCAGCATGGGAAGGAGTTGCTGTAAGGTCAGCATTTTGAATTTTGGCACGATGAGGTAAGTATTCAGTGCGGACAAGTCCAGAATAGGCCTCCATTGTTTTTCTTTTCTTGGAATAAGGAATAGTCTGGAATAAAATCCTTGGCCTTGTTCTGTGAGAGGAACCCTTTCTATTGCTTTCATTTGTAGTAGTTTTGAAATTTGTTTGAAAGCCTCTGCCCTTTGGTTTGGTGGCAGGTGTGGCATGCCTTGTCTGTTTGGTAATGTATGAAAATGGAATCTGTATCCTTTGTCTATTATTTGCAGTATCCATTTGTCCTTTGTAATACTGTGCCAATTTTCTGATAATAAAGATAGCTTTCCGCCCAAAGGTGCTTCCAATTGAGCCCTGGTTGGCGGGAAGTCAAGTCATTGACATGGTCCTTGTGTAACAGTTGTAGGTCCTGCAGTACCTCTCTGGTTAGGAGGCTGCCATTGACGTCCTCTGTAGGAGCCTCGAGCTTGCCCTCTACCTCTGGCACGCCTGTTTCTGCCTCTTTGAAATCTGTGTCCGGAAAGGACCAATTCTTAGAAGGCCAATTTCTGCTGAATCTTGGTGGTTGGACCTGGAGAAAATCTTTGACTGTTTGTACTGATTTAGCCTTTTCCTCAAATTTCTTTAAGACCTCTTGAGTCGTGCAGCCAAATAACTTTTGCTTTTCCAGCGGAGCATCCAGAAGCTTTGCTTTAACATGATCTGGCAGTGTTTGTTCCTTAAGCCAAGCATGTCTACGTATGACTGCACCTGTCATTGCTGACCTACATGAAGCTTCCAATGCATCATAACCACACTGCAAGAAATGGTTGCTAACCTACTGGGAGTTATGTACCAGATCCAGAAGTGCCTTGCGATCTAGGGGTTCAGGCGAAGATAGTTTTTTTATGCAATTCATCTAACAAATACTCTTGGTACTGTATCATATGGAATTGACAATTTAATGCTCTCATAGAAAGAGTGGAAGAAGTATACACTTTTTTACCCCATCTCTCTAAAGCCCTGGACTCCCTTTCAGAAGGGAGTGGATTTTTAGTAGTGGTGGTTGCAACCCCTTTAGGGCCCTGGGAAATAGTTTCTGGGTCAGCAGAGTGGCCCTTGTAAAGGAAATGATGCGAGTCCGGGGCCCTGTAGTACCTGTCGGGTTTGACAGGAGCCGGGGTGGGGGGGGGATAATACTAGACTCAGAGTACACATCATCAATGACATTTAAAACAGGAGGAATAGCCAAAGGTCTATGCTGAGGTAAATGCAAAAAAGTCCTTAATCTCTTCCTGGAATCAGAGAATTCCTGGCCCTGCCATTTGAAATGCTCTCTCATGGAGTGAAGGGTGTCCCCAAGGGACAACTCTTCAGGAGGGGAGGCCAAGGGAATAGATTCCTCTGCATCAGAATCCTTGTAGGCCGTAAAGGCCTCCTACTGGTAGTCTGATAGGGCAGAGTCATCTGAGGCCTCAGCAGAAGACTGGGGATCTGTCTGCTCACCCCTGGGCCTTTTGTCTTGAGGAGGTTGAAAGCCCCTGTCCGGATGTGGCTGAGAGCCCCTAATTAAGGAAATAAGGTCCTCAGCTAAACTTAAAATCTGTGAACCGGTAGAGGATCCCTGAGGAATAGCCTTGGGAGGGAGAGATTTTGGCTGTTTAGCAGCTTTAGCATGTGTAAAAATGCCTTTATGGACATGGATACAGGAGGCCTGGCTGCCCCACGTGCTGGAGTAGTTTTATCCAGGGGAATGGTGTCGGATATTTCCAGAGCACCGGTTTCAGAAGGAAATTCTATGACAGACTCAGAGGAAGCCTCGGGGACCGAGGTTGTCGGTTGTGCGGTTTCGTCGGTCGGAAGCACCAAAGGTTCGGTTTCAGCAGAGACCGAGACACTCGCGGTAGGCCTAGGGGTGGTTTCGGCCGAAACCACGGTCCGCGTGTGTCGGTCCTTGTCCTTCCGTTTTTTGGGTAAATGAGGCGTCGGAAGCTCAGACGGCATGTTGTAACAGTAATTTTCCCCAAAAAATTCCTTTGCAAACTCCGCCCGATGCCTAAGAGTGCGTCTATTGAAGGAAGCACAGGCTGCACAGGCCGAGACGTCGTGGTCTGGGCCTAGGCAGGGTAGGCAGTAAGAGTGGAAATCCTTATGAGGTATTTGTTTCCCACAAGTTAAACAATTAACTTTAACTGTTTGATCTGACATCGGCTGAAGCAAGAAAGAGTCCCCAACGGGGTACTTAGCTTTTTGAAGTCTTCGGTAGCTGAAATCTCAGGAGCTGGCCGACCGGCACTTGCGAACTGCTTCTGCTTCGGGCACCGCGTGGCAAGAAAGACTGAGGAAGATGGCGTCAGCTGACGCTTTTATATCCCAGGCGCTCTGACGTCGGGAAAAGGGCGACATCAGCCGACGCCGGACCCAGACTTTGGAATCCGGCTGACCGAAGGGCTGCCTGAGGCAGGACAACCCATATGTAAGGACTGCAGATGCATCCTTGAAGGACATCTCCAGCTCTACTCAGTTGCTTACCGCCTACTCAGAGGCGATGTATGCCTGATGTACAAAGCCATGTCAAACCCAGAATTAATGGAAATGCTCCACCTCAAAAAATCCAAGTCCCTTAGAGCTACACGCTCCAGGGACCTAAACCTCAGCACAAAAATAAATAGGACATGCTGGAGGGACAGATTAATTTCCCAGAGGCTCCCCTCACTCTGGAATAGAATCCCAATTCATGTTAGACATAGCCCCTCGCTGACGCTCCAAGCGAAATCTGGCCGCGTGGATGGGAAATCGCAAATTTACCCTTGGGATCTCTTCTGTGTCCCTGCTAGACAGGGGCACAGTAAACTAATCTTAAAAGGGTACCTTCCGTGACCTACTTTACAGAGGCACAGTAGACTAATCTAATAGGGAGGCGGAAGCCAAATACACTCTGGCTAGGCTTATAAATGCCCTAGGGCAGATAGCCTAGTATCTACCTATGAACCTAAATGAAACATAAAAGTACATTAACTCAGATAACGAAAGGCTGGGAAAATAACTATTCAGATGAAATGATAAAAGTGCAAAAATCAGAGGCTGAAATTAAGAAAAAAGGCTGGCCGAGTTTGAAACTTCAAGAAGAGTAGTTTCAAAAATGATAGACTTAAAGTACGCAGAGAAAACATGAGATGTTCTGCTGTGCTTGAGAAACTAGAAGGAAAAGACTATTAATTTGATGACAGCACATATAAGCAACTGGACTGGTATTCCACAGCAGGATTTAATTGAAAGGGTAGTGAATCAGGAAGTGAAACAGATTAGAAAGGAGGAAGTAAGGACAGCTATGAAGAGGATGAAGAATGGAAAGGCTGTTGGCCCAGATGACATACCGATGGAAGCATGGAGGTGCTTGGGAGAAATGGCAGTGGATTTTTTTAACTAGATGGTTTAATGAAATTTTGGAAAGTCAGAGGATGCCTGAGGAGTGGAGAAAAAGTGTTTTGGCACCTATCTTTAAGAATAAGGGTGATGTGCGGAGCTGCAGTAACTACAGAGAGATAAAACTGATCAGTCACAGCTTGAAGTTATGGGAAAGAGTAGTAGAAGCTAGGTTAACAAGGGAGGTGATGATTAGTGATCAGCAGTATGGTTTCATGCCAGGAAAGAGCACTACAGATGCAATGTTTGCTGAGAGTGTTATTGGAGAAATACAGAGAAGGTCAGAAGGAGTTGCATTGTGTCTTTGTAGACTTGGAGAAAGTATATGACAGGGTGCCCAGAGAAGAGTTGTGGTATTGTATGAGGAAGTCGGGAGTGGCAGACAAGTATGTAAGAGTGGTACAGGATATGTACGAGGGTAGTGCGACAGTGGTGAGGACTGCAGTGGGAGTGACAGATCCGTTTTAAGATGGAGGTGGGATTACATCAAGGATCAGCTCGGAGTCCTTTCTTATTTGCAGTGGTGATGGACAGGTTGACAGATGAGATCAGACAGGAGGCCCCATGGACTATGATGTTTGCAGATGACATTGTGATCTGTAGTGAGAGTAGGAATCAGGTTGAGGAGACTTTGGAGAGGTGGAGATATGCTCTAGAGAGCAGAGGAATGAAGGTCAGCAGGGCTAAGACAGAATATATGTGTGTAAATGAGGGTAGAGGAATGGTGAGGATGCAGGGAGTAGAGTTGGTAAAGGTGGACGAGTTTAAGTACTTGGGATCAATAGTTCAGAGTAATGGTGAATGTGGAAAAGAAGTGAACAGAGTACTGGCAGGGTGGAGAAGAGTGTCAGGAGTGATTTGTGACAGACGGGTACCAGTAAGAGTGAAAGGGAAGGTCTACAAGAGGGTAGTGAGACCAGCTATGTTATATGGGTTGGAGACAGTGGCATTGACAAAAAGGCAGGAGTCAGAGCTGGATGTGGCAGAGTTAAAGATGTTAAGATTTGCACTCAGTGTGACTAGGATGGATAGGATTAGGAATCAGTATATTAGAGGGTCAGCTCATTTTGGACAGTTTGGAGACAATGCAAGAGAAACGAGATTGCATTGGTTTGGACATGTGCTGAGGAAGGATGATGGGTATATTGGGAAAAAGATGCTAAGGATGGAGCTGCCAGGTAAGAGGAAGAGAGGAAGGCCTAAGATAAGGTTTATGGGCATGGTGAGAGAGGACATGCAGGCGGTTGGTGTGACACAGCAAGATGTAGAGGATAGGAAGAAATGGAAAGAGATGATCCGCTGTGGCGACCCCTAGCAGGAAAAGCCGAAAGATGATGATGATGATCAGGTACATCAAGTGCATGCTCCAAACCTGGCCATGAGAAAACAGCCAAGACCTGTATTAGTAAAGATGCAAGTATACTAACAGAAAAAGTTGATCCCGACAAAACTGCTGCAGAAGGGAAACATTAAAAACTGGACATTGCAGAGTGTTTGTCGAAAATAATTACTCACAGTACACCAGAACAGAGGACTGCTTCTCATTCCTCTGGCAATAAAGCTTATACAGAGTCTTTGCCAGTGAAACTTTTCCAATGCTCCAAAAGAAAATGTTTGACAGAAAAAAGCATACGAGTTGACTACAAGACTTGTGAGTATCTTGGACTTGAACCAGAGTCTGGTGTTCGGAGATGGATATGAACAGGAAGACCAGCAAAAATGAAATTAGTGAATAAATGTAAAGCATAAATATAAAGCATAAATCACACTTGTGAAATATGGCTTTGAAAGAAAAAGTGGCAGTGAAAGACTGGACTTTTGTTGACTTTGTTAAACTTGTGGATGGACTGTAAAGCATATACCCCACTTTATGTCATTAATGCTTAGGAGGACAGCAAAAGGGAAAAATAACTAAAAAAACAATTTTGTTCTTAGTATTTCTATAAAACATTTATTACGTATAACATCATCATAACGTTCCATCTGTGTTGTCGATCTTCATTCATTCTTGACGAATGGGACTCTGTTCCGATCCTTTGAACCAGCTCGGCCGTTCTACAGCTTGCACCAGCCAAAAACGCTCGAGCCAAGACTCTACCCCAAATGCCCCTCTCTCTACCACCTTAGATAGTTTGCAGATAATACCAAGAGTATCTACAGTAATTGTAAGTAGAAGCAATGTCCAAGGTAAAAACCCTATGAAAACCCAGGACAAGAGTTTCGATCCCCCAGGAAACCTGCAGGAGGTGGAAGGTGGGTGGGATGTCATGAATGAACGAGGATTGACAACACAGATGTAAAGTTATGATCAGTACATAACTTCTTTATCTGATGTTGTCGATCTTTGTTCATTCTTGATGAATGGGCAGTCCCCCCAGCTACTTTAGTTTCTGGGTATCCTTATGGAGAACCATAGAGCCAAAGGATGCTCTTCCCCTGGAGACCATATCCACTTTGTAATGAGTGATGAAGGTATTAGGCGTAGCCCAAGTTGCACCTGGTACAAATTTCATCCATAGAAGCTTTTGAACGAAACACTGCTGATGTGACAGCTGATCTGGTTGAATGCACTTTAACAGGCGCAGGTAACTTATGGTTGTGTATGTTCATAAATAAATGTAACAAACTCTCAGCCATTTCGATAAGGTCATTTTTGATACAGCTTGTCCGACCATTGGACCAGAAAAGGAAACTAACAATTGATCTGATTTCCTGGATTCTTTAGTCCTGTTCAGGTAAAAACGCAATTGCCTATGTAAGTCCAAGTAAGTGTAAGCAATATTCACCCTTGTTGGAAAACTTGGGGAAAAAAAACTGGTAATTCAATAGTTTATACTGGATTCAGAGACCACCTTAGGAAGGAAAGAAGGATTAGTTCTCAATGTCACCCTGTCTTTATGAAAGATGACATGGGGGGGCTTTTCACATAATGCATGGATTTCAGAGACTCTTCTGGCAGAAGTGATGGCTCCTAGAAAGAGTTTTCCAGGAAAGGAATTTAAGATGGTAAGTAGCTGCTGGTTCAAAGGGAGGTAGTACTAAAGATGGCAAAACCAAGGCGAGATCCCACAGAGTTACGGGATCTTTGAATAGACGTTTTAGTCGTAAAGCACCTTTGAGAAAAACCTTGCACAGGAGATGGGAAATTAGAAGATGATCATCAAAGCCGTTGTGAAAACTAGAAAAAAAAAAGTTATGTCCTTACCATAACGTTCCATGTAGAGTGTTCATCTTGCCTTTGTTCTCACACACGGGTTCGGAGCCGATCCTCGGCTCCGAGTCGGCCGAATTGCAAAGCTCTGAATCTCAGAGAAGCTCGAGACCAGCCCATATCCCACAATCCTCCCTGCCATTACTCAGATCTAGTTTGCAAGCAAAGCAGACGAAGGATCCAACACCAGCGCTGCTAGAAGCATACACTCTCTTCAGCCATTCAGAGACACTCTCTCACCATAGCAATAACTAATGGTCTAAACATACATCCCATGACACACAGGACCATATACCCCGCAAAGGGTCAAGACACGTCGATCAGACTCTAATCCTACCAGTTCTTCCAAACACATGGGGTGGGAAGGGAGGGAGTGTAAGAACAAAGGCGAGATGAACACTCTACATGGAACGTTATGGTAAGGACATAACTTCTTTATGTAAGAGTGTTCAATCTCGCCGTTTGTTCTTACACACGGGTAGCATCCCTAGCTCCGTGACCCCGAGTGACTCATGGAAGAACGTTCCTAAGCACAGTGGAACCAAATGATGTCCTATCCTTGGAGACCTTGTCCACTCTATAATAAGTGATGAAAGTATGTGGTTTAGACCACGTGGCTGCTGCACAAATAGTGTCCAAAGGCAAGCGAGCCGCATGAGCTAAGGAGGTGGAAACGGATCTGGTAGAATGGGCCTTAGGTTTGTTTGGTAAGGATTGGTTTGATTTAGAGTATACAAATGTTATACAGTCAGCAAGCCATTTAGATAGTGTACGTTTAGTAATTGCCATGCCCTTTTTATTGTCTGCAAAAGCGACGAAGAGTTGATCCGTTTTTCTGAAAGCTTTGGTCCTGTCTAAATAAAATCTTAGCTGCCTGTGGACATCTAACTTGTGCAACATATACTCCAATTTGTTAGTATGGTTTTTGAAGAAGGTAGGAGTTCTATAGACTGGTTAATATTCGTAACTGAACATATTTTTGGAAGGAAAGATGGATTTGTACATAAAGAAACCCTGTCTGGGTGGAATATCAGGTAAGGTGGTCTAACCGATAATGCCTGCAGTTCTGAGACCCTATGAGCTGAGGTCACGGCGACGAGAAACAGCATCTTCCACGACAAGAACTTTAGGAGGCATGACGAAGCAGGTTCAAAAGGTGGCAACATGAGTTGCGACAGAAGCAAATTCAGGCTCCATGGAAAGAAAGGTTTTCTGACAGGTGGTCTAAGATGGAAGGTTCCTTTCAAAAAGGCTTTGCAAAGCCTGTGAGACATAATGGAAGAGCCTCCTTCACCAATATGGAAGTTTGATATGGCTGCCAACTGTACTCTTAGAGTGGAAGTAGAAGCTCCTTCGTGAAAAAGGATGGATAAGAATTCTAAAATTTTATGTAAAGGACCTACACCAAGGGATCTAGGTTTTTACTAGATGCCCAATATACAAAGCATTTCCACTTACTCGTATAGAGCTTAGTAGTAGAGGCTTTATGAGAAGCAACCAGGATGTGTTGAACTGATGGAGGGAGAAGATGAGACCTGGCTAGGCAGGGAAGCGGAGCTGCCAAGCTGCTAGTTTGAGGGACTGTAGAAATGGGTGAGGAACTCCCGACGAGTGTGTCAGCAGGTCTGGCACTGGGTCCAGAATCCATGGTTCCTCTATTTGATGAGCTCGAAGAAAGGGAAACCATATTTGACGAGGCCAGAACGGGGCTATGAGTATTACAGTCCTTTCCAGGCTCCTGGCTTTCTGTAGAAATCTGGGAATCAATGGAGTCGGTGGGAATGCATATAGGAGACCCGGGGGCCAATCGTGTATCGGTGAGTCCCTGGGGACATCCCCCGGAGGGGGTAGAAGGGCAAAGTAGCTTCTGCGTTTTGCATTCAATGGGGAAGCAAACAGATCACAGCAAGGCTGGTCCCACTTGCGGAAGATCTTTTCCACAGTCTGTGAATTCAGGGACCACTCGTGAGGTAACAGGATGGCTGTGCTCAACCTGTCCGCAATGACGTTGGATGACCCCGGGATGTGCGTTGCTATCAGAAAGCGACCCGTGGACTCTGCCCATTGCCAAATTCTCATGGCCTCTCTGCATAACGGGTAAGACCTGGTTCCCCTTGCTTGTTTATGTACCAGACTACCGACATGTTGTCTGTCTGAACTGCTACTGTCCCTAGAGGTAAGAGGGGATGGAAGTGTTGCAACGCTAGGAACACCGCCCTCAACTCCAGAACATTTATATGTAGAGTGTACTCCGTGCTGGACCATTCTCCTTGGACTGTTCTTCCCTGAAAAAGGCCCCCCCACCCTATCAGGGAAGCGTCCGTGGTTATTGTAGCTGTTGGGATGGGTAGAATGAACAGACGACCCACAGTGAGGTTCTGGTTGCACACCAACCATGAGAGGTCCAGTCTGCAAGATTCTGTTATCGTGATCTCGTGCGTTAGGGGTAGTTGTTGGAACGACCACTGCGCAAAAAGTAGCCATTGAAGAATCCTCATGTGTAACCTTCCCATAGGGACTGCAATTAATGCGGCTGCTATAAGTCCCAACACTTTTAACACCAGTTTGGCTGGGGCTTTCTTGCTGGCTAGAAGTAGTAGGACCTGCTGTTTGAGCATTGAAGCTCTTACTAGGGGGAGTTTTAGTAGTGTCGATCGTGTATTTAGATCTGCTCCAATGAAGGAAATACACTGTGAGGGCGATAAACAAGACTTTTCGAAGTTTATGGATATACCTAAGTGGGAACAAAGGCAGATTGTGTAGTCTCTGGCTTGCAATAGTCGACGCACGGTGGTGGCGGTGAGGAGCCAGATGTCCAGATAGGGAAACACCCGGAATCCTTGTCGTCTCAAGTGAGCTGCAACTACTGCCATGCATTTGGTGAACACCCTGGGGGCTGAGGTGAGTCCAAAGGGCAGAGCTTGAAACTGAAAGTGACTGGTCCCAAGCCGGAAGCACAGGTGATCTCTGGACGGTCTGGCCATTTTGATGTGGTAGTACGCATCTTTGAGATCTATAGAGCACATCCAGTCGTCCTTCTGTAAGAATGGAAGGATCGATTGAAGCGTGACCATTCGGAACTTTTCCTTCTTCATGAAGTTGTTGAGATGGCTGAGATCTAAGATCGGTCTCCAGTCTCCTGTCTTTTTTGGAACTAAAAAGAACCTTGAGTAAGTTCCGAATCCTCTTTGGTCCGCCGGGACTGGTTGGATGACTCTGTTTTCGAGCAGCTTTGAAATTTCTACAGCTGCTAGCTTTCGCAGACGGGGTGGCACGTCTGGAAATTTCCTTTGTAGGGGTGGTGTTGAAAAGAAGGGGATTTTGTATCCTCTGGTTATAATGCTTTTTACCCAAGAATCTGAAGTAATGTTTAGCCAGGCCAGTGGGTATAAAGCTAAGCGACCCCCGACTGCCTCCAGAGCAGGACAGCCGGGCCTCCCTTCAGGAGTGCTGGAAAGGTTTCCTATGGATGGAATCCCTGTCGCCTTGGTTATGCGGACCCCCTCTGCCGCCGGGGCAGCGTCTTCCATTTCTACCTCCTCCTCTGCCTCTGGAGGGGGTATCACTCTGTGCGGTTTGGAAAGATGCCTGATTCTTACGGAACCACATTTTTTCGCCTCGTTGCCCTTTGGGGTACGGTCTAGTAGGAGCGGAAAAACGGACCCCGACAGCAGACAGGGTCTTTCCCTCTTGCTCGCACCGAGTGAGAGTCTCCTTAACCTTGGGCCCGAAAAGCATAGCACCATCAAATGGGGCATTAGCAAAGGAAGACTTGAAGGCTTCCGCAAAGGAGCACAGCCACATCCATGATCGTCTTCGAAGAGTAATCGCTGAAGCTGCAGCTCTACTAGATCCCTCTGCTGCATACGAGATGAGCCTCATGGATGAGTTTACTATGGATGTGAGGGTGTTAAGTTATGCTGTTACCTTATCTGAAACAGCAGCATCTGTGCTACCCTGGAGGGTATCTGTCAGCTCCTTGATGAGATCCCTCTGTAATCGTGTGACGGTCAGGTAGTTTAGCAAACGCATGGAAAAAGTCGCTGAACTAAAAATGCGCTTCCCATATCTGTCCATAGTCCTAGAATCCTTATTAGGAGGATGAACAGATGAGGAAGACTCAGACATCTCCTTTTTCGTGGCTGCCGCCGCCACCATAGCGTTGACAGGGACTCCCTTGGTGAGATAAGATTTATCTTGGGGGGCAGTGATGAACTTGTTTGGTTTCCTAGGTACTGGCTCCACTGTGTCAGGTGTCTCCCACGCCCTTCGAGCAATCAAATCCATTAATTCATAGAAGGGCGGGGTCACCCAGGAGGTAGAAGGTTGAGCCCCAAAAGCCTTCAGCAGCACCGACTCGTCCTCAGAGGGGGCTAGGGACTGCCAATCACCCCTCTGTTTCAAGATCTCCAGGATGTCTGCAAATGAGACATCCTCCGAGGGTGATTTGGGGGACCCCTCTGCCTCATCCAAGTCGGTGTCAGACAGAGATTCCTGTGGGGAATCTATGTGCCTCCTCTTGCACAACCGTTTCCTTGGGACCTCATTAGAGGGGGCTTCTGGTGAGGCCTCCAAGGAACAGTGGGAACCCTCTGTGGGTGGCTGAGGCAATTGGGCTCGACGCTTGGGATGGATCGTGGGGGCAGAAACAGAAAGTGGCCCTTTTAGGGAAGGAGAAGATTCCCCTGATGATGTGGTTGTCTGTGCAGACAATACCTTCCTCATAAGGTCAAAGGCCCCAGAACCCCTGGCTAAGGGCTCCCCCCGGTTCCGAAGGACACGGAAGCATCCCAGAACCAGGTGCCATGGGCTCTGACCCAGAGGACGGAGCCGAACCAGTCTGTGCCGAGGCCCCGAGAGGGAGAGTTGGCACCGACAGGTCAGTACTACTCTCTGTCCCGGAACCGAGCAAAGACAGTCGGCTCCGCGACTCCCCTAACGGTTCCGAAGGAGTCGAAGTCAAAGGTGTCGATCGTGCAATGGACGGCTTCGGCACCGAGGGCTCCACTACCATCAGGTCTCCTCTTCTCCCGGCTCCGAGATCTGGATGAGTCTCGAAGGAGGACCCGTTGGAGATATGGGGAGGCCTTCTAGTTTCGACACCAACTGGGAGGAAACTGCAATTAACCTGGAAAGGGCCATATTCTCCACGAGTTTCTGCACGACATGATTCACATCTGTGTCAGACAACGGTCTGGAAGAACGGGTCGAAGGAGCCGAAGATGGCACCGACTGAAGAATGGACGGTGGTGGCAGTTCCGACACCGGTTCCAAGATCTGGGGCTCAGTAAAAGATAAATGTTCGACGCTCGGCCCCGAGATCTGTGGAACCGGCGAACGAACCCGAGAAGATGAACTCTGAGCCGATGAAATGGGCTCCGACATCTTCGACCCCTTCGAGGATTTAGAAGCCTGATCAGACTTGTCCAAAGCCTCTTGAAAGGCCGGCTTCAACAATCCTCTGTCAATAAGCTTCCTGCATCTATCTGTCATGACCCTCCCACTAAAGGAATAACAAATAGAGCAATCCTCTTGGAGATGGAGAGGGCCAAGACAGTAGACACAGGAAGCATGATGGTCAGTAATGGACATTTTCTGCTCACACTGACATCTTTTAAAACCAGATTTGGCTTTTTCTGACATTGCACTGTAACAATGAAGATCACTATATAATAATAGGTAAAAAGAAAAAAATAACTATCCTAGCAATATATGTATACTAAACAGTTATAATATAAAACTCTCACAAAAAAATACGACACCCAAGAAAAAAGGTTAGGCCACAAGGGTGCCTAAATAAGAAAAAAAGGGTAAATATATATATATATATATATATATATATATATATCACACACACACACCACTTCTACAGTAACTAGTAACTATAATGAAGTATTAAGAAGAAAAAAATTGAATTCTTATCTGAAGACTCAACAAAAACTCAAGTTTCTATCTGGCCCGAGCTCTCCTCGATCCGATCTGTTGCAGCGGCAAACTAGATCTGAGTAATGGCAGGGAGGATTGTGGGATATGGGCTGGTCCCGAGCTTCTCTGAGATTCAGAGCTTTGCAATTCGGCCGACTTGGAGCCGAGGATCGTTTCCGAACCCGTGTGCAAGAACAAACGGCGAGATTGAACACTCTTACATTGGCTGCTAACTGGTCTCTAATAGTGGAAGCTGAAACTCCATGGCCAAAAGCAGTGGCTAAAAATCGCAAACCTTTTTCAATAGGTGCCGAAAATGGATCGAAATTGTTTTCAGAGGCTCAAAACAAAAATCTCTTCCATTTCCTGGAGTAGTCACTCTTGGCGGAAGGCGTATGGGGAGGCCAGAAGAATCTTTTCTACTGGGGAAGCTGTATTATGCTGCCTGGGAATTAATAGAATTTGAGGAACCAAGCTGTGAGCTTGAGAGAATGCAGACTGGGGTGCACCAATCCCTGCGGGTGAGAGAGCAGGTCTGGAACTGGGCCACGAATCCACAGCAGGTGAATCAAGTGAGGCCACAGAAAGGGAAACCAAATTTGCCTGGGTCAGAAGGGAGCAATGAGAATTATCTTGCTTCATAACCTTTGGGCTTTCTTTAAGAAGAGGGGTATGACACGAAATGGGAGAAAGGCATAAAGACCACCAGAGGGCCAATAGAGAAGGACAGCGTCTCTCAGGGACTCCCTCGGGGGGGGGGGGGGTAGGGCAAAGTAGCTGCTGCACTTGTTTGTTGGGGAGGCAAAGAGGTCACAGAAAGGCTGTCCCCATGAGACCCCTCGTGAGGCAGTAGAATGCATCTGCTCAGCTTGTCTGCTATAAAGCTGGAACTTCCCAGGATATGCAATGCCACAAGAAAGCAGTTGAAAAATATTGCCCATTACCACACTCAGAGCTTCCCGGCAAAGGGAGAAGGAATTGGTTCTCCCTTGTTTGTTGATATACCGTACTACCGACATGTTGCCTGACTGGATCACAACTGTTCCCAGAGAAAGAGCAGATTGAAAGTACTGCAATGCTAGCAGCACTGTTCTCATTTCCAGGACACTGATGTGCAAGTTGGCCTCTTGTGTAGACAAAGTGCCTTGGACTGTTTTCCCAGATAATGCCCCCCCCCCCCCCCCCACCATATCTGGGAGGTGTTCATGGTCACAATAGTCATCAGTTGCGGGGAAACAAAGGAAAGTACAGTTGTGTACTACATCTTCTTTCAGCTTTTCCCGGTTAGGGGTCGCCACAGCGGATCATCTGTCCGCTCATGATTGGCAGAGGAGTTTTACAGTGTCGAGTTGCCAGCCCGGTGCTCAACCTTCCACAGAAGGCACACACTCACACCTAGGGCCAATTTAGAGTGTCCAATCCACCTATTGCAGGTCTTTGGGATGTGGGAGGAAACCGGAGGACGCGGAGAAAACCCACGTGACCACAGGGAGGACATGCAGACTCCGCACAGAAGGCACCCCAGCCGAGAATCGAACCGGAGAACCTCTTGCTGTGAGGCGGCAACGCTAACTGCTGCACCACCGTGGCCACCCTCACTTACCATAAATGTAGATGTTAGAATGTATTCACTGTTGCAGTCATCACATTTGGGTTATCTGCTTGCAGTAGCCTTCAGTTGGCCTGATTATCAAAGTCTTGGGTTCTGAGTAGGTTGCTGTCTCATCTTCCTTGACGTCAGGTAGTCAAGGGTATAAAAGCATGCAGCCGACGCCATTACATCAGTTTTTCTTGCGTCAGATGTCAGGTGCCCCCTAATGGGAAGCAATTAAATGTATATATACAAGGTTATACCTCCAACAAAAAAGCAAGTACACCAAAAAAGCTTTTAAGTATAGTAAATGAGAATAGAGGTACAGCCAAAAGTCAGGGGGCTGGAAGGAGGGCAACCAGGACTGCAACAGTGAATACATTCAAACATCTACATTTATGGTAAGTGTACACAACTGTACTATGTTCTTTGTATTTTACTGCTGCAGTCATGACATTTGGGTAGATTCCCAAAGCTAAGGATGGGAGGAGGAATTTAGATAGCATTAGGACCAGCTATAAGGCCCTGCAAGACTGCAGTGGCAAAACCATCTCTGGATTTAGAGAAAATTGGCAAATGGTAATGCTTGATTAAGGTATGTACAGAACTCCAGGTAGCAGCTTCTACGATGTCCCTGGTAGGGACACCTCTTAAGAACGGCTGTAGAGGTAGATGCAGCCCTGGTTGAATGTGGTCTAATCCCCTGCGGGATAGGTTTTCCATGGTTCTTATAGCAGAAATGAATGCAATGGCCTATCCATTTAGAAGTGGTTTGCTTTGAAATACCCTTCCCCTTTGCCCCTGCAGCAAATGCCACCAGCAGTTCAGATTTCCTTTGAGGTTTAGTCCAGTCCAAGTAAAATCTAAGTTGTCTGTGCACATCTAAAGAGTGCAGTATCCGTTCCCCTTTGTTCTGTCGATTAGAAAAGAAGGTTGGCAAATGAATGGACTGATTAAGAGCCACACTGGATACTATCTTGGGCATGAAGGAGGGATTGGTCCTGAGGGACACCCTGTTCTGCATGAAAGATGATGAAAGGCTCCAGTGCCATAAGGGCCAGTAATTCAGATACCCTTCTTGCAGAAGCGATTGCTAAAAAAAATGCTGTTTTCCAAGAAAGGAATTTTAACTCTGCACTTGCAGCTGCCTCAAAAGGAGGAAGAGTGTGTTTTTCCAATACAAAGCTAAGGTCCCAGGCTGGAGTTGGGGCTCTCCTGGGTGGCCTTAAGATTCTGGCCCCTCTAAGAAACTGATTGAGCAGTGGGTGAGAGAAGAGGGGTGGGTTCAGTGTTGTAATGAGCTGAAATGGCTGAGGCATGAATTTTGATTGAGGAAAAAGAAAGACCCTTGTGAAGCATCTCAGTTAAATATTGAAGAATCTGAAGTAAGTTGGACGCTGCTGTGCCCCATCCCTTGAGTTTGGTTCCAGGCACAGAATCTTTTCCATTTTTCAGCATAAGATTTTGTAGTTCTATGCTTCCTTGCCTAAAAAATGACATCCAACACTTGTTTACTGAAGGATGGTAACGGAGAGATTAGGTAATTAGCCAGGCTGCCAGGTTAAGGGTTTGAAGCTGAGGGTGCAGAATCTGGCTCTCCTGCTGTGACAGCAGGGTAGGGGTCTGAGGCAGGTACCATGGAGCCAGCAGTGACACTGCTCAAGAGGGGGTACCAGTGTTGGTGTGGCCAGTCTGGTGTAATCAGTATCATCCTTGGTTTGTCCCGTTTGATCTTTAGTAGTATTTTGGAGAGGAGAGGCAGAGGAGGAAAGGCATAAACTGAAGGACAGAGCATCCACTTTCCAGGCTTGTTTGTGGGTAGTCCTTGTGCAGAAATTGTCCAATTGGTAGTTCTGGGGGGAGGCAAACAGGTCTATATTGGGGCTCCCCCATTTGTTTATCAACATGTTGAAAGTCTTTGGTTCCAGTTTCCACTCGTGTGGGTCCATGACATTTCTGCTTAGTTCGTCTGCCAGTGTATTTAGTTTTCCTGGCAAGAACTGAGCCTGTACATGCACTTGGTAGCTGTGTGTTCCACAGGGCCATGGCTAGTCTGCAGAGTGGGTATGAGCGGGTAAACCCCCTGCTTATGTACCACATAACAGTGGTGTTGTCCGTCTTTACCATTTACTGTCCTGGAAGAATGTGGTCCTTGAAGGCTGTCAGAGCATTCTGTATAGCTAACATTTCTTTTTGATTGATATGTAGGTGCATTTGACTTGGGTTCCATTTGCCCTGAAAGCACTTCCCTGCCATGTGAGCCCCCCATGCATAGTCTGATGCATCTGTTAGGGTTTGGGCGGCAGGGGGTAGAGTGAATGGTAGTCCCTTGTTTTGGTGGCAGGCCTCTGCCCACCAAAGGAACTCTAACTGTAGGCAAGGTATGATAGGAATCATTGCTTCTAGATCCTGAGAATGTTGACACCACAGGCTTTTTAGATACCACTGTAGTTTCCTCATATGCAGTCTTGCATATGGAATTAGTAAAATGCACGAGGCCATGAACCCCAAGGCTTGCAGTATTTGCCTTGCAGATAACAAGGTTTTTGTGGCCATTAGTCTGAAGTAAGTTGTCAAATGAATTTGTTTCTCTGGCGTGAGGAAAGCCATCTGGGAAGTTGTGTTCAAGCTTGCTCCCAGGAATATAATTTGCTGACAGGGTACAAGATGTGATTTCTTTTTGTTTAAGGTGTACCCCAGACAAGTTAGCACCTTTTGTACAAATGCCAGATGATTCAAATGTATGTCCTGGCTTTCTGCCCGAATTAGACAATTGTCCAGGTATGGGTACATTTGAATATTTATTTGCCTGCAAAATGCAATGACTGGAGCTAGGCACTTTGTGAATACCCTGGGCGCAGTAGAAAAGCCAAAGGGCAGTGCAGAGAATTGATAGTGCATGTAGCCTGCTTGGAATCATAGGTCTCTTTTGCAACATTCCCTGATTGGGATGTGCAGGTAGGCTTCCTTTAAATCCAGTGTTGCCAACCAGGCATCCTTGCCTAGCATAGGAAGCAACTGGTGAAGAGTTAGCATCTTAAATTTTGGAATCACCAAAAAGGTGTTTAGGATAGAAAGCTCCAGGATAGGACGCCACGAGTTGTCTATTCTGGGTACCAGGAAAAGTCGAGTAGAATCCTTGTCCCTTTTCCTCTTCTGATACAGTTTGAATAGCCTTTAAGCTTAAGACAGAGTACTTGCTTTTGAGCCTCTGCCCACTGATTTGGGGTTAGATCTGGCCAACCATATGGGGTTGGTAACGTGTGGAAGTGCAATCTCTATCCTTGGGAAACTATATTTAAAACCAATTTGTCCTAGGTAATGAGCTCCCAGTTTTTTGCTTGCAGAGCAATCTTTCCCCCTAAAGGAGCAGTCAGTTGAGAAATGCTTGGAAGTTTTAAAAATAAGTCATTGAGGCAGCTTACCATATGGGGGTCTTACTACTCCCTGATTTGGAAGTGGGGCCCCCCCACTGCTTAGTCCTGTGTGTAACCTGGGACTGAAGCCCGGGTGTTCTGCTGGTTCTGGGTCTGGACTGAGAAGGCCTGGAAGTGGCAGGAAATGACCAATTCTTAGAGGGCCAATGCCTACTAAATCTTGGAAGCTGTACTGGCAGGAAATCTAACAGTTTGCATAGATTTAGCTTTTTCCTAAATCTTTTTAAGAACATCTGCTTTGTTGCCAAACAGGCAGTCCTGACTTAAAGTAGCATCCAGCAATTTAGTTTTAACATGATCTGGCAAAGATTGCTCCTTAAGCCAAGCATGCCTTCTAAGTATAGACCCGGTGACAGCAGCCCTGCAAGATGCCTCTAGTGAATCAAAACCATATTGCAAAGTATGTTTTCCAACCTGTTCAGCAGAATGCATTAAATCCTTATTTTCAGCAGAGTCAGGAATCAACATCATTTTCTGTTTAAGCAATCCAATAATATGCTGCTGATACTTTAACATATGAAACTGTCAGTTTAAGGCCCTAATGGCCAAGGTTGCAGAGGTTTATACCTTCTTACCCCATCAATCCAGGGCCCTGGAATCTCTATCAGAGGGGGTAGGCTTTTTGGCAGTAGTAGCCTTAATGCCCTTGGGTCCCTGTGAAATGGTCACTGGATCCACAGTAGGATTTTTAAAAAGGAACTTGTGAAAGTCAGGAACCCTGTAATATCTATCAGGTTTTCTGGGAGCAGGAGGCAAGAGTCAGGGGGCCAAGCTAGATTCCGAAAAGGCATCATCAACAATGTCTAGTAAGGAGGGATAGCTAAAGGCCTGTGTTGGGGCAGGAGTAAGAAATCCCTAAGTCTCTTTTTAGAATCAGAGTAATCCTGGCTTTCCCAGAGAAAATGCTCCCTAAGAGTATGCAAGGTTTCACCAAAAGAAAAACCCTCTGGGGGGAAGGAAAGGGAATGGAGTCCTCTGCATCAGAATCCTCATAAGTAGATAAGGGTCCTGGTCATCAGAGGAAACAGAAAATTCAGAATCCTGGTCAAAAGTATCATAAGCAAATTCAGTCCTACGTCTCTTAGAGGGGGAAGGCTGGCTTCCCCTGATTAAAGTAATAAGGTCTTCAGACATTCTTATCATTTGTTTTTTAGGCATAGAGGCCTGACCATGCGCGGTCTGGGCGTTGGTTTTCTAGGCATGGTTCGAGTTTTAGGCCTTGAAGAAGATTGGGTAGGTTTAATATGCAAGTCAGTAGGCCTGAATACACCCTCACAAGCCAGTGTCTACACAGCGGCTCCAGGTCCATCCAAGGTAGAGAAATCCGCAGGTTCCACAGTTGGAAGCATCTCGCGGCATACCGGATTCCGAATGGGTCTCAATAGTGGCCTGCGAATCTGAAGTAATCTTTGTACTTGCAAGTATTTGGAGGACTAACTACTTCCTGGCTGATCCCACCCGCTGACTGTCTTATTAAGCTGATCACGGAGTGGGCTTGGAAGGCCCCTGATTCCATAGAGCCTACTTCCCGGAGAAAAGAGAAAATTCTTTCTCCATCAGAGGACCACCAATATTGGGCCAAGGGTTTAGCAGTAGATGTTGTGTTGGTGGCGGCTGCACCTAATAAGAACTCACTGATGAGAGTCCTGCTGTATATCCATCTAACCGGGAGTGTAGGACAATGGACAGATTTGGAAAGCGTGAGGTAGAGTCATGAGGCTTACAGTTACCCCTCTGCTTGAGGATCCTTAGGATGTCTCCAAAAGGAGACATTTTCAGGGGGTGACAAAGGGGGAACTTTCCCATTCATCGAAATCAGTGTCCTCTGTGACAGATTCTTCCGAGGAATCTAGGTGCTTCCTCTTGCATGTCTTTTTAAGGGGGGGAGTTCCCTCAGTGGGGATCTCTGAGGAGAAATCCTAAGAAGAGGGGCCCTGTGCAGAGGTAACTTGAAGATTCAGTGCTCACTGTCCAGTCGTGGAGATTGGCATCAGCAGATATGGTAATATGACATCCCAATGCAGGAGGAAACAGCTGAGAGCCTAGAGCTCTCTTAACCTGGAAGGCAGGACCCCCTGAAGACAAGTGGAAGCCCAGAAAGTACAGTTGTGTACACTTACCATAAATGTAGATGTTCAAGTGTATTCACTGTTGCAGTCATTACATTTGGGTAATCTGCTGGCAGGTTGCCCTCAGTCAGCCTGAATTCCAAAGTCTTGGGTCCTGCGTCAGTTGGCGTCTTCTCTTCCATGACGTCAGGTCGTCAGGGGTATAAAACATGCAGCAGACGCCATTTTCTTTAGTTTTTCTTGCCCCCCCCCCCATGTCAAGTGCCCCCAAAAAGTTAGCATTATATATATATCTATATCTATATATATATATATATATATATATATATATATATATATATATATATATATATATATATATATATATCTATATATATATATATATATATAAACAAACATGCATCAATATAAACTTTACCTTCATCTACAAGCAAATACACCACATAGGTTGTAGAAGACAGAGAAGGAAAGATAAACTGCAGAAGGACAGGGGGATGGCAGAAGGGTAACCTGGATTACAACAGTGAATACACTCGAACATCTACATTTATGGAAAGTGTACACAACTGTACTATGTTCTTCGTGTGTCACTGTTGCAGTCATTACATTTGGATAGAATCCCAAAGTTATGGTTGGGAGGCTGGAGCTAAACAGCATTAGGTGCAGCTATAAGGCCCTGCAGCACTGCAGTGGCAAAGCCTGCCCTGGACTTAGAGTAGAGAAGCAAATGGTAATGCTTTGTAAAGGTGTGAACAGAACTCCGAGTAGCAGCTTCTAGAATGTCTTTGGTTGGTACTCCTCTGAGAAAGGCTGCCGAAGTAGCTGCAGCTCTGGTGGAATGAGACCTAATGCCCTTGGACAAAGGTTTACCATGGTGTGAGTAGCAGAAACGGATGCAGTGGCTTATCCACTTTGAAATTGTCTGCTTTGAGATGGCCTTTCCTTCTGATCCTGCAGCATATGACACTAGTAATTGCTCAGTTTTTCTTAGAGCTTTTGTCCTGCTCAAGTAGAATCTTAGCTGTCTGTGTACATCCAAGGAATGCAGAATTCTCTCCCCTTTGTTCTGCGGATTTGGATAAAAAGTTGGCAGATGGATTGGTTAAGAGCCACACTGGAAACCACCTTAGGCATAAATGTAGAATTTGTTCTCAGAGACAACCTGTCTGGGTAAAATATGATAAAAGGCTCTACAGCCATGAGGGCCTGTAGCTCTGAAACCCTTCTTGCTGAAGTAATTGCTAGTGCAGGGCTGTCTTCCATGATAAGAACTTTATATCAGCGGTAGCGGCTGGTTCAAATGGAGGCAGGGTGAGCTTTTCCAACACAATTGAGGTCCCATGTAGGTAATGGTGATCTTCTAGGAGGCCTTAGGCTTTTGGGTCCTCTAAGATATTGCTTTAGTAAGGGATGAGAAAAGATTGGTGGCTCTGTATTGTAATGAGACGAAATGGCAGAGGCATGGATTTTGATTGTTGAGAAAGATAGGCCTTTGTCAAGCATCTCAGTTAAGTATTATAATATCTGATGAATATGTGGCTCTGCTATATCAGTTCCTTGTGCTCGATTCCAAGCACAAATCTCTTCCATTTGTCAGCATAAGATTTTCTAGTACTAGGCCTTTTGGCTTCCAAAATGACATCCATCACAGCTTTACTGAGAGGTGTCGTTGGTATGATTACATGATTAGCCATGCTGCCAGGTTCAGAGTCTGTAGTTGATTGTGCAGGATCTGATTGTTTTGCTGGGATAGTAGAAGTGGTCTTTGAGGCAAGGTCCAAGCTGGGTATTGAGACAAGTTCCTTAGGATTGGGTATGAGTATTTGCGGGGCCAGTCCGGAGCAATTAATATCATCTTTGGCTTCTCTGGTCTGACTTTTAGGAGAACCTTGGGTAGAAGAGGAAGAGGAGGAAAGGCGTAAACTGACAGGTTTTTCCAACTGAAAGACAGGGTGTCCACTTTCCATGCTTGTCTGTGACAAGTCCTTGTGCAGAATCTTTTCAGTTGATAATTTTGAGGAGAGGCAAATAGATCTATGTCTAGGCTCCCCCATTTCTCTGTTATCATGCTGAATACTTGTGGATTTAGTTTCCACTCGTGAGGATCCATAAGGTTTCTGCTTAAATCATCTGCCAGTGTGTTCTATTTCCCTGGAAGGAATTGAGCTTGAAGATTTATCTGGAAGGGCAAAGCCGTGTCCCACAGTGCCATGGCTAATCTGCAAAGGGGGTATGAGTGTGTCCCCCCCTTGCTTGTTTATATACCACATGACTGTGGTGTTGTCCGTATTTATCAGTAGTTGTTGTGGATGAAAGTAAGTCCTTGAATACTGCTAGGGCATCTTGAATGGCTAGCATCTCTTTCTGGTGGATATGTAGATGCATTTGATTTGGTGCCCATATGCCCTGAATGCATCTTCCTGCCATGTGGGCCCCCTAGGCATAATCTGATGAGTCTGTTAAGGTTTGGCTGGCAGGGTGTAGAGTGAAGGGCCATCCCATGTTTTGGTGACAGGCCTTTGCCCACCACAGAAACTCCTGTTGCAGGCAGGGGATGACAGGAATCATTGTTTCCAGACTGTGTGAATGCTGACTCCTAAAACTTTTTAGGTACCATTGAAGTTTCCTCATCTGCAGTCTTGCATATGGAATTAGTAGGCTGCAGGATGCCATGAAGCCCAGAGCCTGCAGAATTTGTCTTGCAGAAGAATGGGTATTTGTTGCCATCAGTGTGAAGTAAGTAGTCAGTTGCCTTTGGCATGAGGTAAGCCATCTGGGCAGTTGCATGCAAGCTTGCACCCAGGAATGTTATCTATTGAGAGGGTACCAGTTGTAATTTTGCTAATTGTGTACCCTAGGCATGCTAGAAGCCTTTTCACAAATGCCAGGTGTCATGGAAGAGTGTCCTTGTTCTCTGCTTGAATGAGACAGTCGTCCAAGTACGGATATATTTGAATACTTCTTTGTCTGCAAAATGCAATTACTGGTGCCAGGCACTTTGTAAAGACCCTGGGCGCAGTAGAGAAGCCAAAGGGCAGTACAGAGAGAATTGGTAATGCATTAAACCAGCCTTGAATACGAGGTATCTTCTGCACGACTGTCTTATTGGGACATGCAGGTATGCCTCTTTTAAGTCTAAAGTCACCAGCCAAGCATTCTTGCCCAGCATGGGCAGAAGCTGTTGCAAAGTGAGCATTTTGAATTTTGGAATGTCCAGGTATGTGTTCAAAATCCATAAATCCAGTAATGGCCACCAGGCCTTGTTCTTTCTGGGAACCAAGAACAGTCGAGTAAAAACCTTGTCCTTTTTCCTGTTCTGGTACTATCTGAATGGCCCCCATATCCATGAGGGACGTAACCTGTTTCTGTGCCTCTGCCCATTGTTTTTTTGGCAGGTCTGGCCAACCATTTGTCGTTGGCAGTGTGTGGAAATGGAATCTGTATCCTTGTGATACGATGTTCAGTATCCACTTGTCCTGGGTTATTAACTGCCAATTTTGAGCAAGAAATGCTAATTTTCCCCCTATGGGTGCTGCCAAAAGATAAGTGCTTGGTGTAGGCAGAGGGAAGTCATTGGGATTGCTTTCTCTAGGTTTGCACTTTATCTCCTCCAGATTTGGAGGTGGATGCGCCCCATTGCTTTGACCTGTATGAGTCTTGAGCTTGGTACCTAGAACCCTTAGGGTGTTTGGATTTGCCCCCTTTGAGTTCTGTCCGGCACAGGAAAGGACCAATTTTTTGTAGGCCAGTGTCTACTGAATCTAGGTGGCTGCACTTATAAGAAATCTTTAACAGTTTGCATAGTTAGCTTTGTCTTCCATTTTCTTTAAAACCTCTTCTGCCTTAATACCAAAAGTACAGTTTTGTACCTACCATAAATGTAGATGTCCGAGAGGAATGCATCTGCAGTCTTTACAAATGGGTTGTCCTGTCGTCAGGCAGCCCTTCGGTCGGCCGGATTCCAAAGTCTGGGTCTGGCTTCGGCTGGTGTCGCACTTCATCCGACGTCATTGCGGCAGTTATTCGGGTATAAAGGCATCAGCAGACGCCATTTTCCTCAGTGTTTCTTGCCCCAGATGCCAGGTGCCCTCTTGGATGGCTAAATTTGGATAAATGCCAAAGCTTCCAAGTAGTAGAGAGCAAACACATAAAATAAGCATGTAAGTACATATATACAAACAAATACACCATAATAGATCCCCCCCAAGCTAGCTGAAGATTGGCAAATACCCTAGGAGTACCTCAGAGGGGAAGGAGGGTGGGTAATCCTGACTGCAGATGCATTCCTCTCGGACATCTACATTTATGGGAGGTACAAAACTGTACTATGTCCTTCAAGGATGCATCTGCAGTCTTTACAAATGGGTAGAATACCATAGCTAAACTAGGGGAGGAGGAAATGAGAAGAGATTATGGTGTAGTTAGGATCCCTTGCAAAACAGCAGTGGCAAAACCAGCACGGGATCTAGAGTATAGAGGTAAGTTATAATGCTTGGCAAATGTATGCACGGAGGTCCAAGTAGCAGCCTCTATAATGTCCTTGGTAGCCACTCCTCCGAAGAAAGCTGTGGTAGTGGCTGTAGCCCTTGTGGAGTGAGGCCTGATGTTCTCTGGAGTTTTCTTTCCATGGTAGGAGTAACAAAATCTAATGCAATTTCCTATCCATTTGAAGATTGTCTGTTTAGAAATTGGTTTTCCTTCCTTTCCTGTTGCATATGCTACCAGAAGCTGGTCAGTTTTTCTATTGTTTTTTGTCCTGTCCAGGTAGTAGCGTAACTGTCTGTGTACATCCAAGGTGTGTAAGAGCCTTTCTCCCCTGTTCTGTGGGTTGGGGAAGAATGTAGGAAGGTGGATAGCCTGATTTAAAGATACTCTGGATACCACCTTAGGCATAAATGTAGGATTTGTTCTCATGGACACTATCTTGATGGAAGATCAGGAAGGGTTGCACTGCCATTAATGCCTGTAGTTCAGAGACCCTTCTTGCTGAAGTTATTGCCAGCAGGAAAGCAGTCTTCCAGGATAAGTATTGTAATTCTGCTGTTGCTGCTGGTTCAAAGGAGGAAGAGTCAGTTTTTCTAGCACAAAGTTCAAGTCCCATGCTGGCAATGGAGGTTTCCTGGGAGGTTTTACATTTTTAATTCCTCTCAGAAACTGTCTGAGCAGAGGATGCGAGAAGACAGGAAGATCCAAGCTGTATTCTGCTGAAATAGCTGATGCATGTATCTTGATGGAAGAGTAGGACAGGCCTGTATGGAAGAGCTCCGCCAAGTACTCCAGGATGTTGGCTATGTTCACCAGTGTCACATCTTGCCGCTTTGCAGTACTCCAGATGAGATATCTTTTCCATTTTGCTGCATAATTCTTTCTTGTTGAAGGTCTACGAGCCTCCAGGATTATGTCTTTAACCCTTTGGGATAAATTTGGGTTAATTGCTGTTATGTAATGTTCCAGGCAGTTAGCTGCAGAGTTTTTAGGTTTGGATGCAGGATGTTGTAGTTGTTCTGTGTTAGCAGTAATGGGATCAGGGGCAGTGTCCATATTTGTTCCCGGGACATGCTCCTCAGCAGTGGATACCAATGTTGTCTTAGCCAGTCTGGGGCTATCAGAATGATCCTCGGACGTTCCTCTTTGATCTTCAGAAGCACCTTGTGCATCAAAGGAAGTGGTGGGAATGCGTATGCTGTCAGGCTTTTCCAACTGAAAGATAGGGAGTCCACCTTCCAAGCAAGTGGGTGGTAAGTCCTTGTGCAGAATTTCTTCAACTGGTGATTGAATGGGGATGCAAACAAGTCTATTTTTGGTAATCCCCATTCTCTTGTGATGGTTTTGAAAATGTCCGGATGCAGCATCCATTCGTGGGCATCTGTTGTAGTTCTGCTTAATATGTCTGCTAGAATGTTTTCCTTCCCTGGTACATAAATTGCCTGTAACTGAATGTTGTAGCTCAGAGCCACATCCCATAGGTCCAGTGCCAGCCGGCATAGAGGGTATGAGTGTGCCTCCTGTTTGTTGATGTACCACATAACTGTGGTGTTGTCTGTCCTTATCATCAACTGGCCTTCTTGGAGAAAAGGTCTGAATGCCTGGATTGCCAATTTTACTGCCATCATTTCTTTTAGATTTATGTGCAGATGCAGCTGGTCTTGAGTCCATAGGCCTTGAATGCACTTGCCCATCATGTGTGCTCCCCAACCGAGGTCTGAGGCATCTGTCGTGATGGTTTGTCTTGGTTGACTTTTGCAGAAGGGCAATCCTGTGTTTGATTGGCAGGCCTGAGCCCACCATAGGAACTCTTGCTTCAGGCATGGGATCATTGGAATTTTGGTTTCTAGGCTGTGCTTGTGCTGGGACCACAAATTCTTTAGGTACCACTGTAGCTTTCTCAAATGCAGCCTGGCATGAGGGACCAGTATTATGCAGGATGCCATGAAGCCTAGAGCTTGTAGCACTTTTCTTGCAGTTAGATGGTTCTGCTGTGTTAATGCCAAGAAGTAGAGAGGAAGTTGCTCTTTCTTTTCTGTAGTTAGAAATGCCATTTGTTTTGATGTGTCCAGTTCTGCACCCAGAAAGGTTATTCTTTGGGATGGAATCAGCCTTGACTTTTTTGTATTGACTGTATATCCCAGGGCTTGCAGCAGGTAGATGACTCTTTGTAAGTCTTCTGTTAAGTTTGTTTTTGTTGTCCGCTTGTATCAGGCAGTCGTCCAGGTAGGGATAGATTTGAATCCCCTGAAGTCTGCAATGAGCGATTACTGATGCCAGGCATTTCGTGAACACTCTGGGCGCAGTAGATAAGCCAAAGGGCAATGCTGAGAATTGATAATGCTCTGATCCTGCAAGAAATCTGAGGTATCTTCTGCAAATTGGTCTTATGGGGACGTGCAGGTATGCCTCCTTGAGATCTAGAGTTACCAGCCAAGACTCCTTGCCCAGCATGGGAAGAAGCTGCTGTAGAGTCAGCATTTTGAATTTTGGAACAATGAGGAATGTGTTTAAAGCGGACAGGTCTAGAATAGGCCTCCATTTGTTTTCTTTTCTTGGTACCAGGAAGAGTCTGGAGTAAAATCCCTTCCCTTGCTCCATAGATGGTACCTTTTCCACAGCTCTCATAGTTAATAATTGGGATATTTGTTTTAGAGCTTCTGTCCTTTGAGTAGGTGGTAGGTTCGGCATTCCTCTCTTTCCTGGGAGAGTATGGAAATGGAATCTGTAACCTTGGTCTATAGTTTGCAAAATCCATTTTTCTCTTGTAATGCAGTGCCAGTTTCTTGAAAATAAGGTTAGCTTTCCGCCTAAAGGTGCTTCTAGTTGTTCCCTGGTAGGCGGTGCCACCGCCAAGTCACTGTGATTGAGTTGTTGTAGTGGTGGTGGCTGTATCCGTGGCTCGTTGGTTGTTACCCTGCCACTGGCGACCCCTGTAGGCACCCCTGGATTGGTTTCTGCCTCTAGAGCGCCTATTCCTGCCTCTTTGTGCCTTAGAGGAGTCTGGAAAGGACCAATTCTTGGAGGGCCAGTTCCTGCTAAACCTTGGAGGTTGAACTTGCAAGAAATCTTTCACTGTTTGCACAGATTTTGCTTTCTCTTCCACTGTTTGCACAGATTTTGCTTTCTCTTCCATCTTTTTTAATACCTGCTGTGCAGGGGAACCAAATAAATTGACCTTGACCATAGGTGCATCCAAAAGCTTAGACTTGACATGGTCTGGTAATGCCTGTTCTTTCAACCATGCATGCCTCCTGATAACTGTGCCAGTCATGGCTGATCTAAAGGAAGCCTCCAGTGCATCATAGCCACATTTTAAAGAATGGTTACTAACCTGCTGTATGTTATGTACCATTTCTTGAACATACTTTTTATCTAAAGATTCTTCAGAGGACAGCTTTTTAGTCAACTGGTCAAGCATAAACTCTTGATATTGAATCATATGAAATTGGCAGTTCAAAGCTCTAGCTGACAAAGTAGCAGAGGTGTAAACTTTTTTACCCCATCTCTCTAAGGACCTGGATTCCCTTTCAGAGGGGAGGGGTTTTTTAGAAGTAGCAGCTGCTACAGCTTTTGGACCCTGGGAGATAGTCTCTGGATCTGCAAAAGGAGCCTTATATAAGTGGTGATGAGTGTCCGGGACCCTGTAGTACCTATCGGGCTTAGCAGGAGCCGGAGGTAAAGTATCAGGAGCAGTGCAAGCATCATTAAATGCATCATCAACAACAGAAAGAACTGGAGGTATAGCTAAAGGCCTATGCTGTGGCAAATGTAGAAAGGTCCTAAGCCTTTTTCTAGAGTCTGAGAAATCTTGGCCCTGCCCACTGAAAATGTTCCCTCATAGCATGCAAAGTTTCCCCAAAGGAAAATTCCTCAGGAGGAGAGGCTGAAGGGATGGACTCCTCAGCATCAGAGTCTTCGTAAGGAAAATAAGAAGCCTCAGG
The DNA here is from genome assembly GCF_019279795.1 of Protopterus annectens. Taxonomy (NCBI): domain Eukaryota; kingdom Metazoa; phylum Chordata; order Ceratodontiformes; family Protopteridae; genus Protopterus; species Protopterus annectens. The sequence goes on along the minus strand of NC_056747.1, from coordinate 1,016,464,658 downwards.
AGGGTCTGTATGTTCTGAGTCATCAGAGGAATCATCTGTGGATACTGGCTCAGGGGGCTCTGCTCTAGGCCTCTTTTCTGGAGGAGGGAGAGAGGCCCTGTCTGGATGAGGCTGGGCTCCACGAATTAAAGAGATGAGATCCTCAGCCAAAGAAAGCATGTGGGAGCTGGTGCTGGGCCTGTGAGAGGGGGGCTTGGCAGGCACAGGTTTTGATGCTTTGGCTGCTTTAGCCCTGGCAAAGGCCTTAATAGACATAGCTGGAGGAGGCCTAGCAGCTCCACGTGCAGGGGTAGAAATATCCAGGGGAATGGTGTCTGATAAATCCTGTGAAACCACAACAGAAGGTTGGATTTCAGAAGCCGTTTCTACCAGGTTAGAAGAGGCCTCGGTAGAAGGCAAATTATCGGCTGAAGAAAGAACCGCTTGCTCGGCTTCGGCCGAAACAGAGACACTCGTGGTTTGCTTAACCGCGGTTTCGGCTGAAACCGCAGACCGCGAGTGTCGGTCCTTTTCTTTGCGTTTCTTGGATATTTGCGTAGTCGGAGGATCCGACGGCATAATGTAGGCAAAATCGGAGCCGAAAATCTGTTCAGCAAAGTCCGATCAACGTCTAAGCGTCCACCGGTTAAAAGAAGCACAGGCTAGACAAGCTGCTACGTCGTGGTCTGGGCCTAAACAATGTATGCAATAGGAGTGGAAATCTTTATGAGGTATTTGTTTCCCACAAGATAAACAGTTATGAACTTTCTCTGACATTGGCTGAGGCAAGAAAGAGTCCCCAACGGGGTACTTAGCTTTATAGAAGTCTTCAAAGTAGTATTCGGTAGTAGTAATCTCTGGATCTGACCGACCGGCACTTGCGAACAGCTTCTGCTTCGGGCGCCACGCAGCAAGAAAGACTGGGGAAAATGGAGTCGGCTGATGCCTTTATACCCGAATAACTGCCGCAATGACGTCGGGTGAAGTGCGACACCAGCCGAAGCCAGACCCAGACTTTGGAATCCGGCCGACCGAAGGGCTGCCTGACGACAGGACAACCCATTTGTAAAGACTGCAGATGCATCCTTGAAGGACATCAGAGAATCATGCTGTAAAGGTGCATCTAGCAATTTAGCTTTAACATGATCAGGCAAATTTTGTTCCTTTAACCAGGCATGCCTCCTTATCACAGATTCAGTAACTGCGGCCCTGCAGGAGGCCTCTAAAGAATCCAAACCACATTGCAAAGTATGCTTTCCAACTTGTTCAGCTGCATGCAATAATTCAAGCAATTCCTTATTTTCTGCACATTCTGAAATCAACATCATTTTCTGTTTTAGCAATCCCATAACATGCTGTTGGCACTTAAGCATGTGAAATTGACAGTTTAAGGCCCCGATTGCCAAGTTTGCAGATGTATAAACCTTTTTTCCCCCCTTCTGTCCAGTGCCCTGGAATCTCTGTCGGAGGGGGTAGGGTTTTTTGCTGTTGAGGCCTTAACTCCCTTAGGATCCTGTGAAATAGTTTCAGGATCAGCAGCAGGGTTTCTAAATAAAAATTTATGAGAGTCAGGGACCCTGTAATACCCGTCAGGCTTACTGGGAGCCAGAGGTAGAGTCAGGGGTCAGGCTGGACTCTGAAAAAACATCATCCACAATGTCTAACACAGGGGGAATGGCTAAAGGCTTGTGCTGATGGAGGAGGAGGAATCCCCTGAGCCTCTTTTCTGATTCCGAGACGTCTTGACTCTCCCAGTGAAAATGCTCCCTCAAAGTATGCAAGGTTTCTCCAAATGAATAATCCTCAGGAGGAGATGCAGATGGAATAGACTCCTCAGCATCAGAATCCTCATAGGGAGGTAAAGATAATCCCTGATCAGAAGAGGAATCAAAATGAATAGAAACCTGATCTGAAGATTCATAGTCCATGTCTTACCTAGGCCTCTTATCTGGAGGGGGATGGGTACCCCTGATCAAGGTAATAATGTCTTCAGCCATTTTGATAATCTGTTTTTTAGGCATAGAGGCCTGTGCACGTGGCTCAGGCATCGTTTTTCTAGTTTTAGAAGGTGCCTTTGCCTTTGGTTCTGCAGCTTTTGTCAGTTTGATGTAAAAGTGCTGAGGTGTGAATACACCCTCAGAAGATGGTGCCTGCTCAGCGGCTCCGGACCCATCTGAGGGAGATGCATCTGTCGGTCCAATACCTTGAGTATCTTTCGACATGCCTGACTCCACATGGGTGTCGGCAGAGGCCTGCGACTAGAAGGAATTGGGTATCAGGGGCTGCGAAAGCGCCTCACTGAGTACCGGCGAACCGGCGACTGGCTTAGGAGAAGCTTCGCCGGTTTTGGATCTCGACTGCCATTCGCTGTACTTATTTTTGCATTTTTTATGTACTCCGGTAGTCGGATTGCTATCTGACGACATCTCTGGGTAGTTAAATCTGTTTGCCAAAATACTTGGATGCAAAAATATACTGACGCTTAAATCTAGCACAAAACCGACAGCCAGATATGTTGTGGTCAGGGCCTACACAAGGAATGCAGTATAAATGGAAATCCTTATGAGGCATTTGTTTCCCAGAAGTAATACAATTATTAACTTTTTCTGACATCGGTAAAAAGCAGGAAAAAAAAGTTTCCTCAACGGGGTACTTAGCTTTATTGAAGACTTCAGTTCTGAAACTCAAATGCGAATATTTCAGTAGTCAGCCGACCGGCACTTGTGAAATGCTTCTGCTTCAGGCACCACGCCTGAAAAATAGACTAAAGAAAATGGCGTCAGCTGCATGTTTTATAGCCCTGATGACCTGATGTCATGGAAGAGAAGACCGCAACCGACGCAGGACCCAAGACTTTGGAATTCAGGCCGACTGAGGGCAACCTGGCAGCAGATAACCCAAATGTAATGACTGCAACAGTGAAACACGAAGAACATCAGAGAAAGACAACCTTGGAACTGAGGTCACACCCGCTCTGAGAGTCCGCCCTCTGAGGCAGGAGCCAGTAAAGGTTCCCAACAGACAAAGTCCGAACAGCCAAGATCGCGTACGTATAAAAAACAAGGGCTAAACGATACATAAACTTTGTGTCTGATGCTCAGGGTGCATAGCTAACTTAGCGCTTAATATATCTGTATTATGACGTTGAACTGGTAATTGTACCTTTGAACCAACAGCAAGTCTTGGCCCAGAGAATGTCAGTTCCAAGGAGGGAACAACAGTCAGAATGACATCTGGTGCCAAGGTATGGATACTTAATGGCATCACGACAGCTGGTACCAGAAGGATCAAAGTGCTGGGCTCCGAAGGTCTGGTGGAAGTCAGGATGAGAAGACAGTGTAGTACCCCTTGGAAAAGATACCCCAACAACAGAAGGGAGAGGGGCTTGAGAAGGGGCAGAAATACTGCTAGTTGACAACAGCTGATCCAACAATCTCATAACATCTACCTCTGAGAGACTCCTGGAGGATCGAACTGAAAAAACTAATGGGGACACTGGTAGTTCCAGGAAGAGACTAGCAACTGGCCTACAAAGGGGGTCTATGGAAGGTGAACACCTCGCCCTGGTAAGATGATTTGGGTCTGGTTTCTGCACCGAGGGGGGTGGGGAGAACCTGATGAGGTGCTGCTGGAGAAGTTGGCACAGAGCAGGAAACTAAAGATACCGGTACCGATCCTGGTGCCGATGGCACCACAGCAGCAGTAGTCGGTGACGAAGATTCTTGAAGCTGTAAATTCAATACCTTTGCTTTTGGTTCCTTGGAGGCAGTCAGAACTGTAGTCTTATGTTTTTGAGCCACCTGGGCTGTAGGAGACACAGGTACAGAGTGGCTCTTCTTTTTGATAGGATCTGACTTAGGAAGGGAGTCAGACTTGCACAAGGGTTCACTGAAAACACTTTACAACAACCACTTCAAAATGAGCTTATTCAGACACTTGACCAAGGCCTGTTCACAAAAGGCCTGGCAGATGTCGCAGTCTTGGTCGAGATGTGGAGCTCTCATGCAATAAACACAAGAACAATGCTCATCGGAATTGGGCACCTTTCTTCCACAGTCTTAGCACTCTTTAAATCCTGAAGTGCCTTTTTGTTTTTCAGCCATTTTGACAAACAGTTTAAAGAAACAACTTGAACACACACACACAAACACACAAACACCGCACACAAACACCGCACACACAAACACCGCACACACAAACACACAAACACACAAACACACAAACACACAAACACACAAACACACAAACACACAAACACACAAACACAAACACACAAACACACAAACACAAACACACAAACACACAAACACACAAACACACAAACACACAAACACACAAACACACAAACACACAAACACCGCACACAAACACCGCACACAAACACCGCACACAAACACCGCACACAAACACCGCACACAAACACCGCACACAAACACTGCACACAAACACTGCACACAAACACCGCACACACAAAAGTACAGTTTTGTACCTACCATAAATGTAGATGTCCGATAGGAATGCATCTGCAGTCCTTACAAATGGGTTGTCCTGTCGTCAGGCAGCCCTTCGGTCGGCCGGATTCCAAAGTCTGGGTCTGGCTTCGGCTGGTGTCGCACTTCACCCGACGTCATAGCTGCAGTTCTTCGGGTATAAAGGCATCAGCCGACTCCATTTTCCTCAGTGTTTCTTGCCCCAGATGCCAGGTGCCCTCTTGGATGGCTAAATTTGGGAAAATGCCAATGTTTCCAAATAGTAGAGAGCAAACACATAAAATAAGCATGTATGTACATATATACAAACAAATACACCATAATAGATCCCCCCCAAGCTAGCTGAAAGATGGCAAACACCCTAGGAGTACCACAGAGGGGAAGGTGGGTGGGTAATCCTGACTGCAGATGCATTCCTATCGGACATCTACATTTATGGTAGGTACAAAACTGTACTATGTCCTTCAAGGATGCATCTGCAGTCCTTACAAATGGGTAGAATACCATAGCTAAACTACGGGAGGAGGAAAAAAGAGAGATTATGGTGTAGTTAGGATCCCTTGCAAAACAGCAGTGGCAAAACCTGCTCGGGATCTAGAGTATAAAGGTAAATTGTAATGCTTGGCAAATGTATGCATGGAGGTCCAAGTAGCAGCCTCTATAATGTCCTTGGTAGCCACTCCTCGTAAGAAAGCTGTGGTAGTGGCTGTAGCCCTTGTGGAGTGAGGCCTGATGTTCTCTGGAGTTTTCTTTCCATGATAGGAGTAACAAAATCTAATGCAATTTCCTATCCACTTGGAGACTGTCTGTTTTGAAATTGGTTTGCCTTCCTTTCCTGTTGCATATGCTACCAGAAGCTGGTCAGTTTTTCTATTGGACTTGGTCCTGTCCAGGTAGTAGCGTAATTGTCTATGTACATCCAAGGTATGCAACAGTCTTTCTCCCCTGTTCTGTGGGTTTGGGAAGAACTTAGGTAGGTGGATAGCCTGGTTTAAGGACACTCTGGATACCACCTTAGGCATAAATAACGGGTTTGTTCTCATGGACACTCTATCTTGATGGAAGATCAGAAAGGGTTGCACTGCCATTAATGCCTGTAGTTCAGAAACCCTTCTTGCTGAAGTGATTGCCAGCAGGAAAGCAGTTTTCCAGGATAAGTATTGTAATTCTGCTGTTGCTGCTGGCTCGAAAGGAGGAAGTGTCAATTTTTCTAGCACAAAGTTCAAGTCCCATGCTGGCAATGGTGGTTTCCTAGGAGGCTTTACATTTTTGATTCCTCTCAAACTGCCTGAGCAGAGGATGTGAGAAGACAAGAGGATCCAAGCTGTATTCTGCTGAGATGGCTGATGCATGTATCGTGATGGAGGAATAGGACAGGCCTGAGTGGAAGAGCTCTGCCAAGTATTCCAGGATATTGGCTATGTTTACCCGTGACACATCTTCTCCCTTTGCAGTACTCCAAATGAGGTATCTTTTCCATTTTGCTGCATAATTTTTCCTTGTAGAGGGTCTGCGAGCCTCAAGGATAATGTCCTTAACCCTTTTGGATAAATTTGGGTTAATTGATCTTATGTAATGTTCCAGGCAGTCAGCTGCAGAGTTTTCAGGTTTGGATGCAGGAAGTTGTAATTGTTCTGAGTTAACAGCAGTGGAACCAGGGGTAGTGCCCATATTTGTTCCCGAGACATGCTCCTTAGTAATGGATACAAATGTTGTCTTGGCCAGTCTGGAGCTATCAGAATGATCCTTGGACGGTCCTCTTTGATTTTCAATAGCACCTTGTGCATCAAAGGAAGTGGTGGGAATGCATATGCTGTCAGGTTTTTCCAACTGAAGGATAGGGAGTCCACCTTCCAAGCAAGTGGGTGGTACGTCCTTGTGCAGAATTTCTTTAGCTGGTGATTGCGTGGGGATGCAAATAAGTCTATTTCTGGAAGTCCCCATTTTCTTGTGATGGCTTTGAATATGTCCGGATGCAGCATCCATTCGTGGGCATCCGTGGTAGTTCTGCTTAACATATCTGCTAGAATGTTTTGTTTTCCCGGTACAAAAATTGCTTGTAACTGAATGTTGTAGCTCAGAGCCACATTCCATAGGTCCAGTGCCATCTGGCATAGAGGGTATGAATGTGTGCCTCCCTGTTTGTTGATGTACCACATAACTGTGGTGTTGTCTGTCCTTATCAACTGCCCTTCTTGGAGAAATGGTCTGAATGTCTGGATTGCCAATTTTACTGCCAGCATTTCCTTTAGATTTATGTGCAGGTGCAGCTGGTCTTGAGTCCATAAGCCTTGTATGCACTTGTCCAGCATGTGGGCCCCCCAACCGAGGTCTGAGGCGTCCGTTGTGATGGTTTGACTTGGTTGAATGCTGTGGAAGGGCAATCCTGTGTTTGATTGACAGGCCTGAACCCACCATAGGAACTCTTGCTTCAGGCATGGGATTAGTGGAATTTTGGTTTCTAGGCTGTGTTTGTGTTGAGACCATAAATTCTTCAGGTACCACTGTAGCTTTCTCATATGCAGCCTGGCATGAGGGACCAGAATTATGCAGGATGCCATGAAGCCCAGGGCTTGTAGTACTTTTCTTACTGTTAGATGGTCCTGCTTTGTTAATGCCAAGAAGTAGAGAGGAAGTTGTTCTTGCTTTTCTACGGTTAGGAATGCCATCTGCTTTGATGTGTCCAGCTCTGCACCCAAAAAGGTTATTCTTTGGGATGGTATCAGCCTTGACTTTTTTATATTGACTGTATATCCCAGGGCTTGCAGCAAGTAAATGACTCTTTGTAAGTCTTCCGTTAGCTTGTATTTGTTGTCCGCTTGTATCAGGCAGTCGTCCAGGTAGGGATAAATTTGGATTCCCTGAAGTCTGCAATGAGCGATTACTGATGCCAGGCATTTCGTGAACACTCTGGGCGCAGTAGATAAGCCAAAGGGCAATGCTGAGAATTGATAATGCTCTGATCCTGCAAGAAATCTGAGGTATCTTCTGCAATTTGGTCGTATGGGGACGTGCAGGTATGCCTCCTTGAGATCTAGAGTTACCAGCCAAGACTCCTTGCCCAGCATGGGAAGAAGCTGCTGTAGAGTCAGCATTTTGAATTTTGGAACAATGAGGAATGTGTTTAAAGCGGACAGGTCGAGAATAGGCCTCCATTTTTTCTCTTTTCTTGGTACCAGGAAGAGTCTGGAGTAAAATCCCTTTCCTTGTTCCATAGATGGTACCTTTTCCACAGCTCTCATCCTTACTAATTGAGCTATTTGTTTTAGAGCTTCTGCCTTCTGATTTGGTGGTAGGTTTGGCATTCCTCTTTTTCCTGGTAGAGTATGGAAATGAAACCTGTAACCTTGGACTATAGTTTGCAAAATCCACTTGTCCCTTGTGATGTAATGCCAGTTCTTTGAAAATAAGGCTAGCTTTCCGCCTAAGGGTGCTTCTAGTTGTTCCCTGGTAGGCGGTGCCAGAGCCAAGTCACTGTGATTGTCCTGTTGCAGTGGTGGTGGCTGCGTCCGTGCCTCACTGGTTGTTGCCCTGCCACTGGCGTCCCCTGTAGGCACCCCTGGATTGATTTCTGCCTCTTGAACGCCTATTCCTGCCTCTCTGTGCTTTAGAGGAGTCTGGAAAGGACCAATTTTGGAGGGCCAATTCCTGCTAAACCTTGGAGGTTGAACCTGTAAGAAGTCTTTCACTGTTTGTACAGATTTTGCCTTCTCTTCCATTTTCTTCAGTACCTGCTGTGCAGGAGAACCAAATAAATTGACCTTGTCCATAGGAGCATCTAATAGTTTTGATTTGACATGGTCTGGTAAGGCCTGCTCTTTCAACCATGCATGCCTTCTGATAACTGTGCCAGTCATGGCTGATCTAAAGGAAGCCTCCAGTGCATCATAGCCGCATTTTAAAGAATAGTTACTAACTTGCTGAATGTTATGTACCATTTCCTGAACATATTTCTTATCTAAAGGTTCATCACAGGACAGTTTTTTAGTTAACTGATCAAGCATAAACTCCTGATATTGGATCATATGAAATTGACAGTTCAAGGCCCTAGCTGACAGAGTAGCCGAGGTGTAAACTTTTTTACCCCATCTCTAAGGACCTGGATTCCCTTTCTGAGGGGAGGGGATTTTTAGCAGAGGTAGATGCTACTGCCTTAGGCCCCTGGGAGATAGTCTCGGGATCTGCAAAAGGAGCCTTGTATAAATGGTGATGTGTGTCCGGGACCCTGTAGAACCTATCGGGCTTAGCAGGGGCTGGAGGTAATGAATCAGGAGCAGTACAAGCATCATTAAATGCATCATCTACAACAGAAAGAACGGGCGGAATAGCTAAAGGCCTATGTTGTGGTAAATGCAAAAAGGTTCTAAGCCTTTTCCTGGAGTCTGAGAAATCTTGGCCCTGCCACTGAAATTGCTCCCTCATAGCATGCAAGGTTTCCCCAAAGGAAAATTCCTCAGGTGGAGAGGCAGAAGGGATGGACTCTTCAGCATCAGAGTCTTCGTAAGGGGAATAAGGAGCCTCTGGAGGGTCTGTATTGTCTGAATCATCAGAAGAATCATCCGAGGACACAGGCTCAGGGGGCTCTGCTCTAGGTCTCTTCTCTGGAGGTGGTTGAGAGGCCCTGTGTGGATGAGGTTGGGTTCCCCTGATTAAGGAAATGAGATCCTCTGCCAGAGAAAGCATTTGGGAACTGGAGCTGGGCCTGTGAGAGGGGGTCTTAACAGGCACAGTCTTAGTAGCTTTAGCTGCTTTAGCCCTGGCAAAGGCCTTAAATTGACATGGCTGCAGGAGGCCTAGCAGCTTCCCGTGCAGGGGTTGAAATATCCAAGGGAATAGTGTCAGATAATTCCTGAGAAACCACAACTGCAGGTTGGATTTCAGAAGCCGATTCTACCAGGTTAGAAGAGGCCTCGGTAGAAGGCATGGTTTCGGCTGAAGAAAGAACCGCTTGCTCGGTTTCGGCCGAAACAGAGACACTCGCGGTTTGCTTAACCGCGGTTTCGGCCGAAACCGCGGACCGCGAGTGTCGGTCCTTTTCTTTGCGTTTTTTGGAAATTTGTGTAGTCGGAGGATCCGACGGCATAATATAAGCAAAATCAGAGCCGAAAAACTGTTCAGCAAATTCCGACCGACGTCTAAGCATCCGTCGGTTGAAAGAAGCACAGGCTAGACAAGCTGCTACGTCGTGGTCTGGGCCTAAACAAGGTAAGCAGTAAGAGTGGAAATCTTTATGAGGTATTTGTTTCCCACAAGTTAAACAGTTATTCACTTTTTCTGACATCGGCTGAGGCAAGAAAGAGTCCCCAACGGGGTACTTAGCTTTTTAGAAGTCTTCGAAGTAGTATTCGGTAGTAGTAATCTCTGGATCTGACCGACCGGCACTTGCGAACAGCTTCTGCTTCGGGCACAACGCGGCAAGAAAGACTGAGGAAAATGGCGTCGGCTGATGCCTTTATACCCGAAGAACTGCAGCTATGACGTCGGGTGAAGTGCGACACCAGCCGAAGCCAGACCCAGACTTTGGAATCCGGCCGACCGAAGGGCTGCCTGACGACAGGACAACCCATTTGTAAGGACTGCAGATGCATCCTTGAAGGACATCACCACACACACACAAACACCACACACAAACACCACACACAAACACCACACACAAACACCACACACAAACACCACACACAAACACCACACACAAACACCACACACAAACACCACACACAAACACCACACACAAACACCACACACAAACACCACACACAAACACCACACACACAAACACCACACACACAAAACACCACACACACAAAACACCACACACACAAAACACCACACACACAAAACACCACACACACCACACACAAACACCACACACAAACACCACACACAAACACCACACACAAACACCACACACAAACACCACACACAAACACCACACACAAACAGGATAGGAAGAGGTCTATCAATGATGGTAGTTGAGAAAAAAAAACAAGGGTACTACAGAAAGAAAGAGGAATGGAAGTACCAACAATGATACTAAGAATTACCTGAAAAGTTTAGGCAGGAGCAGGATTATCAACAATGGTAACGAAGACTACCATAAGTACAGGGCAGAGAAGTCAAACACACAGCTGCAAAAATTATAGAAAAAAATGAAAACCATATATATACATATATATATATATATATATATATATATATATATATATCAAAAGGTACAAGGAATAAGAAAAAGTTTAAAGACTTAGCTGAGAGCAACATCTGACGCGTCTTGCTGAGAGAGCGGCAAATGAGATCTGGGGTAATGGAGACAGTGGCATTATGGGTATACTTAGCTTGAGAGTTTTTGGATGGTGCAAGCTGTACAACGGCCGAGCCAGTTCCAACGATTGGAACAGAGTCCCATTCATGAAGAATGGACAAAGACTGACATCATCAGATCATTCACTACTGACTACAATTATGTGAAGTTAAGCTGCAAGTGGAAGCAATTAAGTTTCAGACTTTTGGGATTTAGTTTACAGAAATGTAAACTTCAAATGTACAATGGCAAGTAGTTCAGGAAAAACAAAACTTGAAATGAATAAGTGATAACAGTCTCTCTAGTAGCCTTAATACTTCAATGCATTTATTTAGGGCTAAAAGTTAATGTTTTCTAAAAGTATACATGTTGATTTTCACATATGGGAGAGAAAACAGAAATATACGAACAGACAGCAATCACTGTTAAGTGAGAACATAGGTTGCAGCATGCACTTCAGCATGGGTAACCTTAATTTTAGTTTAGGTAATGCCAGAGGGTGCAGTTATCAATTTTAGGCAAATGTTATAATCTGGGATGTTAAACTTAATTTTTTGAAGATGCACATATTTGTGTTTGAAGTTAACAGGGGATAGGATGTTCTTAAAATGTATTTAGTTTTTTTTTTTTTTTTTTGAGAGATTTCATTAAAAAAAGTCTTGTAAATGAGATGGGTTCAAATGGGGATGAGAAGAAACAACTGTATCAAAAAGATCAGTCTGCCAAATATTAGTGTGTGCATACAAGACAAAAGTTAAAAATAAACACTGAAAAAAAACATGTTCAATATGTGGGGAACAGTCATCATAATAGCTACTTTAGCCATGTTTTCTTGGAACACACATGGCGTTACAGGTACAGACAAAAAAGAGAGAAAGTACTGAATTATATAAAATAATGCAGAACGTCAGCAGTAATGCTGCAAGAAAGATATCTGGAAAAAAATAAGCATGAGAATTTAACAAAAAATGACTTCAGGATAGATATTCAACAGAGCATCAGGGACAAAGGAAAAAGAGCATACCAATTTCTAAAGGGGCTAAAACAGTGACAGAATAGGGAAAAAAGAAAGCAATAGTAGAAGTGCAGTAGCAAGTGGTGACTGGTAAGGGAGGAGGATTAAAATGGCATGTATTTATATCCCACCAAAAACTGCTATTATGCAGCCTAAATTTTTTGGAGAAATAACCATCTTTCAAAAAGGGAATATCACTTATAGGTGGGGACTGGTGCTTAATTTGTAATAGCAATGGTGTATTGAGGGACCTAACATGGAAAGCATAACAAGAGAAGAAAATATGAGGAAATTATGAAAATATTTGGTGAGGAAGATGTGAATTATGTGGTTGGAATTCAACTTACATATTATTCCCAAAGTAATAACTGGGCTACACTAGAAATAAATTATATTTCACAGAACATATACATTTAACTGAAAGCTTCGACACACTTACAATAACTATTACAGATTATGTATCAATACAGAAAAAAAAAATGCAAGGCAATAAAGTGAAAATGAGACTAGCACTTCCTCAATTACCTGTTGAGAGAGAATTTAAGGAATGGGTAGTGGAAATTATTAAAGGTTATTATGGAAGCTAGAAATACCTAGATAAGTTGTATAGCTAGTGAGTGAAATGAAAATTTAAAAATATGGTGGAAGCAAAAGAAAAAGACATAGTTAATGTAACAGGAATTAATTTGAGGGGCTGGCAAAGGATAAAAAAATTGCAGAAAAAGGTGAAACTCACAGAAGAGGAAGCACTATTTTATATATACATATATACATATATATATATATATATATATATATGTGTATACACACACACACACATCTATATATATATATATATATATATATATATATATACATATATACACACATA